>NC_084513.1:16626259-16931759 GCF_024500385.1 Phyllopteryx taeniolatus | reverse complement strand
TATTCTATGCGTTGATGCTCACTTGTTTCCAGTTCAAGAGATGGCCAAGTCCCAAACATTTTATTTTCTTTCTTCTTTAAGTATTTCAGGAATGTTTTCACAGCCATGTCAACCTGTTTTTATTATGCAAGTGCAGGTTTACTCGGAACTAAACAATAGAATACCTTTCCACTACGTACGTACGTCGATACTCAAAATCTGATTGGACTCGCTCCAATATTTAAATTGAATAGCCTGCATTGTCTCATTCTCAGGTCGTGTTCAAACATAACAAATGGACAGCTCCCTAACACGATTGATAGCAACAGACTCTGAATTACCCATGGCTGTGAACGTGAGCGCAAATGGTTGTTTGTGGATATGTGCCCTGTGATTAGCTGGCGTCCAATCCAGGATATACTCTACCCCAACCTCTCGGCCAAAGCCCTAACGAGGACAAGCTCCAAAGAAATTGATGAATGGATGGGTTGTTTGGGCAAAATGATAACAAAACCTCCATCCTGCCATTAATACTTGCGTTCCTTTCATTGGTTCATTGAGCTGAGGCACTCCAAAAGATCCTCAAGGGAAATCGCAGTGGCCTAACATTCCTAATCAATAGCTTAAGTGGCCGGTGTCTTTAATTATTACACAACTGTGTTTACAGACATTGGACCCAGGTAATGACAACAAGTGGTCTGCATGCGGAATTAATTCCTCACACACATGAACGTAGTTTATCAGTGGTGTAGACAGATGGCGGAAGCCTTGTGTTTCCTAACCATGTGATCATTTCAATAGTTCACACGGACACGCTTCTTCTTGTCATCAGTACAATCTGTTTTTTATTTTAATGTGATGACACTGGGTCAATATGCATACGCAAAAAGTGGCACGTTTTTGAACGATATTTGAATGAAATAAAACTTTTTTTTTTTAATTTTCAATTGCAAGACGTATTAGCATCAGCTGTTGGTGTTAAAGTGCTTTATAAATGATCATGTTCTGATGCTCAGTTTCGTAACTGGTTGGTGCTCCTCAGTTGATGTTAAAGCGTGCTATATAAATCAAGTTGAGTATTTGTACTCGTTCTCGGTTTTAAAAAATTTAATAAAGTGGTATCACTGCATCGCTTGTACTTTAGTACATTTCAGAGTATGTACTTTTTAATTTTTACTTAAGGTTTGGCTAAAATGTTGTTGTTGTGAAAGAGTGGGTGTTTTTTTCCCCCCTCCACCCTCCCAGTAGAAATGAGAGTGGGCTGCTTGATAACAATTTTGTAGAAAGACCTCAAAAAGTCACGACGGAGGTTTGACTCCTGGCTGTACTTAACTCATTAAGGACTTTTGTGGCTTTGTATTTTTTTTATTATTCTTTTTTTCCCCCTTCTCCTCATCAAGAACTATGGCGCCGTCTTGGTGCTACGTAGGCTACGTGCTAGTGCTGTTGCAGTCTCACACGCCCACTGCGAGAGGGACAGAGACCCCCGGGAGCTTGGATATTGCCAGCCCATCTCCATCCCGCTGTGTACCGACGTCCAGTACAACTTCGCAATCATGCCCACCCTCCTGGGCCACACCACCCAAGAAGACGCGGCTGCGGAGTGGCGCCACTTCGAGCCCTGTTGGAGGCCCGGCTGCTCGGCGGACCTTAAGCTCTTCCTGTGCAGCGTGTACGCTCCCGTGTGCACGGGTCTGGAGGAAGCCATCCCCCCGTGCCGGTCCCTGTGCGAGGGTGCACGCCGAGGATGCGAAGCCAATATAACCGCGGTCGGCTTCCGGTTGCCGGAGAGGATCCGCTGCGAAACGTTCCCGGTGGGCGGATTGTGCCTGCAGGGCACAGGCTTCACAGTCTAGCAGACGAAGGACGTCTCCATTGTTTTGGCTTTCTTCTAAATCATCATCATCAAAAAAAATTAAATAAATAATAATAATAATAATAAAAAAATTAAAAAAGCAATTGAAGTACTCTAGCGTAGTGGGCTTACATGTGTTCATCAAAACCGATAGAGGTATTATTCCTATAAAGTATATTTTGTATTATCATAAGCTACTTTAACATCAAGCAAAGTTTGAACATTAACACCGTGTTTCAATACTATATATATATATATATATATATATATATATATATATACATACATACACACACACACACACACACTTTGGGAATCAATGGACTATGATATTAAATCATAGTGTTATGAAGATAGTAGTGTTTAAAAAAACAAAAATCACATATTTTCGAGATTTTAAAAGTCTTAATTTTCCAAGAATTGAGTCTTCTATTTTAGAGGGGAAAAAAAGTAGTAGCAGTATATTATTTTTTTAAAAGTCATTTATTCGACATTTACTGTAAATCATAATAGTATTTTGGTACATCGATATCAGATTATCTACGAAGGAGTATTGGGGCCCACTGATATCCTTTGTTCACTCTCCACAAAGGTATGACTGTATTCTCTTAACATTATGACTTTAATCTCCAAAATATGACTTTTTTCTACAAAAAAATAATGTATTGACTTTGTCAATATACAGTACGTGAGTTTAGACTAAACGTATGTACTGTATGTATGAATGTACACATTGCAAGAAAAGCATTATAAGCTGTGGTCCACCATTTTCATTTTGGGTATGACAACAATTCTACAGCTCTTTTTTTTATTTTGCATGCTCCAAAACACTGTGTTGGTATGCGAAATGTTGCCTTTTTTATGCTCCAAAATGCAATTATCATCATGTAATACAGATAGCTTTTCTGCATCTGCTTTTGTGTCTCCTTTTTGGAGCTTTTGGTTATGTGAAGTTTCTATAATTAGAGAAACTATTTTTACTCCATTTTATCTGATGACACAAGCGTTAAAATTATCACTTTGACACGTTTTCTCCTTTTATTTGCTTCACGGCAATTGTACCCGTCATTGTAGACACAGAGTACTATTTATATTCTTTATTTTTTTTTCTCGAAAAAAGAAAAAACAACTTTTTTCTTCTCCAAAAAAAAAGTAAATTTGTCATTGGAATGTTTGTCAAATGGAATGTTTGTCAAAGGAAGATTTTTTATTTTCTACTTTATAAAGACATACCATACAGTATATGTTATCTGACCAGGGCTCCCTGGATTTGAAACTATTAATATAGGCAATAATTAATATTTCATATTTGCAAAATGTCTCTCTTTGCGGTGTGTCTTGGTCCCTAACCCCCACGAATTGCAAAGTTTAACTATACAATTGAAAAGTGAAAAAGAGAAGTCTGCTAGTTTATCTACATAAGAAATCCCCATCAGGTTTTGACAAACTATTGCTTTCACAGGTCTTCAATCCAAACTTGACCTTTTGGCCCATTTCTATACAAGTTGACTTGTTTGGCGGTGCGCTGACAGCGGGGAACTGCTGTGACTTTTCTTTTTTTTTTTTGGTTCAGCTTTACCCCAACTGGATCTCCCACTTTTTTCTCCCCCCCGGCCTCCCCCGACCTCCTCTCTTCTTCCTTTCCTGTCCCCTCCCCCCTACTCCGACCTACCCCCCACATCCTTTCAACCCACTCAGGCAAGAAACCAAATGCGGTGAGGCCAACGAGAACCGCCTCCACCACCACCCTCACTTTGTGGCCTGTGTGTGCTCGAATCGATTGTGTTGTAAATTTGACCCAGTGTTGGTGTTTGTTCCCACAGTGGCTGTTGCTGGAGGTGTTGCAACGGCCTGTTGGGATAATGGCCGCTTGCTTACAACTTTTGCCATTTTCATTTTTTTTTTAATTTTTTTTTTTTTAACCACAGTTGCCCAAGGCCTGAAAACTTGATAGATAGATAGATAGGTTTCAGTTAAAAATAATCTTTTTCCTCTAATGTCTGTCACGTTGTTAAGAACTTGGCAGGAGTCGTGATTGTGATGATTTCGGTGAAATCTCTGGTGTAATTTAATTACTGTAGCATATTTTCCTCCGACGGGGAGTAAACGGCCAATCAGCGACGAGTCCTGTAGGAAAACAAGTGCTCCGATTGGCTGAGACGCCGCAGTCGGTTTCCAGGCGCCCCGCGGCCTGCTGAGGCGGGGGAGGGGGGGTTCTTGTGAATGGAGGGGTGCCTTGAAACCGAGCCGCAGCGACGAGACCGAGCGAGCCTGCGGACTTCCAACCGCTCGGAGAAGCCGACACTCGGACGAGTCGAGCCGCAAAAAGATGACAATTTAGGACGCGTTTTTCCACCCAAGCAACTGCCGAGCGTTGAACACACCTGGTGAGCTTTGGTTTGCGTCCCGTTTTCCTTTTTCGGTAGGAGCAGTACGTGCCGCCCCCCCCCCTCCTCACACCGGAGAAGTGAGTGAGAGTGGGCTGCTCGGAGTCACTTACAAAGACCGTCAAGAAGTCATGACACGACGGAGGATTCATTTGGATGAAACTGTTTGAAAAAAAAAAAAAAAAAAAAAAGTCCAATTTCGACCGTGGGTGGACCCGCTCGGGTTTTACGGACTAGCAGCAACGCGCGGGGACGTTAAATGTAGATTCGCGACGCTTTTTTTCCCCTGGACCCTTTTTTTTTTTGAGTCGCCCTACTTGGATCAAAGTTTTTCCTTCCTTCCTTCCCTCCCCCCTCCTCCTGCTTCTCAACTATGGCGGCGGCCAGGTCCACCACTGGCTTCGCGCTTGTGCGGATCATGTGGCTGCTGTGCGGGTTGTCCTCCTCACCCGCTTGTGCTCAACACTACAACAGCGAGAGCGGAATCTCCATCCCGGAGCATGGATTTTGCCAGCCCATCTCCATCCCGCTGTGCACCGACATCGCCTACAACCAGACCATCATGCCGAACCTCCTGGGCCACACCAACCAAGAAGACGCGGGGTTGGAGGTGCACCAGTTCTACCCGCTGGTGAAGGTCCAGTGCTCGGCCGATCTGAAATTCTTCCTGTGTTCCATGTACGCTCCCGTGTGCACGGTTCTGGAGCAGGCCATTCCGCCTTGCCGGTCCCTGTGCGAGCGCGCACGGCAAGGGTGCGAAGCCCTCATGAACAAATTCGGTTTTCAGTGGCCCGAGAGGCTTCGTTGCGAGGCGTTCCCGGTCCACGGGGCCGGTGAGATCTGCGTGGGTCAGAACACGTCAGAGCCCGGCAGCTCGGGCTCGTCGTCGTCTTCTCCGTACGCGCCCGAGCCGGTGACCCTCCCCCCCAGCCGGCCCAAGTCTCCGCCGCACAACCAGTACCCGGAGTTCTCCTGCCCGCTGCAGCTGGACGTTCCGTCCTACCTGGGCTACAAATTCATGGGCGTCAAAGACTGCGGGGCTCCCTGCGAACCCAACAAGCCCACCGGGATCATGTATTTCCGGGAGGACGAGGTGAAATTCGGCCGGCTCTGGGTGGGCATCTGGTCCATCCTGTGCTGCGTGAGCACTCTGTTCACGGTTCTCACCTACCTGGTGGATATGAGGCGCTTCCGCTACCCCGAGCGGCCCATTATCTTCCTGTCCGGCTGTTACTTCATGGTGGCTGTGGCGTACGCCGCGGGCTTCTTCCTAGAGGACAAAGTGGTGTGCGTGGACAAATTCAAGGACGACGGCTACAGGACGGTGGCCCAGGGGACCAAGAAGGAGGGCTGCACCATTCTCTTCATGGTCTTGTACTTTTTCGGGATGGCCAGCTCCATCTGGTGGGTCATCCTGTCCCTCACGTGGTTCCTGTCGGCCGGCATGAAGTGGGGTCACGAAGCCATCGAGGCCAACTCGCAGTACTTCCACCTGGCTGCGTGGGCCGTGCCCGCCATCAAGACCATCACCATCCTGGCCATGGGCCAGGTGGACGGCGACGTCCTGACCGGCGTGTGCTTCGTGGGCATCTTCAACGTGGACGCCCTCAGGGGCTTCGTCCTAGCGCCGCTCTTCGTCTACCTGTTCATCGGCACCTCCTTCCTGCTGGCCGGCTTCGTGTCGCTCTTCCGGATCCGCACCATCATGAAGCACGACGGCACCAAGACGGAGAAGCTGGAGAAGCTGATGGTGCGCATCGGCGTCTTCAGCGTGCTCTACACGGTCCCGGCCACCATCGTCATCGCCTGCTACTTCTACGAGCAGGCCTTCCGGGAGCACTGGGAGCGCACCTGGCACATGCAGACGTGCAAGCGCTTCGCCGTGCCCTGCCCGCTCCACAACTTTGCCCCCATGACGCCCGACTTCACCGTGTTCATGATCAAGTACCTGATGACCATGATCGTGGGGATCACCTCGGGCTTCTGGGTCTGGTCCGGCAAGACCTTGCAGTCGTGGAGGAGGTTCTACAAGCGCCTTAGCAACGGTAACCACGGAGAGACGACGGTGTGAAGCGGAAACGAGGTACAAAAACGACAATAATAGAGAAATGAGGTCAGATAGCTTTCATTTTTATACTATTTTGGACATATTTTTCTATTTGTAACAAGTTTGCAAGCCCACAGACAGAACTTTTTCTTCTCTATATTCGATATTAAATGGAAGGATCTGCAGTTCTTTTAGACGATCTCATAACTCTTTTGAATTCTTTTGTGTTCTTGGATTTTAAACGCATAACCTCATTGTCATTAACACCGGACTTGAAGTTATCCCTATTTACTCACTCACTACATCCTTATTGTGTTTTGCTCCCATGTTGAATGTACGTCGTGTGTCCGCGCTCACGTGATCGAATACGACTGATGGGGCTAAACAAAAAAAAGTGCCGAGTGCCACCAAAAGGTCCGAGGACTGTGAATGCATTCTGTAGGCTTTCCTGGATTTGACATTTTTAAGTTCCTCAGCTTGTAGACTGAAATGCTTTACATTGTGTGTTAGATTTAATTTAAAAAAAAATAAAAATAAAAAAAAATAATCTGCAGCAGCTAATGTTGTTGCCAAGTGACTACGCACAATTCTCAGAGAAAACGCTTGACTTTTTTTTTCCTTTTCTTCTTTTTACGCGTCTTTTTCCCCGCATTGAATGTTCACTCCGAAGGTGAATGAAGTTACTGTTTGTGTCTGTTTGCACAAAGGTTTTTTTTTTTTATTTTTTTTTTTTAAAGCGTTAAAAGAAGTGACTGTTACACTACAAACGGCTCATTCGGTTTATTGTGACGACTAAATTCCCGACGGATTTTTTCCTGACCCTTAACCCGAGAGCCACGTTGCTCTTTTAGTGCCATTATAACCCCCCCCCCCCCCCCCCAAGTGTCCAACGGAGTTTGAGCACTCCTCACCACTGTTGCGCTGTTCTAGCATCAACATTATAAACCTCTAAACTGGTTGTGAAGTTTTTGTGTCCCGTTTCATTATGAACTCATCGGTACCACGAAATGGGCTGATTAGAGACCACACATACACAAACATGAGCCTCAGCTCAGCCTGTGTGTGTGTGTGTGTGTGTGTGTGGTCCCTACATTGGTGGACCACCGACCAGAAGGACTGTAATACATTTCTTCTGTGGGAGTGGAAATGGTGCTCGAGGATTTTTGAATGTTTATTCTCGCTTAGATATAGACGATTGTTCACACATTAGCCTGCCATTCTTTGTTTTTATTGCCTTAAAATGTGTTTAAATGGATCTGTGCTGGGGAGGAGGGTGGATTATTTTTTTTTCTTTTCAATTTGTTGAAGTTGTTCCGCATCCAGACTGAACTTTTGCATACAGAGCGAAAGTGCATGTGCTTTATGTCCCGCTAGCGTGTGCCATACAGAAGCGATGCTTCTGTCCTTGCGTGCCTGATCCTAAATGTCAGAAAATGCACAGATGAGTTTAAAAAAAAAAAAGAAAAAAGGTCACAAGGGTTTGAATGTTCAGGCATGCCTAGCTGTGTTTAGCAGCCAGGCAGTTGTCTATAATGTGTGTGTGTGTGTGTGTGGTTCTGTTTGCATGACCTCGAAATGTCTACCAGTTGATAATCTAGTAATGGACATGAACCAAGTGTCTTATGAAATAACTCTACCCTTATGTGTATTTACAGGAAAGTACTGCTCCAACATGTAATCTGAGTATTTTTAAAAAACATTAATTCAAATTATTGTATATGGAGACACCACACTTTCAGGTGAGAGGACATTCTTGCACATTGCATAAAAATGATTCAATCCACTTGTTGATAGACCCGATTACCAGCATTTTGGACCACAACTTAAAATAACAGGTCTGTGGAGGAACAACATTGTTGTTGTTGTTTTGTTTTTGTTTTCCTGTCATGTTGCACATTTTTCTACGTGTAAATAACGCAAAGATAGAGTTTAAGATGGAACGAGGATGAGTTATTGTTTTTCCATCGCACAAACTATACTCTCAACACACTAGACTGCGACACAATCCTAGAATGCATACTGTACATACTATTTTTTTTAATAGTGACATCTTAGCAGTTCATGTAAAAGAAATCCCCATATGAATGTGTAAGAAGTGTGAGTGACACAAGACTCGCCCGTTTAGTTTTTGGTCATTTCAGATTTATGTATGTACTGTATATGTGTGTGTGTGTGTGTGCATTATGCAAATTATCCATTTAATACGCCCAACTTCTTATATTTATGGGGATGCTCATCTGTCTCTCTCTTTTTTTTTTTTTTTTTTTTACTTCTTTTTAAAGCCTGTTGTATCTGTACAGTCTGAATAAAAGTGATAAGGTTTGTAATGTGTCGTGTGACCTTTGTGGTTTTGTGCAGGAATTTGATGCATTACTGACGCTTTGCTATCCCCATATAGGGTTGCGCCAAAGTAGTTTTGACAATAAGCGGCGCATTTTTCAAAGCAGACATTTTGGACTGTACTGGCATCTCAGGGAAAACAGTGGTGTTCGAGACATATGACCTGTTAGATATTAGCAGTGACACAGAGGCTAGATTGTCAACCAGCTTAACAGAAAATGTCACCAGACGGTGAATACGTAACTTGCAATGTTTTGTGTTACTGCTGCTCTGGCTGACAAATATTCTCTATTTAATTCATGACATGATTCAATTTTACACAATTTTTGTGTGCTACGTAAACTAAAATGCCTGACGCAATGTACTGTACGTTCTAATTTGATATGCACTAATGTATATAGACAGGGAGACGCGATAAATCATTTTAGTTGTGACACGAGCGCCTTTGGTTATGTCTTGAAGTACTACTTACTAATCCAAATAGTGGCTATAAAAATTACACACTCCTGTTCAAATGGCAGGTTTTTGTAATATAACGAACAAGAAAAATCATATATATTAAAGAGATGGTGTAAAAGTAACTGAAAAAATGTAGTTGCAATAGTGTGCACACCCTCATATAAATGGGGCTGTCTCTGCATTCAGAATTGACAAATTACATTCAAAGTTTTTAAATGGAAGTCAGCATACACCTGCCACTATTTAAAGTGTTTCTGATTAGCCCAAATAAGGTTCAGATGTTCTAGTTGGCGTTTTTAGCCTCTTTTCTAGCAGAATGCTCAAATGCAAGAACATTTCAGGAAAAGCCTACTGGAACAGCTGAATTTTTTATTTTTTAAACAGAACTATTTAGGGTTAATCTGAGGCACTTTTAAACGGTGGTAGGTGTGCGCCGTGTCCCACTTAAAATGACTGAATGTTAATTCTGAACACAGCTACAATGCACTTATAAGAGGGTGTGCACACTTGTGCAACCTCATTTCAGTTTATTTTTACTTTAAAAATATATTTTTTTAAGTTATAGGTCACATTAATGGTAGAAGATTTTAAAAGGGTATATCTTGGTCACATTTATTTTTTTCATTTATCAAAAAAACAGATATTTGCAACATAAAATTTGTATTCAAAATGTTCATTCAGTTGTTTCTACTATTGAGTTTTCTCACGATGGTGGCTGTGAAAGTAAAAGTGCATGTGTGAATCAAGTGTAACTGGAAATTTTTACTTTTTTACTTCCCTACATTTGAAAGATGTTTGTACTCCTTACTTGTGTGTGTGTGTTGCCTCCTCTCATCACGTTGGGTCAGATTACTTCACAACTGCGCCCCCTATCCGCTGTGCGTAGAAGTACACGTTCGGAGTTGATGACGTAAGCCACGAGGACGTGGAGTGAGCTCCGACGTGCACGTGCGCGCAGTCACGTGATGCTAACTAGGAACTTTGAATAGCCAAGATAGTCAAATTAAGTACTGAAATTCAACATAACTGATTTATTTATTTTTTGTAGTGGTTACAAAGCAGTCATTTAAAGGCCAACAAAATGGAAATGTATTATTTTATTCATTTATTTAAAGTGAGGCCTCCGTGGAACCAGATCAGCTAGTTCAGCTGTTACATGCTTAAATGCAAGTGGGTGTCTCTCTCTCTCTCTCTCTTTTTTTTGGTAAGCTTTAACATTGCACATCCTAAAGCAGCATTTTTATTTTTATCAAAAAAAAAACAGGAACAAACCTGAACTCAAGCCAACAGCAATATTGATTCAAAAGTTCTAATACTGTACCTGGCAACATGACTCCTAGGTGTTAAACTAATCTGTAATGCCGTTAGCGTTCGCACAACAGCATTCACTCGCTCATTGCATTACTATTTCTCTCTGTTGTCTCTTTTTAAAAAAATGATTATTTTTTTTTTAAATGTCACGTCATCCGCAAAGGTTCAAAATTGAAGAAGCCCATTTCATCAACGTAGAAGTGCAGATAACTGTTTTCAAATGTAGGGAGTATCAGTAAAAAGTCGTCAGAAAAAAATAATACTCAAAGTACAGATGCTTGAAAAATCTTAAATACAGTGATTAAATATCTGCTTACTTCCTACCACTGACAATTGTTTTACTATTGTTGTATTTGTATCATACTTAGTGAGGGATTTGTTTTAGAAACATCACTTTATTAGATTAGACAGATTGACAAAATGTAATAAATGTATTGCATTATGAAGCATATCTTTCAGTGTCAATCAAATCAGAGCATTATTATTTTTTACAAAGGTGGATTGTTTTGATACAACGTTATTAGATTGAATTATATTTGTCAAACACGTGCTGCCACCTATCTCGTGCGGCAGTAAATTACAAAGTAACATGGACATACGGTGGCCCTGAAGTGCAAAACACTATGGCAAATAACTCATCACAACAGCAAATAAACAACAACAACAAATGACAAATCAAAAAACACAAGCGCAAATGACTAATCACAACAAGTAACTAAACAGAACAGCAAATAAAAAAAACACGACGACATTAAGCTACCGGAAAAGGTAGGTACTGGTCGGGGATCAGACTCATCGCTGAATGGACGAACGTACTGGAGAGCAAGCTAAGACTCATCGCTGATTGGACGAGAGGGACGACTTGATTGGACGACGCCCTCTGTGCAGCTCAACCCTTTTTCAACGCGTTGCCAGTGAACGCATACTTATTTGACTGTCGTGATTTAGTCCACTATCACCTTATACGCATGTGGAACAGGAGCAAGCTAGGCGGTGCGGATGTACGTTAAGAAACCCAACTTCCCAATGCCGAGTTAGCGGCCCGGGGAACTCGCCCACCAATACATGACACGGTGGAAGTGCTATTTATAGTTCAAGCACACAAACCAAGAGACCTTCAGGGATAAAGATTATTGGACGATGATCCGCAGCTCAATTTCTAAGTGCAAGGTTCAATTACAAAACACATACTGTTCAGAGTTCAGGGGATTTGTTGTACATTATATGTACTACAGCCCTTTGAAAGTGAAATACTATGCAGGGATATTTGATTTTATTGCTGAAATCGACAAATGAATATATTGCGGCACACCAGCTGTACACCACTCCAAACTACAATCATAATATTAAACATCTTTTTTGAATTAACACCTTTCTGACAGCATCAACAACTTTTCTAACCTGCCTATCATCCTGAAAGTGTTTTTTTTAAAAATCATTATAATCATACATTTTGAAAACTGACAGGTCCTAAGTGATGTCATTTTTTTCATAAACCATTTGCAAGATCGTCAATGTTGGACAGTCAGGTTACTCAACTCGGTCTGGTGATTTGGGGAAGTAGTGTATACTGAAACTAAACAGCGTATTGATGAATTCTTCAGTTTTTGTGTTATTATTTGATTTGATAAATGGATAGGAAAATCACCAGTGCTAAACATGACTTTCTGTGGTGTTTTTGTGATTTCTTATCAACATAATGTCCTTAATCGATACTGTTGTGTCTTTGCTTGTAGTATCTGCATTGATTTGAAATTGGCAGCAACATCATCTGGTATTTGTATTCACGGGGATTTGAAAGGTGACGGAGAGATGGTGAAATTCAATGCAAGCTCGGAGGTAAAAGCTGCACTACCGCACTATCCGGTGAAAAGGTCTTTTTCCCAAACACCAGGCATTAGCAGAAATATTTATTACAAATATATTTAAATATATATATGGATAGTTCCATCACATACGATTCGTTTTCAAAAGCTATTTTAACGAGATTCTCACAAGAAAATTCAACAACCTTTCAACAGAGCTAAGGAATTATTCCCACATGTATGTATCACTGTTGCGCCCCTGTAACTTCATTGTCTCTTGTCTAAAAGTGACCACAGTGTCTGCTTTTGAGTTTCACTTGTTTGAGTTTAAATCCATGCAAATGCTTTAGCGTTTTCTTATTAGGCAGAGTTTAGAACGTGTGCTATAGAGATTTATGTCAAGTAATGTAAATCAATGTAGGATAAAGTCTTAACATGTTAAGACTTTATTCCCCCCAATGACTTCAAACTGTCAAATTCCACAACAAATATAAAATACCCTGTAGAGGAACTGACATTTACATTGCTCAAAGAACGTATGCAAATTATCACCAGCCCGTCCCCCCACATTAAGTAACCACCAAATGGACACCAAATGCAAATTAGACATTTTTTTTTTTTTTTTAACTGAGAACAGCAACACATGGTTCTCTTTCTTTGAGATGTGACACATTTGTACATGCAAGTGAGGAACAACAAATTGTTATCCATTCATGTTTAGCAATTTGTTGAGTGTTTACATGTCACTAATCCAATCTCCCTTCTTAACAAATACTGCGTGATAGGGGTGTTTTGGACCATAAAAATAAACGCTCTACTCGATATATTGTTACATACAGTTACATCCCTCACAGCCAGCTGATAATAAAACTTCATAGAAAGAGACTTTTGAGTGTACAAGCCTTGTCAAAGTATTTTTTCCTTATTACTAATTTACAAAACAGAATTTAAATAGGAGACCAGACTCCCTTGATTGTTCGGTTGTACAAAATACATCACCATTCAGCTTAATTCAAAGCCCTTCTTCCTTCTAAAAGATTGTAAAATTTTGTTGCGAATCTTGGAGAGTTTCATACCGTAAATAATGGGATTGAGTAACGGCGGGATGGCGAGAATCTGGATGGCCATGAAATTCTTGAGACTCTGAGGCATGGAGCTGGTGCCGTAGCGAGCGTACATGAGGTCAAAGAGCAAAGCCACCGTGATGTTGAACAAGCTCAGCAGATGCGGCACACACGTCTGCGTGAACTTCTTTTTCCCATCTTCTGACCTGAAAGCTAATTTAACCAACTGCACGTAGGAGCACATAATGAAAAGGTCGTGTCCGAAGTAAAACACAATATTTACAAATCCGACGATGCTGTTGCTCGTTACGGGATTGCAGGACAGTTTAAGGAGGGACCAGTTCTCGCAGTAGAGTTTGTTGATATGGGAACCGCACAGTTCCAGTTTGGAGCTCATGATGGTCACCACGGCCTGGCAAAGCATAGGCACAATTCTGGAGAAGGTCACCAACAAGAGCACCCTGCATTTGGTCATAATGGCGTGATACTCCAGCGGTCGAGATATGGCCACGTAGCGGTCGTATGCCATCACTGCTAAAATTGCAATTTCTGATGCCGCGTAAGAATAGATGATAAAGACCTGCATCAGACAGCCGAAATACGATATAATGTGGCTCTTGGACAAGAGATCGTAAAGGAATTTGGGAAAAAAGGCAACCGTCCCATAAAGGCCATTAACGCATTGATTACACACGAAGAAGTACATGGGCTCGTGGAGTTTTTTCTCCAGTACGATGGTCACGATAAGAAGACCGTTGACCAGCAAAATGGCAGCGTAACACAACAAGGTGACCGCGAACACAAGCACTCGGAGCCTCTGTGTCATGTGACTCAATCCTGTCAAGTGAAAGAAGGTCAGCGCAGTTGCGTTTGTCATCATTTATCCATTTCTCACATCGACTCCCCCTGGCTTGTTTTCTCCGTCTTCTCCTCCACTCTTCTCCGTCCTTCCTAACGTGGTTTTGTTGACAGGATGAGGATGATGAAGATGTCCCCGCTTGCCAAACTGGACACTTCCTTTTATCCTTTGCTGAGCATCACAACGCTCCAATCAGCAGAGTACTTGATCACTAGGGAATTAGAGCTATTCTTGTTTTATTATATGAAACCAAATTTGGTTATTTGAGGCTCTCATATCAAAAAGTGTTTTTCTTCGCAAGTAGATTACATCATTTATTACTATTTTGGTCCAAAACCTCTGTCCTGATTGTCAGTTTCACTTGTGTCCCATCTCAGTCAAACTGGTCGCATAGATTTATCTGGAGCAGTTACCTGGGTTAATGTTGGAAATGGACTAAACACAAGACAAAACAAAGACTTTAATGCCCAGGGTCATAATGGAATTAGCGCAGTTAAAAATTGTCACAACGCAACCGAATCCTAGCCTCGCAATAGCCAGTCCGCATTTCAACAATCGATGTATCTAAGGATTCCTGGCACATTTTGCTTTTTTTTTTTTTTGGTTGCCAGTCTGTATTTTGCTTTTAAAATAAACATGCCATAATAGTATGTGGTGGCGGGGTACTGTGACCATAACCCTCAAATGTTTTGTCCAAACATGGACAAAATTGTACGTCCCTTTCCGTTAAAGAAAAATCTGAAATAATGTGACTTAAATCCTATTCAATATCTTTGGGAGGAACTCAAACATGCAGTCTGGAGAAGTCCCTTTACAAACCTGAGCAGCTGCTCGACCAAAATGTCAATAGGTTGTGCAACTAAGTATTAAATATATTCTATCATTTTTGTCTAGGCCAGTTTCATTGGATTATGGATGTTTACCACAATTGGAGAAAAAAAAACAATGCCCAATTGTCATTGGTGAATTTTTTATATTTTTAAACTCGACTGTTTGAACGGCCCACATTACTATTGTGCCCCCTGACAAAAGAGCTGGCAGGAACAGGAAGTTTGACAGATAGGCTAATATGAAAACCATTTTTTTTGTTTTATTTCTGCTCTTTAGTAAATATAAACACAAAAACACTTTATGTAAACATAAACAGCCGTGCTGAAAGGCACTCTATTACGCTACATTTGTGAATTTCTCGTGGCAATACAGTAGTCAGAAAAAACAAAAACAAATCTTAAATTACGACATCGGAGAAAAAGTATTAAATTTAAATATCATACAAGACAGCATAAAAACATAAAGTCTAATATGGCTCCTCTGTTTGTTTGCTATTGTGTTTATTTCTGACACACCTCCTTTAATGAGTGTTATTTTTGTCTAAAGAGACACTGACCAAAAACATGAACAGAGACAAACATGTTTTCCCCCAGTATTGATTAGACAGACGATTAGCTGATGTAACTCCCATTTGTTATGATTCTATGACACGGAAGGCAGCGACATAGACAGTGTAAACATGATGATTAAACCTCAGGGTCATGCGTCCACTATCCCCAGGACATCAATCTACTGTGGCACTACTCATTCCCGAGTGGAGCGAACACACAAACATGTGTCCACACATCGCAGTGACAACAAACGAGTCCAGAAAAACAAGACAGCAACACTTTCCTCTAAAAGTCTTAGAACAGTGACGCCAATCCTACTATAGACTACAAACGTTTGGGTTTGACATCAAAAAATAAATATTAGACAAGAGATATCTTGGGAGATAACATTATTTGTAGCAGAACCCCACAATTTTAGGTGAGCAAAAGAATTGTAACGAGGGATGTAAAATAGACTAAAATTGACTTAATATTAAGCTGCAAATCCCTCGCTTGCAATAACTGCATCAACCTTATGACCCCAACTGATAACTTATGCTCCCATCTTAATTTATTTGGGGTTAATCAGATGCACTTCAAATGGTGGCAGGTATGTGCTCATCCCCATTTAACATGAGTTCTGAACACAGCCATATCCCCATTTAAAAAGGGTGTGTGCACTTATGCAACCATGTTTTATCAGTTGTTTGTTTTTACTTCCCCTCATTTTTTTTCCAATGGAGTTGTGCGGACTATTGGTTAACTAATAGTGGAAAAAACTTAATCTTGGTCTCGTGTTTTTTATACCACAAAAACCTGCCATTTGAACAGGTGTGTGTAGAGTTTTTATCTCCTCTATAGCTTCACTTGACCTCCTTTATTAATAGTTATTTTATTGACTGCTTTTAATTGTGTTAACAGAGAAAAATACATAAAATATTTACTAATGTTTCCCCCCCCTCCCACCCGAATAGTATGAACAATAGGGTGCCCTTTTCTGACTCGGGCACCTGCCCCCAAGAATGTCCATGCACGTGCCTGACAAATACATGTCAACTATCGCATTGTTTCCCCACTGCATCGAATTGTATGGAACTGTAGATGTCGTTTTTTTAAACAAATTGCAATCCGCGTATCCAGATATATGTATAGAATCGGCCTCCTGCCCGAGATTCCCGACCCTAGCAAAAAGTGGGTTTTGAAGGCATTGGTGGCAGTATATTTTATGAGAATTTTAACTGCGCTAATTGCATTATGACCCTGTGCATTAAAGTCTTTGTTTTGTCTTGTGTTTAGTCCATTTCCAACATTAACCCAGATAAATCTATGCGGCTAGCATGACTGAGCTGGGACTAAAATAGGTTTTGGACTAAAATAGCAATAAATGATGTAATCTACTTACAAAGAAGTACACTTTTTGATATGAGAACTTCAAATAACTTATTTTGTTTCATATAATAAAACAAGAATAGCTCTAATTCCCTAGTGAATCAAGTAGTCCGCTGATTGGAGCGTTGTGATGCTCAGCAAAGATAAAAGGAAGTGTCCAGTTTGGCAAGTGGGAACATCTTCATCATCCTCATCCTGTCAACAAAACCACATAAGGAAGGAAGGAAGAGTGGAGGAGAAGACAGAGAAAACAAGCCAGGGGAGTCGATGTGAGAAATGGATAAACGATGACAAACGCAACTGCGCTGACCTTCTTTCACTTGACAGGATTGAGTCACATGACACAGAGGCTCCGAGTGCATACATATATACAAAGATACAGTGCAAATGAAGTATTTTTTTTAAAGTGCTATTAAGGAGTTTACTCATAAACATGACCCCAAAAAAAAACTTTTCAACTGGATTTTACAATTGGGACTGACATCAAATTCAGGACTGGCACAAGACACAATTCACTCGCCTCAAATCAATTTCGTAGCCGACAAGATCGAACAATCGCCATGCTTCTCCGAATCTGTTGCCGTCATCGTTAAAGCTCCCTGGTTCACGTTGCCGCTGTCCCCGTTTTATTCCGCTCGACATGCCCCCAACATCTCAATCAATCAAGATCCCAACCGTGGTTGATGTCTTTTTTTTCGTCGCGTAGTCACAAGCCTAGTCGAAAGTATGGATATTGCTTTACAAATGTAGGGAATAAAGCTACAAAATCATCCGAAAAATAAAACCTCAAGTATAAAGTGCAGCTACCAGAAGAAAAAATCCATCATAAGTAAAATTATTATAATTTTTTTACTTTGTCACTTCCCACCACGGCACTGGGATCAGATCAAGTCCCAAGAGTGCAAAGAGTCGGCATTAAAAGATGCGTACACTTATGATGAGTGTCTCTTTAAACGTGAGCAGCGGCACACGAAGAACAGCATGAAGACGTGCGTTGGTAAGTATACAGTACGTATGCGACTTTTCAGTGTGTCATGCTCGTATTCTTTTATTTCAATCGAATTTCAATTTAAATTGACTGCTGACCAGCGCAGTGTGTAGTCTGCTTTTTCGTCAGCTGGGGTAGCCTCGAGCTTCCATATGACCTTGAACAGGATAAGCGGGGTAGAAGATGGATGGTTTTACCAAGCTTAGCCTTTTAGTCTGGGGAACTTTGTGCAGTAAACAGTTGAGTACTTTTTATGAGACCAGTTTAATAAAGTGCTGGTGTTGTGTGGCACGTTGCCTTTCAAGACTTTGTAAGTAAGTAACTAGTTGTTGGAGAGATGCTTGTCTGCTTACTGCCTTTGAGCAAGGCATCGTCCCCACCACCCCAGCTCAATTGCACACCCCTCTTTCACTCTGAATCTCTCCTTGCATGCCTGCATGTGTGTGATCTGGTTCTACGTGTGGTGTGCAACACAACGTTGACATAGGAGTATGAGTTGATTTCCCCCCTTGAGGGACTACCGTACAGTGAGCATAACCAGTACGAGTATGAAGATGAATAACGACGAGGCAGAGAAGCAAGCCTGAAGAGAAGCAAGTTGAGAACATGACAGAAGGAAAGCCAGAGGACTTGGGGGAGAGTTTTTTTTTGTTTTGTTTCCCCCCCCCCCTCCCAGAGACAGGACACCGATAGGAAAGAGAGGCTGAGAGTTATGTACAGACACAGACAGAATGTACAGTTGGCTGCAGGTACTCAGTGGTTGTCCTGCAAGACCCCCCTTTTGGCACCCTCTACCCCAAAAAACTTGAGAGAAGCATATTGCGATAGTTTTAGTCTTAGCATGTTCGCTATCTTTTATGATGAGACTTCAGTTGTAAAGTCTATTTCTGAAGAGTTCAAATGAAAAAGCAGACATCATTTTTTTGGGTGAACTGAGTAAAAATCAATTTTCTTTTTTATTTCAGGTCTTTTAAGTTAATATCCATTAAGCATTTGAGAGGTTAATTTGTAAAATAGAAAATCTATTATTGAAAAGGTATTTTAAAGAGGTCTTTGGTGTCATTCGATCGCAAAACCAGCCAACTCCAAGAAAATAATTTAGTTACAAAATAGACTCGGCCAACATTTTCCCCACACTATAAAATTACAGTGAAATGGTATGTGTGACTAAAAATCAATAACAGTGTACTACAGCTACAGAACTAACCCTTGACCTTAAATTAACCACTAATCCTGAATCACCTTAATTGCACATAGTCAGTTATCTTCCTCGTTGCTACTATCCTCACTTGATTGCGACAACATCGGCCAAGGCTTCATTGTAGAATCTGCGGACCTGATCCACCAATCATTGAATTACTGATGGAAATTTGTGTTCTTTTTCAAGAGACGCGTCTTTAGATTCGGCTCCCTAAAAAGAGCCACCTCGTTTTTCTCCCGAGCAAAACTTTTTGTTGCTTCAAATAACAAATTCCGAAATTATGTGTAAAATGAATTACTAATTTTAAAATACACTTGATCATATATGCATTGGTTGAATTGCTTTATTTTTCCACATAGAATGCTATAAAAACAATTGTAAAAATAAAATTTAACTCAATTTTATTAATGGAGCACTTTAAAAAACTGCAGCTGTAACAATGTGCTGTAAATAAGGTCAAACATAAAACTAAATAAATATAATACAAATACACAATAAAAATAAATATAATAAAAAAAAAATGTGTTTCTCATTAAAATATGAGAAAAAGTCCCTTCACATTAGCATTTGGCATACAGGAGGTCCAGACTTTTAGTCACTCGTCTACACATTATATAAAGTACACAGAGGAGTTTCATCTCTCTAGGACCGTTTCACGCAATTAGCATATTTTACGCTAACTTTCAAGCATCAACAAAGCTATATTAGCAGTGAGTTAACGAGAAATAGCGAGCGCAGACATGTTTAAGAATGACGTAAATACAGTATGTACAGGCTCGGGATTATCCTAAATGGAGATGAGGGTAGCTGCAGCAAAATGCGTGCGGCCCTTGTCGGTTTCTGAACTTAAACATTTATTTTCAACGAGTTTTACATTGTTGTTTGGTTTTGCAGGGTGAGGAAATGCACCATCAAACAACTCCGTGATTGGCAGTCTGCCAGTTGTCTATTTTTGTCTAAATGGATTTTGAACTCTTTATGTGATGCACAGATTCTACCCATGAATGATTCCCATTTCTTTATTTCACAGATGCTGTCAAACAACAGATTGTTATGAGTCATGAGTATGCGTTTATGTAAGGATGCCAAACCTAACGCTATCTCCTTACTTTAACCTCACCATGTTCGTGAACATCGGTCCGTACCGCTACCCGGCGTTGGCCGCGTGCCTCCTCCTTTACGTCTTCATCGTCTGCGCCAACTTGGTCGTCGTGCTGACGATCTGCCGCGAGAAGACCCTTCACGAGCCCATGTACATATTTATTGCCAGCTTGTCCTTCAACGCCCTGTACGGCTCCACGGGCTTCTTCCCCCGCTTCCTGCTGGACCTGGCGTCCGACGCTCACCTGATTTCGCGCGCCGCCTGCTTCACGCAGATCTACTTCATCTACACATACGGCTGCAACGAGATGACCACGCTGTGCGTCATGGCCTACGACCGCTACCTGGCCGTGTGCCACCCGCTGCACTACCACACCAGGATGACGGTGAAAAAGGCCCTGACCCTGGCCGGCCTGGCGTGGCTCATACCCGCCTTCTTTCTCACCACACTCATCTACCTGTCGGCAACGCTGCCCCTGTGCGGCAACGAGATCCAGAAGGTGTTCTGCGCCAACTGGAACGTGGTCAAGCTGTCGTGCGTGCCCACAGTGGTCAACAACGTGGTGGGCATGTTCATGACCATCTGTACCGTTTTTCTTCCGTTGGCGTATGTCCTCTACACATACACACGCATCATGAAAATCACCAGGAGGCGCTCCGCTGAATTTAAGGGGAGGGTATTCCAGAGCTGTTTGCCGCACATGGTCTCCTTTGTCATTTATTCCATTGCTGCGTTTTCTGACATCGCCCTGAGCAGATACAACATGGAGGACATGAACCGCTTCGTGGCCATCATTTTATCTCTAGAGTTTGTGGTCATTCCGCCGCTTCTCAACCCTCTGGTATACGGTATGAAGTTATCGTATATACGCAGACACATATTCAAGATGCTGTGAGATTGTACCTAAGCATCATTCTGTTGTTGCCATGAATATGTTAAATCTACTGCTTGTCCTCATTAAGCTAGCAGATTTAATAGAATTAAAATTCATTGTTTTTTTTTTTTTTTTACATTGTATTTTTAAAAATGTGAATTTTATGGTGTGTTTTAAAAGCCAGCTTTCAACCCTTGAGGTACCTCATTCACTGCCAGCCCTCCCAGTTAACATGGATATTTGACTTCAAAAGCCGTCAATGGCAGTGAATCAACCCAAATCAATCAAGACATTTCTTTTTATGTCACATGTAATTGCAGTACTGCATGAATATTAATGTGACATAATCACAAAGTAAAACATGAAATGCCATTGATTAAAATTATTTCATCCATCCATCCATCCATTTTCTGAGCCGCTTATCCTCATAAGGGTCGCAGGAGTGCTGGAGCCTATCCCAGCTAACTTCAGGCAGGAGGCGGGGTATAAAAACAAACAACCATTCGCACTCACACCTAGGGGCAATTTAGAGTTTTCAATTAACCTACCATACATGTTTTTGGGATGTGGGAGGAAACCGGAGTACCTGGAGAAAACCCACGCAGGCACGGGGAGAACACGCAAACTCCACACAGTTGGGGCCGGGATTTGAACCCCGGTCCTCAGAACTCTGAGGCAGATGTGCTAGTGCTTTTACGCAGAAGAAGAAATAAACACGTTCCATGTCATGTGTTGTTGTTTAAGATCTAGCTAGTGTTAGCTCAACTTTTAGCTGTGTGTTCCTGTAGCTTTGCTAAAGTTCTGAGTAACAAAAGTAGCAAAATTAGCTCATGATAGTGACTAAAATGCACCTTACTTGTGTGCGTTTATTCCACAACAGATGGAAGATTTCTCATTACCCGAAGCTGGCGCTTTTTATGCTAGCACAAGACAACACATTTGCCACGCATCATTCTTGAGCCGACAACATCAACAAATTCTCTTAAATAAGGCATTGGGAGGCAAAATATCTTGCTTCTCAAAATCAATCTCAACTACGGCTGATGTCTGTTTTTGTGTTGCATCTTTAAAGAAGTAATCAGCCTATTTTGACAAAGTAAGCAGTTGGTGTTCGAGAGGAGGATGCAGGAGATAGGCTTACATGGAAAAGGATGACGCGCTGTGGCGACCCCTAAAGGGACAAGCCGAAAGGAAAAGAAGAAGAAGAACGAGAAGAAAGTACACATCTTTTTGCACATGTGGGGAGTAAAAGTAAAAAGTCATCAGAAAAAGAAATACTGAAGTACAGATCTACTCAAGTACAGTATTCGTAGTTTGTGACTTCCCACCACGGCGCTACGATCAGATTAAATCCCAAGAGTGCCAACAGACGGCATTAAAGGATGCGTGCGCTCGTGATGAGTTCTCTTTAAACGTGAGCAGTAGAACACGGACAACATCATGAAGACACGTTGGTAAGTATAAAATACGTATGTGGCTTCTCGGTTTGTCATGTTTGCATTCTTGAATTTCAAACCTTGATTTAGATCTCAAACGTTTATTGACGGCAAGCCTTCACTTTAAACAACAACAGAGCATACACTGGTAAAACTATTTAGAAGCAAAAAGGGCTTTTAATCACATTCTTGCAATGGTGCATGGTAACAATTGTGACTGTTGTAGAGTATTCCAGGAGAATTTTACCAAGGGGTCACTGATGGTATTAGTCACGGAGTGGTACACTCGCCTGACTTTGATGCAGAGAGTTTGGTTTTAGTTCTCACTCAGTGACAGTGTGAATGTGAGTGCTAACTGTCATCAGTCTCGATATGTGCTCTAAGATTGACTGGCGACTTTTCTAACGTGTAGTCTTCCTTTTGCCCAAATTGAGCTGGGAAGGGCTCCAGCTCACGTGTGAGCCTGAACAGGATAAGCGGTATAGAAAATGGTTTCACCAAGTTCAGACTTAGTCGAGGTAACTTGGAGTAGTAAACACTTGAGTGCTTTTCATGAGAGCAGTTTAGTGCTGTGTACGGTGCTGATGTACGGCGGCATGTTGCCTTTCGAGACTTTGCAAATAAAGATGAGCCAGAGCATAATGGTGCCCATCCCGTGTGAGACACAGACAAGGAATATACAGTACAGGTACTACATGTGCAAAAGCACTTTCCCATCAGGTTCCTGATTGTTTAAAAAAATTGCCTGCCAACGTGTGTGTTACTTTTTATTTTAATGACATTCAAATTAACATTAAATCAATGTTTATTTAACAGGGATGATACCGAATTGGTGCCATTTACTTGACATATCATCAGCAAATACATTACTAGAAATAAAGTCAACAGCATTTATGCTTACAGCATGATGACACTATAAATGTTTTGAATAAAAACACAAATTAACACAAAAATAATTATAGGTAACAGGACTGAGCCAAGATTTTAACTCCCCAGTCACTGAATATTCAGAAAAATAAACGAGTGAACTTCTCATGGTCTGCAGAGGATCTGAATGATGGAACATGTGACACGACTAAAGTGTGATTTGAACGTCATAGTTTTTTTGTTTCTTTTCGAAGAAAATTAACATTACACTTGGGATAAGGAGTAACATGAATATGTAAAAAATAAAAAAAATAAAAATAACATTTCTAAAGTATTTTAATTAATGTGCTTCATGGTAAAGTCTAATTTTAGGAAGTGGGGACAGGCAACAAATGTTTTTCCTCAGGTCTCACGGTAGTTAAAATTAATCTTTTGAATTGTATTTATTAAATATGCAATCATATAAATGTGAAGGATACTTTGTTTACTCTCTCAAAAATATTTTACAGTTAATTCAATGGAGCATGAATAGATTTTATTCCCTGGGTTCGCAAAAGATACTGATTCATTGGAATAGCCCACTCCCTTAAGAAAAAAGGGATAATGTGACGGATTGACCCATGAATGATTTCCATTTCTTTATTTTACAGATGCTGTCAAACAACAGGTTGTTAGGAGTCATGAGTGTGCGTTTATGTAAGCATGGCCAACCTAACGGTGCCTCCTTACTTTAACCTCACCATGTTTGTGAACATCGGTCCGTACCGCTACCCGGCGTTGGCCACGTGCCTCCTCCTTTACGTCTTCATCGTGTGCGCCAACTGGGCCGTCGTGCTGACGATCTGCCGCGAGAAGACCCTTCACAAGCCCATGTACATATTCGTGGCCAGCTTGTCCTTCAACGCCCTGTACGGCTCCACGGGCTTCTTCCCCCGCTTCCTGCTGGACCTGGCGTCCGACACGCACCTGATTTCGCGCGTCGCCTGCTACACGCAGATCTACTTCATCTATACGTACGCCACCAATGAGATGACCACGCTGTGCGTCATGGCCTATGACCGCTACCTGGCCGTGTGCCACCCGCTGCACTACCACACCAGGATGACGGTGAAAAAGGCCCAGACTCTGGCCGCCCTGGTGTGGCTCTCCTCTGTCTTTATCCTCTTCACGGCCATCTACATGTCAGCCAAGCTGCCACTGTGCGGCAACAAGATCCAGAAGGTGTTCTGCGCCAACTGGAACGTGGTCAAGCTGTCGTGCGTGCCCACGGTGGTCAACAACGTGGTGGGCATGTCCATAACCATCTGTACCGTTTTCTTCCCATTGGCTTTCGTCTTTTACACGTACACACGCATCATAAACGTCACCTGGAGAAGCTCGGCCAAATTCAAAGGGAGAGTGTTCCAGAGCTGTTTGCCGCACATGATCTCCTTTGTCATTTATTCCATCACCGCGTTTTGTGATATTGCCCTGAGCAGGTACAACATAGAGGAGATGAACCCCTTCGTGGCCATCATCTTATCTCTGGAGTTTGTGTTTATTCCGCCGCTCTTCAACCCTCTGGTGTACGGTATGAAGCTAACGGATATACGCAGACACATCTTCAAGATGCTGTAAGATCGTGGCTAAGCATCGCTAATGCCTACTCTACTGCTTGTCCTCATTAAAAGGGAACTAAACACAATATTTCAAATTTTTTACATTTTAAACGTGCATATCATCTTTATCTGATTCCGTTGATTTAACTCTATGAAGAAAAATGCGTTTAAAACACCACATATACTCACCTACGGGTTCTGCCATTTGTACTTCATTTCACTCTTGCGAGTGTGCAAAGTTGCGAGAATGGGACGTGTATCAGTCCTTCTATCCTGCTCGCTTTATTTACTGACAAAACTAGAGAGTTGGTAAGTTTTCTGCAACGACAAGCTAAACATTAGTCAGATCCACTCATCTAGCCAGTTAGTGGCAGACGCGCTGACTCCCGACGGCTGTTCTCATCTGTCATCAGTCGTTGGTGTTAGCGGCTAGTGGCTAAAAGCTAGCTGCCGTAACTATTTGCCCACGGCGTTTGGCTGGGGAGCGCGGCCATTTGGCTGATGCTAACAGCCTGACAGAGTTGCGGTTCCAATCGATCCATTCTTAACAAACCACGCTTACTCAGATGTAAGGCAAAAAAGCTACAGTAATTGCAACGTCACTTCTTTACTTTCGGTCTCTTCACTTTTCTCCCAAAATGGCGGTGCTTGTACGTTGATGACTTATTCCATTTAATTATTATTTCATAAATATAATAGTAATCAGAGTACTGTTTTTGGATAATGCTGCGTTCACACCGAACGTGAATTGGACCATTCGCGCTACGTAATTACATAGTGTTTAAAGTCAATGTAGTCTGCGTGAGCGGGCGCGAATCCGTGCCAGGCGACGCCTATGACGTGACGCAAGTAGGGCGAGCACATGAAAATCCGTCTCATTCGCAGATTTTAACTGCAACTAAAATCACAAATTGCGTCCTGATTGCCAATCGGGGTCGAGAACGGTGAGCAAACGGCCAGCTTAGCGGACGGGACGTGCCGCACCCTGCTCAAAGCGCTTTGTCGGTGGCTGTGAAAGTTGTGGGCTGGAAACGGGAAGTAATTTAAAGAAAAGAAAGAAAACTAAAAAAACAGAAACAAATATTGTATTCAAGTAAGAGTACTGTTACTTTCGTATAATATGATAAGTAAAATGTAGTCATCCAAATAATTACTTGAGTAAGAAAGTACTCAGTG
The DNA here is from genome assembly GCF_024500385.1 of Phyllopteryx taeniolatus. NCBI lineage: Eukaryota > Metazoa > Chordata > Actinopteri > Syngnathiformes > Syngnathidae > Phyllopteryx > Phyllopteryx taeniolatus. The sequence continues at coordinate 16,905,661 of NC_084513.1, read as the reverse complement.
AACTTCTCAAGTACTGAGTAACTAGTGAGTAATTTGTGATGTTTTTTGTTATTTTTTTTAAATTTATTATTATTATTTTTTTTTAAATCAGAGCATGAACGTCAAATAAAACTAAAAATAAATAAATAAAACAGGAATGTGCAAATTCAGATATTGCTGAACAATATCACTTAATCTAAAACATAAAACAATCTTTATAAAATGAAATATTTGTAAAATTAACAAATTAAGGCAAATTCAGCTCCAAGAAATAGTCTTATACTATATTGTTCCCACTTGTTAAACAGCACAATACTGTAGGCTCACCAGGCAGATTTCAGGAAAATAAAGATGATTCTGATTCTGATCAATCATTTTAAAACTTTTTCCACCATTAATGTTACCTAGAATTTGGACAACTCAACTGATTTTGTTTTCTTTTTGAGAGGGGAGGTAAAAATAAACAACTGAAATAAACGAGTGTGATTGACTTGGACTTGACGTTTAACTTGCTGCCTTCTTGGCAAGGTCACCATTGCAAAAGAGATGTGTTTTAACTGGTCTTTTACCTGGTTAAATAAAGTTTAAATAAAATATATTAAAATAAATCTGGTTGCACAAGGATACACTTCCTATTAGAACTGGCACGTGCCTGTGTTCAGGAGTAACAGATCACATTCAAACTCATGTTCAATGGGAGTCCACACACACCTGCCACCATTTGAATTTTTAAATGGAACAACAACAACGCATGCATTATTTGCTTCATCCACTGAAAATGACTGTCTGAAGAAGCTGTTTGCTGACCAGACTTGTTGATAACGTGTGCGTGTGAGAGAGGGAGAAAACAAGATGCTTGTTTTACAGTTATTTGTGACCATAAAAACAGTTCTAATGTTGCCGTACGCACAGTCAAAACAACAGCAAAAACATCTGCAACTTACCACAAGGTGTTTTCTCAAGATAGAATTGGGCTGACTATCCAAGTTTGGGCAGTGACAAAACTACTCTGCCATGTGCAAGCTGTTGTTTTTCGTAGTCTGTAATGTAAACACGAGTCGCGCGCGGCTGTCACGACTCACTGATTGGCCCGCGAAGCTCCAATGGAAGACTTTGTGTGAGGACATGTGACTTTCTTGTGTCGTTTGATTGGCGAATTTGAGTCGAACGCCACCGATTGGAGCAACGGCACCCGATGCGGAAGTCGAAAACGTAATTCTCCAACTACATTGTGCACGCAATTATTGATAAATGATTGTAACGGAGTAAAAGTACCATTTCTTCTTAACATAAATACTCTAGTAAGAGTAGAAAATATGCTTTATTAAAACTACTCTGACAAGTACAATTTATCCAAAATGTTACTTGAGTAAATGTAACGCGTTCCTACCCACAGCACATCGCATCTTCGGATGCGAGCACGCAGACGACCCGCTTCTGTACCAATTGCTCCAAAACGGGTTGATATTATTGGAAATGAATGAAATCAGTTTCATTTTCAAAGCAAAAAATACATAAAGGATACTTGTTCGTCAAATAAAGACCATCTGGACGTGGAGTATGGTGATACCTTGGGATACGAGTAACAAAAAACAACACAATTATTCTTTAAAAGAAATAAAATAAAAAGCCTTTTTTTCCCTCTTTTAATTTATTTCAGATTCAGAGTTAATGGCAGAGCTGCTGCGTGGCCTGTAAAAGTCCCTGAGTCAGAGTAACCGTGATTCAGTGACCGCATGCAAGATTAACTACAGTAAGAAACTGAGGCGCCGCTACAAATTTGGAATCTTGGACAACGTGTTTCTAATGATGAGCGTCAGCTACAACACGCGCACAAATACGCACATTGTAGCCTGGTAAAATATTCCCTATGTGCAACCCTGGAGACCAGCTCAATTTCACATCATTTCTTGTCTACCTTTGCCACATCAACGACTGGAGAGCAATTTTCTAAAACTATGATTTACAGTATAAACACATTTACAGTATACACATGACGTCCAAAGATGGGGGAAACCGCTTTCTGTGCCATTTTACCAAAAGAGCAGTAGGGCACAAGTAAAAAAAAAAAAAAAAAAAAAAAACCATTCATTTCTTTTATGTACAGGCTTGCCATTGTGTCACACTATTGATCCAATAAAGGAGGAATGGTCGGATGTGTGGATGCCGAAGGAAGAGATGAGGAGGAGCTGGGCCGCATTTCTGAGAGAAACACAAACTCCAAAGAAATGCACAAAGAGGGGCTTGGTGATTAAAGTTTTTAATAACAGGTGAGGAGGTGTTGGTGACGGACCAAAAAACAAAACAAAACAAAACAAAAACAGCCTCGGAAACAAACAAACAAACCAAGAAGCGGATGACAACGCGTGAGGATGAGTGATTTTCATTTTCTTAATATGCCAGTGTTTTCAGAAGAAAATAAAAGCAAGTCATTTTTATTGACTGACTAAAAAATTCCAGTGTCAAATACCTGCGTCCCTTCTCTTGTGATAGAATTGCACCATAAACTGTGGCCAGTCTGCTCGATTCAAGCAAAAGGTGACCAGATGAGCAACTAAAGCTTTTCATAAGTATACCAGTTTTCACAAATACTGTATACAGGCGAGTACAAGTATACCAGTGAGTGCAAGTATACCGTCTTTCAAAAGTATACTCGTTTTCACAAGTATACCAGTGAGTGCGAATATACCAGTTTTCACAAGCCAGTGAGAGCAAGTATACCAGCTGTCACAAATATACCAGTGAGTACGAGCATATCAGTTTGCATGAGTGCACTCACCAGTTTTCACACGTAAACCAGCCAGGACAAGTAAGCTTGTTTTCACAAGTATACCAGTAAGTGTGAATATACCAAGTTTCCACAGGATACCAGTGAGTGTGAGTATACCAGTTTTCACAAGTATGCCAGTGATAGGAGGTATAGCAGTTTTAACAAATATACCAGTGGCTGCAAACGTACACCAGCTTTCACAAGTCTACCAGTTTTCACAAGTATGCCATTGAGTGCAACCAGGAGCTCAGTCAGCTTGTCATTCAACAGAAATAAATCAGATACAGCAGTGTCGAGTTTTAAGGCTGGCAAGAAATCTGTACAGGTGGAGATAATTCTGTCGCAAGAGGAAGTACGCAGGGTGGACGAAACGAAAGAAAGGTTTGGATGGACGCTACATGGGGGACGTGAAAGTGAGCGGAATATGTAACGTGCTTGGGGAAAAGTTAGCACACTATGTACAGCAGCAGCTGGGATTTCACTCGGAAAAGAACAACAAACGGTGAAATGTGGTTACTAAACTTAATTTCCCTGGTTTGCCACGTCTAAGCAGCTTCGTGTTACTCACGACAGGTTAGCAGGACATGTTGCAATGTTCAGTGAGTCATTGTTTGACATGGTCGGAAGTGGTGGAGGGAGGACGCCGGCACCTTGCCTGAGCAAGCTTGAATTAAGGCAAAGGTTAACTTATCACTACTACAGTCTATATGTGGCCACCAAATATTATGTCAACAGCTGCGTGGGTGAGGCTTCGAGGCAACAGCTGGTGACTTTTTGTCTGGAATCTGGCAGCACAACACCCCCATGACTTCACCTGTTGTGGCTGCCATCTGACAAGCTGCAGTGTTTGAGGGGCAAGGGGAGTTGTCTATATTAAAAAAAAATAAAAAATAAAAAAATAATAATATAATGTTGGTGGGGGCGGGGGGGCAGGAAGTACAGCTCTGGGAAAAATTAAGAGATCACTGCAAAATTAAGAGATCACTGCAAAATTAGCCTCCAGAAAATAAGGTGCGGGTTGGGGGCGGTTCATACATTTCTGTATCTATGTGCATGACTCAATGGCTGAAGGTGAACGGTTTCCATGGTTGAAGTAGTGCTTTAAAGAAGGAAAACAGGTGCGTGAAGTGTGGGGAGGGGGGCCCTTTTCTGACCAAGACTACGCTGCCACTCCCTAATTGCCGACAGACAGGAAGTGGGGTTGGGGGGGAGGTAGTGCAAAGCAGGACGCGGGCTAAGTTTGCGGTCTTCCATGTGACCGCAAGTAGGTTAGGAGGTGAGAGGTTTAAGATCGCCGGGATTAACGGGGTTTGGCTGTGGAAAGTGGGTCACTAGTTGGCTTGAGATGCAGTACCACACTCCCCCCCCCCCCCCCCCCCCCCCCCTCCTCATGTTTTGTGGACCTCCAGTGCTCTTACTCATTAGTATGTCTAAGACTGCTCTCTATTGTGGTCTCCTCACCGACCTAGCGACCGATTGGACAGTGGAAGGGATAGCGGAGTCGGGCCGAGGTGACGCGCCTTTAGTTTTGTTTCTTGGTCTCCTGGTCGCCGTAACTGGAGCCCGTCTTTTTGACCTCGGTGACACCGATCAGGCGGCGAATCGCAATGGAGGCTGGAGAGAGAACGAGAGGACAAGCCATAAAATAAACACTCAAATGTCAACTGTTTAATGGAGATAAAATGGAGAGAGAAACAGATATAAAACAATTTTATTGACTGATATTAACACTTTTCAAATCCGCCAAAGTTTGCATTTTTTCTTTTTTTTAAACACATTATCATATTACAACGTAAGACAAATATAATGACATTCAAGCAAACAACAATACAGGAAATAAAGAGTATAACAAAAACAACTAACTAACTCACCCACTCACAGAGTTACGCCACGTGGGTTTTGCGCTAGCCAGGAAATAAAGCCCATTAATGTTGTTTATATACTGGATACATTAATGGCCTCAATCTAAAGATAAATTAATTGGTTAATGCCTTTTTTGCATGTTTTTGTAATTGAAAATTCCTCTCTGTTGTACTGTGAAACAAATAGTAAAAGACAAAGTATTGTAAAACAGTCCAATATTGTGCCTGTGCTTCATATATTTGTTGTTGTGCGCATTTAGGGATTAAAAAAAAAAGAATTTACTTCATTCATTATATATTTTTTAATTAATTGGCTGATTAATCAGTTAGACTTTTTTTCCCTGACAAATATCAGAATCAGTCTACAAAAATCCATATCGGTCGGCCCTATAAAACGGCATGAAAATTCCATATTATAACTAATGACCAATGGCCATACCTATAATGAGGAAGATGATGAAGCCAATGATGAGAAGTGGAGAGCCGCTGACCGCCACTCCGTACGCAAAATTGATAAGTGGCGAGAGCAGCAGCGTGGCCCAGAATAGGAAGTTGAGAAGCGTCCACGGTCGACGAGGAGGGATGATTGTGGGCCCCGGGAATTTGCCTTGATTGCTGTATGTCTCCTGTAAGGCATCCTGGGGGTGGGGGAGGATATTACTGAGCAACTGCCTGTTCAAAGAGTCGCGTTTAATCACATTGAGCAAGTGATGAAACATGAACGACGTCACTCGTCATAAGAGAATAAAATGAAATCGTACCTTCTCCTGGTAGAGCTTATGCAGCCAGTTGGCACACTTGGCCTCATCATCTGGGATCTCTTCCACTGGGAAGCGTCTACAAGAGGGAAGCGCAAGGTCAAAAATTACAATCCCAATTTCATAAAGGCACATACTGAAACAAAAGAGCACAATTGAAATAGAAATTGAGGCTTTTACTACTATTAGATGAAGACACTGGATGTCGATTTTGCTGCAACCATTCATGTTCATGTTAAAATGAGTTGTGTCCATAAATACATGCACAGTTTTAATGTTCTAAAGGTCAGAATCAGTATCATCTTTATTTGCAAAGTATGTCCAAAAAAACACAAGGAATTTAGTATAAAGGTGAGAGTTCTACTCTAAATAGCCAGAGATTTTACTGGGAAAGCATCCTTTGTGAAGTTATTGGTCAAAATAGAAAACGTGTACAGCAGGCGCTGGGAGGCGTTTTTAAGCAATAAAAAACTGCAAATGTGTGTAAAACTCCAACCAAAGCTTTGGGATTCAAAAAACTGCCTGTAACTAGTATAAAGGTGAGAGTTCTACTCTAAATAGCCAGAGATTTTACTGGGAAAGCATCCTTTGTGAAGTTATTGGTCAAAATAGAAAACGTGTACGACAACAGACAGTCAATTGACAGAGAACACTTTTGAGACATAAAGACATTGATAAAAAAAAACAGTCACCGAGCAATAAAGGGTTACTAGTTGTCTGGTAATCCCGGTACATTTTTTCTTTTTTTTTGACAATTGTGCAAAAGATGCAGAGTCCTCTAGCACTTAGAGCAGTTCGAATGACTAATATTGCAATAGTCCGGTGCAATGACCATTGTGCAAAGGGCGCCGAGACTTCAAGGAGCGTATGCAGTTTAAAGCGACAAGTCGTGCGATAATCTGGGACAATGTTGATTGTGCAAATTGTGTCATACAATTTGCAACTGTAACCTTGAACTTCAGCCTATTGCAAATTCCAAGTACGTCTTTCGTTACCGTGGCGACTAGAGGCTGAGCTAGGGCATTGTGATTATAACGAGGGCAACTCAATGTTGCCAACCTTGCAACTTTTCCAACACCTCTAAGCAAATATTTGTCAAAAAAGCGACGACCAGCAAATTAGCCACGTTTTGTTTTGTGGCGTAAGTTTCTGAGACTCCCTCCAGAGCAAAAGGTTATAACTATTCCCTGTCCAGGCTACTAATTTAACCATAATGTTTAAATATGATATGAAACATTGTCTGTCAAGCTTTTATTATGGCAATGCTTTGACTCTGGACCCGATTCATTCATTGGAATATCACCTATTGAGGGAAAAAAAAAAAAAAAAAAGATTCCACTGTATGATTACAAAAAAGGTAAAGATCTGCAGTTATTTGTCAAATCAGCAAACTACTTTGTTTCTGTTTACTTCCAATTTTCAGGTAAAATGAAATCTATTGTAAAGGAATTTTGGCGTATTTTAAGTGCTTGTAAATAACATGGAATGTGTTAAATCAGAGGCTCTTTAGAGCTTAAATTCACCCACATTCAATGTTAGGTTCATTGAGGACTAAATTGTCCTTGGGTGTGAATGCGAGTTTGTCTCGCTGTGCCCTATGATTGGCTGCTGACCAATCCAGGGTGTATCTGCCTCTCGCCCAATGTCGGTTGGGAAAGGCTGCAGATAACCTCTGATACTAATGTGGGCAAGGTACCATAGAAAATAGATGGTTGAATAAATGAAATGTGAAAACAATGTGTGCGCTGTAGCATTCTTATACCACCAGGGGGCGCCATCGGCTAAAGGAGAGGACATTAAAACGCTATGGAATTATCATTACATGAACTGATTTATGTCAGGCTCGTATCAGTCTCGCGTTCTAACCTTATGCTCATGTCAGCTTTGTATTTCTTGCCATTGACGATGCCCAGGAGAGTTGGCGTCTGCTTATCTTTGAAGTTGAGTGTCACGTCATAAACGGCGGTCACTGGGGGGGGGGGGGGGGGGGGGGGGAAAGAGATGCAAAGGAAGAGGGAGTTTCAAATAAGTTCCGTACCATATGGTGTGTGTATCTTTACACTACCTGTGCCCTTGAGACACTTCAGCGTGGTGGTGAACCCCTTGGTACGTGGCAGAAGGTGATATTTGAGCTTGGGCAGGCCTTTACTCTCTGCAACCTGCATGCTTATCTGGTGCTTCTTCTCTGTAAAGCGGGTACCTTCACAATAAAGCAGGAACTGGGGGAAGAAAAGTGGATATTTTCACACGCACTGTGGCCATGCATGTTATGTATGTATGAATATTTGTGTGTGCGTGTGTGTGTGTGCGTGTTAGAGAGAGTGAGTGAGTGAGTGATTGAAAGTGAGTCTCCCGCAGTGAGATGTTAAATACAGCTGGAGCAGTTTAATTTGTATACCGGTGCCAAGATAAATGGAGGAAAATTGGGCCAAAGGGAAGATTCTGCTGCTTGGAGGACATTCTTTGAAACCCAACAACATTATTATTTATAGAAGTAAGTATAGTAGTAACTTTGACTTCGACACAAAAAGAAAACAGACATACCTCTGCTAATGACCTGAACTGGAAGGAATTGCTTTGTTTTGTTTTTTTACCAAATGCGTAAGTAAAACTTGTCATGCTATAACTTGATAACTTATTACGTTAAAATGTAACCTTCATCACATTAAAACATGAAATGTATCGCATTATAAAGTGATACTGAACTGTTTTTTTTGGTGTGGCAGCAATACACTTCCATAAACCTAACATGCTTGAGCTCAAATTGATATTTACATGGCAGCAGTGTTGTTTTTGGCAGCCATCTTAGCTTCCCCCAATGCTTAGTAGTTTGTCATATTTTAGCAATTTCTGTGTGTGATAGTTTTAGTCGACAAAAACCCAAAAAGGTTGTAGTCTAGTTTTAGTAAAAAAAAAAAAAAGTATTAGTCTTTTAACTAATGCACATCATCATGTGTTTCAAGTCCAACAAATAATTTTGATAAAAATACTACCATGTTAAGAAAATAGAATGGACTCAAACAAGCAAAACAAAAACACGTTTTGACAGCTTATTAACCACATTACAGGCTCCTGCCCTTTTCTCTCTGAGCAATGGCCAAAATTATAATGTATCTGCACGCTTAGTTTTGTTTTTTCTGTGTGTTTGACAGTTCGAGAGACAGCCCACTAACATTTTCCAGTCCAGTCTCGTCAACGAAAACCCGCAAATCTCGTCATGTTATAGTCCTAAAATAGCCATGTTTGGCTTGTCACCGTCACCTTATGGTCGTGAAAAAAAAGCGGTGTCAACGAAATCATTTGGACATTGTCATCGTTTATGAAAACAACACTGCGTGACAAACACTTTGAATGGTTTTAGCTCATTCGTTATGTATTTTATAGGTACTGGGATACAGCCTAGCATTTGAGATTCTAGACTTTGTCCATCACTGCTACCACAGTGGCGCCTCTTTACGTGAACACACCTTAGGTTGCAAAGTCTAGAGTAACAATATTTGTCAAATATTCCAGCAACAAAAGAGGAATGTAAGAGGATATGGAGATAATACACCAGAAGTGAAGTAATAGGACTCAAAACCAAAAATGTCAAAACATTTTTCCATAGCATTTGGACTTGTACTCACCCACATATGTTCAGGATAGTCTTTAAGCCTGTCAAGTGCACTGAAGACAGTTTTGCGGTCCTCCTCCCACTTTCTCTTGCAAAAAACTATTTCTAAGAAGTACCAGGTCCAGCCAATTAGTGGAACCTTCAGCAGCTCATGTTTGGCTAGGACTTTTGAACTCTAAAGGGAAACAGAGGCAACAGGATTTCAATGGTAATTAAAAAAAAAAAAAAAAAAAAAAGTCATCAATCATCAGCACATTGGTACATCTTTAAATGTAAACAATTACAGCCTTTTTTATTTTTATTTTTTAAATTCAACTGACCCCCAGGACACCGTATCTTTCACACATGGTCCAGCCACACAGGAAGTCGATCTCATAGTTGTGGTTGAGAATGATGATGACATGTTCTTTGCCAAATTTGTCCACCGTAGCCTGATCCGTGTACAGGGTGCATTCTGTGCCGGACCACCACTCCAGCAGCATCACCAGCTCTGTCCAGAAAGAACAACACACTATCATTTACAATGTCTGTCAGATGTAAGGTGTCACAATGATGCCTAGGTTTGGAATCAATTCCTTATACTTTTTTGCTTATTATAGTGTGTACCAACTGAAGTCCCTACACACTTCCTTTTTTCCATTTTGTTTCATTCAAACGGACGTGAGGCCATCAGCATTCAACAGCTTGCACATGGCTCGCCAATTCACATAGGAGCAGCGTTGCAAAATTGTCACCTGGAAAGAAGTTTTCCTGTCCCCGATTGCCGTTCAACACCAGTTTGAGAAGCTTTATGGCTGTCACACTGCTCCAACGTTTAATACAATTTATGTTATCCATGGCAAGTTTCTCGAAACAGGATCTGTTCTCGACAAAGCACGCAGCGGAAGGCCTGCTACTACCACTACAAATGAAAACACCAAGCTCCTAGAGCAGGCGTTTGCGAAAAGAGAGTGAAAGTCTATCCGGAGGGCTGCAATGAAACTCAGCATGAATAAAAGCTTGATTTAGCGGATGCTTCAGAGAATGCTAAAGCTTTACCCGCAAAGGCTGGAAGTGGAAGATTATATGATGCTCAACAACCATAAGTCGGTACGTGAATAAACACTGAATACAAAACATTGAATAAAAAGTATTTTAGAGCATTTAAAACTGATTCTGGTAGCACAATAAATGCCTTCCAGTGTGGAGTTTGCATGTTGTCCCCGTACTTGCGTGGATCTTCTCCTGGTACTCCAGCTTCCTCCCACATTCCAAAATCATGCATTTTATGTTCACTGAAGACTCCAAATTGTCTATCGGTGTGAATGTGATTGTGAATGGTTCTTTGTCTATACGTGCCCTGCGATTGCTCAATCGATCTTGCTGGTACAACTCAAAAGTCTCAGTTCCCTTGATAAGCTCAATAGCCAGCAAACAATAACTACAAACATAAGTCGCTCAGTAAATAAGCTTGTTAACATTGGAGGATCAAGTAGAATTAATCTTGGAAACCATCAATTCAATTCAGTTGAACCGTTAAAGTAAGTTTCCTTTGAGATCGTACAATGTGAGCGCCTAAAGGATTCACAGGTGACAAAACATTCATTGGCTCACCGGAATTTATTCTACTTACGGCTCCAGAGAGAGTACGCGAGGCGGCAGTTGATTCTGCGATAGAGCTGCTTGTTGAATGGCCAGATGACGCACGTGCACAGCTGGATGAAGTTTATGATGAGGCCGCTCACAACAAATACAAAGCCCATCAACAATTGAAGTATGAACAGGCTCTTGATGTAGGCCAGGAGAGCCATGCTTGAGAAGCCAAGGGAGCTGATGAGGCTCCACTCTACACACGATGACCAACCTGAGGGTCGAAACACACACAAGGATCAGAAGCCACAGTAGCAGAAAAAGCAATTAAAGAAAAATTACAATCAATGACAGAAAATGAAGTAATTTCCTTACCACGATGGTATCCTTTTTATAAGCCTCGTTTGCACGGTCCTTCGGCCAATACTACAGTCCTGAAACCAGAGATTTAATTAATGATAAAGAAGGGAGCTGAAATGCAAAAAGGCTTAAAAAAGTGAACAAAAACATCTATAGCTTGTAATTTTCAGATAGAGGACAGCTCATCAAGGAAGTCTTTCATTTATCATTTACGTATGGACTATATCCTACCAAAAATGCTGACAAAACAAAAGCAGCCTCTAATGGCCTGCCTAGGCTATTTCCTGCTTCTCCTATTCAAGATTATGTCCTGCTCTACACTCCCCTCCTAGACACTAAATTTGACATACATCTTGCTGATAATGGCCCAGCCTACCGACTGCATTCAGAAGTGCTCAATTTCCACATTTCAGGGACACAACAAGGACCTGGAGACGTCCTATAATAGCTGTTGGTCTACAGTGACAAATGTACCACTGCAGTTGTTGGCAGACAAAGCTCCAAAAACACCAAAAGCACTCCAGAGAAAACAGGAGATACTGTAATGCTATGTAATGGAAAGACCACTGTAGCAGTTCTTGGTCAGAAAATGGAGACTGAATACCTACAACCTTCATGACGACAAGCACTATGGAAATAAGATAGATGGATAGTAAAAAAGATGTCAAAAAGAAGAAAAAAACCTGAACTCAAGCAGTGGCAACGACACACAGTCATTAATCAGTTTTAATAGGTCACACTTGAGCAAGTTTATTAAGATAATATACAGTACCACAGAATAGTGACAATCATAGTGATAATAAAGATTAACAGCCAATTTATGATTTTAACTTTAAACAAAAACCGTGTACTGCCATGAACTGCACGATCTCCACTCTATGCAACCAAGATTTGGAGTTGGGCTTCTGTTTGGAGGTTGTCTTCTTCAAATGTGAGAACACAACAAATGTTTTCCCAGAAGCGTCCAATTTGGCTTCCCAGAAACAACCCGGCGGAGGGGTGACATCATTCTCATCTCCGCATTGCGACTGCACATGGCATGAAAACAGTCACTCAAGAGTTGCTGATTCTGTTCAGAGTGCTGTCATAACAAAGCCAGGTGCCTGATGGCAGTTGTGTTTGAAAGGACGTCTCATGTTACCGTGGGCACGTTGCGATCGGATCAAACGTGGACATCTGAGTGCATCGCGTCCACACCTGCCATCCGAGTATGTTTGACAGCAGGGTTGGAACACATCACTTCCAGTCGAATCACAGATGTCAGTTCCCACAGGGCTATTATAACATGAAGTATGTGCATTGTAAAAATTGCTGGTAATTACATCTGTTTAGGTGGATGGATAATTGGATATAGTCGACTGCCACAACCGTATAGAAAAAGTATTTGCCTCCTTCTCCTTTTTTCTTTTAAAGCATCATTTCCCCACTTTAATGTAAATGCCCAAACTGACACAAAAAGGTTCCAACTTTGCATCAAATCTGCATTAAATCATTTAACATTGAGAAAGCAATGCATAGCCACGCAATACAGTCCTGAACACGAGTACACCCAAACGCATCTGTAAGAAAACTCTCTTCTCAGAGTCAGTATTTTCTATGGTACAATGTACTACAAAATAAACCCACAAACAAATATACTACAGGTCATTGTTTGCTAATGATATTTGCAAATAAAAGTCAAGTATATAACAAATTCATTTATTGTTGCAAAAATGTGTACACACCAATGAAAATCTAGTAAAGAAAATCTATATTTTAGATTTAAAAAAAATAAAATGTGTAGACAGTATGTAAGGAACAATCAAGCTAGTGCAACAAGGCAATACACATGCTAATCAATTAAAGACATGCAACAGCTACAGTACCTCAGCTCAGTCTCCATGGCCAATAGACAGAATGGATCCAGGAGTTAGAATGATAAAATACTGTCACACGTGACTATCTGTGTCGCAAGTCAATTGATGTCATCAAGTCCAAACATCCGATCTCTGTTGGCGTAATGACCTTTGAGCGAAAAAGGAAGCACTTAAGTCACTATCAGACGAAGTCACTGGTGTCTGCTGTGTAATTGGCAGTGTTTGGAAATGTCAACTTAGTAGGAATCTACTTTTCAAAATGTTGAGAAAAGTATGTCCGCAAGAGCAGGGGGGTCCATTATAAACTGTCCATTGCAAGGACCCCATACCTTTAGACCTTTAACATAAAAACAGACGAGAAACCTCTCCATGTCTGCTGACCGTAGCTACTGGATCCAGATTTGTAACAATACGTTTAGAATGACAAAAAACACAAATCTACAGCTTATACAATATAAAATGCTTCATAGAACACACTTTACTCAGTACACTATGCATAAAATGGGCTTCTCTCCATCTAATATATGCATGCAATGCACCAAAAATACCCTAGACACCTATTTTCATGCTAGATGGGAATATACATCAATTCAATGCTTTTGGTCTTCAGTTATACAAAAACACTCGTATATTTTAGACTGCAGGATTCCACTTTCCCCAAGATTGTGCATACTTGCTGATTTAAGCATAACTGACCTCCCTAATAAATATTCACAATCATTACTTGTCGCGTTAGCTACCGCTAAGAAAACATTTCTATTAAACTGGAAAAACAAACAAGCTATTAACATCAATCAGTGGCTAAATCTCATCATAGAATATATTGCGTGAGAAAAAATATCAGCAGAACGAAAAAAATCAATTACACATATACGTAGATAGCTGGTTACCTTACCTCAACGTGCTAATTCTAGACTCTTGATTCCTTTGCCTGAGTAGGGTGCCATCTGCCATTAGCAAGACTATTTTGTGTGAAAGTAAACAATGGAATTTTATATTCTTTGTTGTCGAGGTTTTTGTTGTTTTATTATTATTCTATTTATTTCTTTTTATTTTCACACATTTTAAATCGGTTTGCATGGTGAAAAGACATGCATGCTGTGGGGATCTCCTCCTCTTGTCCCTGTGTTTGCTGTTCCAGAGTCTGCGGGGGCGGGACTATTTTTCACTCCTTCCTGATCTCGAGGGTGAGGGGAACCACTGGGGTGACCTCCTGGGGAGTAATGGCGGTGTGATGGTGACTCGCCCATGTTCCGTGGGTGCTGGGGCGGTGCCGGCTGGCACCCGCCTGGGTGCCCTGCTCTGGCTACTAGTGGGGGCGGTGGGGCCCCCTTGTCGCTCCTCGGGCCTGCTTCCTCCTCTTCTCTCCGTTCCTTGCGTCCCGCCGCGATCGCCTCTTCCTGTGGGGGAGCCGGGCGGTCCCCTGCGGGCTGTGGGGCCTGCTATGGGGTTATTTTCCCTGCCTGGTTTGGGGGGGGGGGGGACCTCCCACACCCAAGAGGCGGGTAGTAGGTGCTGGCGGGGGTGTGGGGGGCCGGGGTTGGTGCTGCGGGTCTGGGTGGGATTGCCTTCTTTGTTGGTGGTTGTCTGGCCTAATGGGCCCAACCTGCGGGATCCATGCCTCTTAATCACTCACTTCGCACACACTCACACCATTCACTGTATATATTTCTCACTAATCACATCTGGGCACATACACATTTCAAAGGGTTCCTGGGGGACTGGTATGGGATCGGGATGGTGTGGGTGTCGGATTGGGTTTCAGTACATCTGTGCTGTTTCCCAGTCCGTGCGCCCTGCCCCTCCGCCCTGCCTGCCCCCCTGGATTTTAAATCCGCCCTCCTTTCCAACAAACAAGGGACACTCTCCCGCCCTCGGGCTTGGCTGCATCGCAGGCCCTGCGGGTTGGGGGCGGGTTGGCGTTTGGCTCTCCTGGGGGTGGAGGGCGGCGGGGTGTGTGGGGTGGTGTCATTGGCTCCCTGCGGGCGCTGAGTGACCGGTTGTCGGGGCGCCTTGGTGGGGCTAGTGGACCGCCCTGGGTACCTCGGTGTGGGTCGTGTCCCGTCCGCCGGGCTGCTCTCGGGTGGACCCCTAGCCATGATCCCGCCCCTCGATTGATTGGGTGGGGTCCTCAGCCGCCGCGGTGCGACCACAGCAATTACAGGACACTTCTGTCAGTCTTTGTGCATGTAAAACGGTATCAATTCACTTGCATTTATCCGCAGGCACACACCCCTTACTGCAAAAAATAACTCATAAATATGCAAATCGCTTGTGTATCCCCTCACTTATACTCTCGTCCTGTACACTTTTATAATTGACATAATTAATGCCACCACACTTCAGTTGTACAGCCCGGTTCACGACCCTGGTCCTGCATGCTTCTTCTCCTGTCCTTGTCCTGTTCTATCTTGTCCTTTCCTTAACCTCACAAGGTGTAGCACTACAGCCCCATCCAACACTCATATTTAACGTTTCATTGTTGTAGATAATGTAATGAATTACTTCACTCATCCCGTTTACAATTAGTGCTTTGTCTTTGTTTCTCTCTCCCTTCTCGAAACTTTGTTCTGTTCGACTGATGAAGTCTGATTCTCAATAAACTTCAATTATAATACCACAGCGGAAGCTTAAAAACACCACTGTGACACAGTAAACTGTTTCGGCATAAAAGGGATACGGATTTTCCATTCTGCTTGATCTAATAGCCGAACAGGACAAAAAAAAAACCAGACAATTAATCATAGAATCCTATTGTTATCTGTGTTGTGTAACTTTTAGCACGTTCTAACCTAACATTTTGAGAACTAAAAATGATTTTACTTGACATTACACTACAAGACATTTAATATATCTAAAATAGATAGTACTGTCATACGCACAAGATGTATTTTTAACAAGTTTGTATTCACAACCTCTTACGACTACATTGACACTGTTGGAATTCAAATATTTGCGAGGGCAACTTCCAGTGAGAGAAAGATTTCCACATTTGCAAAGACCTTTGTTCTTATTTCCTCTTGACACGCTTTTCTCCTTACCTCACATCTTTGTACTCTGTACACACATCAACTGTCAAGACAAAACAGAGGCAGCAACTCATAATGCCTAACTGTTGTTTAAACAAATTTAGTGAACATTTAGGGCCTCTTAAAACAGACATACATTGCAAAATGAATCTATCCACAGTCAAATTAAAAAATGGAGAGACATGCTGCATGAGAACAAGGTTGAAAGCAAACACTCCGTGGCCAAGACCAGTAGTCCCGCTTGTTTTGAGTCACTTATGTCTTTAGCCTCCTTTACCCAGTCATTCACAATACTGTCCACTGCACCTTTTCCCTCCATTTGACTTTGTTCCACAAAACTTTGCAATGCCACCATTATGTGATGGGATACAGAAGGTCCATTAGTGACACTGTATATTTAACTATCAACAGACTATCAAAACAGACATCAAAACAGTGCACCATTTCTTGGTTGTGATCACAAGTAGCTGAAAAATTATCACAATTATCTGGGTTTCTTCATGATTTTGGAGCACCAAAACATATGCGTCTGACATTGTTCCTCGCGTCGTCTTCCGCATCTTCTTTATCTGCACTTTGTGTCATCTTTCTGTTTGTTAGCGCACCAGATGGAGCATGCTAAATACTGCAGTGATGATAATCCAAACTTGAAACGGTAAACCATCTGGAATTGTATCTCGGTTCATCGGTACACGTTTCACTCCTAGAACCAAATAAACTTGAAGGAACGATTAGTCACTGACCGGGTTAAAGCTGCTTAGGGCTGGACAGCTGTTTGTCCATTACCAACAAACTGTCATCATTCTTTTACAGGTACTTGTTGATGTGAACCGTAACACTTCATCCACTCTCCTCCTCTTAGACGGGAAGCACTTCAATCTATTAAAGTTCTAGTCAATAGCATACATACTCTTTTTTGCATGGCATTTGAAACAAGATTTCAGTTGATCTGTTACAAGTTCTCATCAATTTGGTAGTACCCGTTGTATTCTCCAGTTTCCGGTAGCCATATTGTCCGTTTTACTCACCAGTAGACATAGTAGGCCATTGCCATGAGCACCAACGCCCCACAAATCCCGGTGAAGATCATCACAGCACTCTGGTTCAGCATTTTGGCGGATGGTGAAACCCCAAATGAGTGCCAAAATAAAAATGCTATGAGTGAGCAACTGTTCGTCACAGGCTGCCCTGTTCCATAGCCATCATAAACCCACTGAAGGAACGAGATTATGACAGCAAGAACACCTTCTGTTGGAGGAACTGCCTGATCAGCAAGTATTTACTGGCGACCAAGGAAGCCCCACGGAAAAAAACAACAGAACTTTGATTCCCAATGAGAGCGAGCAGAAAACCAAACAAACAAATACCTAGTAGTCAATAGACTGTGAGGAGATTCAACTAATGGATGAAAGGTAGGAGGTAGGCAGACGTCCCGTAAAAACCGGCTGACTGTATTCTCATTCTGTAATCCAATGGATTAGATTAGTGACGATTAGCAAGCGACAGGCATCCAGGCATCCTGGATATGTCGCATTACATTACCATTAACCAACAGGGTGGGGACAACCCCCTGCCTGGTAGAGTTTGTCATCCTAGCATGCTATTGGTCGTTGTCTCACACTACCTGGAAGCATCTACAAAATTATGAAGGTGGTCGTTAGGGCTGGGAGATTAATCAAAACGTAATCGTGATATCGATTTCGGCTTCCCACAACTCCACAGCAAAAAAAATTACACACATTGTATATTTATATACAACAAATACTTCATTTTAGCTTCAGTCACGCAAATCATCATCTTAATGCTAATACAGAATGAAAACCCTATTGACTGGCTAACAAAAATTTGCATTAGAAGTTATGGCGTTATTCGGATTCCCATATAGTTTCTCGGCAGGACACACCCTGCTACAATATTACTGGCTCCACGACACGCACCGATGCACTATGATTGGCTGTTGTATCCGTGTATAACACGCCCTACTGCTTCCAGACAGGAAAAGAAGTTTGTGACTTAAGTGTGGCGGCGTGAACATGTTTCCCACAAACCCTAACCCACCCTAAACCCCAACCCTAGCCCTAAACCTAACAAACTTATTTCTTTTTAAATTTGTACAAATGTGATGCATGTTTGGGATAGTCATCTCATTACATCTACCCAGCCTGCCCTTCCCGCGACGCAGGACCCAATCATGTTGCAGTGGGGCGTGTCCTGCCTAGAAACTGTGTGGGAATTCTAATAATGCTTACGGGAGAGATTTACCATCAAATACGAATATTCACACACAAACGCTGTAGTAACACACAGACAGGTAACGTGACTTTCTTCGTCTAGTGTTTTTATCTTAATGTAAGAGTGTATCTCCATGCATGCCCCACACTGCTTTTAAGAGGCCAAGATGCGCACAGCAGAAGCAGCAGTTATTTTTTTTTTCTATTGCTAATTTTGTTTTAAATATATTATTTTACTTGTTACTAATTTATTTGCTGGTTGTTTATAATTAATGAATAACTGTTTCTTAATTGTGATTTCACTATCAATCAAAATAATCATTATTGTTTTCATAATCGCCCAGCCTGATTGGTCGTAGTGGCTGTCCTTAATAGAAATGTGGAATCTTGTCAGTATTCCATGAAACTGTAGTAGCGTTATCATGTAATAATTTGTCACCACATTAAAACTGTTCAGTGCAGTAACATTAAAAAGTAGTATTTAAAAACAAAAACAAGACTAGTTATCTACTACTTTGTTGCTTTATTTATAACTTTTATAAGGCTTATTTTTTTTTATTGGTTAAGCACCAACTAGCTTATACTAATTACTACCATTCATTAATTACCTTGCAACCCTATTTTTGTAAAACCACATAAAATTGTATCAGACATACAATAATTTATTTTTCATGTTATTTTTCATGATTTCTACTGTACGCGGCACAGTGTACGACTGGTTAGAGCGTCTGCCTCACAGTTCTGAGGACCGGGGTTCAATCCCTGGCCCCGCCTGTGTGGAGTTTGCATGTTCTTAGTTAATTTGCCTCTAAAATTATCTTAAAATTAATACAACCCTACAAATAAATGTCACGACGTGATGAGAAGACAAAAGTTTATTAGCAGATTATACTGCAGTATATGTAAATTCTGTGAGAGATCTCCATCCATGTTAGAACCTGAATACCTAAACATCTTATCAGCTAATCCCATAGGACTTTGAAACCACCATATACTAGTGGACAAGAATACGCCTTGAGCTGTAAAATACATCAACATGCTTCCATTTAAGTTCAGAACTACAGTCCAAAAGTGGGAAGTAGGGCCGGCGATTATGGTAAAAATAATGATCATGATTATTTTGACTGATCGTGAAATCACGATTAATACAAATGATTATTCATTGATTTATCCATGCATCCATTTTCTGAGCCGCCTCTCCTCACTAGGGTCGCGGGCGTGCTGGAGCCTATCCCAGCTATCATCGGGCAGGAGGCGGGGTACACCCTGGACTGGTTGCCAGCCAATCGCAGGGCACATACAAACAAACAACCATTCGCACTCACATTCACACTCACATTCGCCTCCGAGGTAGACATTGCACGTCTACCTCGGAGGCGAGAGGCTCTGGATTCAATAACACATTCACACAGGTTCTAACATGCAATTTAGAGTCTCCAATTCATACATGTTTTTGGGATGTGGGAGGAAACCGGAGTGCCCGGAGAAAACCCACGCAGGCACGGGTAGAACATGCAAACTCCACACAGGCACGCTCAGGGAGGGCAGGCAACACAGGGTGTGTTTACAACGCAGGAACTTGCATACACAACCTATTGCCGCTCCACATTAATTGTTTTTCTTCGATGATAACGTTTTTATGATCGTTAGAAGTCAAAATCACGATTAAATTTTGATGAATCACCCAGCCCTAGTAGGAAGTGGGTTTACAATGGTCAATGGGCATCCTTAACTCTCGGAAGTATACAAAGTTGTGTTCAATGTCAGAACACCCAATGTGGCATGAAAATTAGCCCATTTCACTTAATTGGCCCAAAATGTATTTATGATAAATAATGCATCTTTATTCATCGTTCCGCCAGCGATGTATATTGGCAAGCAGAACAAATAAAGGCTGTTCCACTTGATGGCAATAAACCGGTGTATCGTACATTTGTTATTGGTGATTCCGTGAGATTTTCTAATGTAAAATATGTAAAACGTGTACCTTGGCTCAAGAAATGTTTGGGAAACAATGGTGTATATCTATACCTATAGCTATCTACATATGATGATTGACCTCCATTTGATCAGGATTTGGCAATTGTTGCCATCATAAGCCCTGTATTTACTCTACACGCAATGTCTTAAATCACAACAAAATGTCAGAGTGGAAACAACTACTACTGATTAGATCACAAGTAAAAATAACCACAAAGGTGATTCACATCCTTTGTTAACCATCCATCCATCCATTTTCTGAGCCGCTTCTCCTCACGAGGGTCGCGGGCGTGTTGGAGCCTATCCCAGCTGTCATCGGGCAGGAGGCGGGGTACACCCTGAACTGGTTGCCAGCCAATCGCAGGGCACATACAAACAAACAACCATTCGCACTCACATTCACACTCACATTCGCCTCCGAGGTAGACATTGCACGTCTACCTCGGAGGCGAGAGGCTCTGGATTCAATAACACATTCACACAGGTTCTAACATGCAATTTAGAGTCTCCAATTCATACATGTTTTTGGGATGTGGGAGGAAACCGGAGTGCCCGGAGAAAACCCACGCAGGCACGGGTAGAACATGCAAACTCCACACAGGCACGCTCAGGGAGGGCAGGCAACACAGGGTGTGTTTACAACGCAGGAACTTGCATACACAACCTATTGCCGCTCCACATTAATTGTTTTTCTTCGATGATAACGTTTTTATGATCGTTAGAAGTCAAAATCATGATTAAATTTTGATGAATCACCCAGCCCTAGTAGGAAGTGGGTTTACAATGGTCAATGGGCATCCTTAACTCTCGGAAGTATACAAAGTTGTGTTCAATGTCAGAACACCCAATGTGGCATGAAAATTAGCCCATTTCACTTAATTGGCCCAAAATGTATTTATGATAAATAATGCATCTTTATTCATCGTTCCGCCAGCGATGTATATTGGCAAGCAGAACAAATAAAGGCTGTTCCACTTGATGGCAATAAACCGGTGTATCGTACATTTGTTATTGGTGATTCTGTGAGATTTTCTAATGTAAAATATGTAAAACGTGTACCTTGGCTCAAGAAATGTTTGGGAAACAATGGTGTATATCTATACCTATAGCTATCTACATATGATGATTGACCTCCATTTGATCAGGATTTGGCAATTGTTGCCATCATAAGCCCTGTATTTACTCTACACGCAATGTCTTAAATCACAACAAAATGTCAGAGTGGAAACAACTACTACTGATTAGATCACAAGTAAAAATAACCACAAAGGTGATTCACATCCTTTGTTAACCATCCATCCATCCATCCATTTTCTGAGCCGCTTCTCCTCACGAGGGTCGCGGGCGTGTTGGAGCCTATCCCAGCTGTCATCGGGCAGGAGGCGGGGTACACCCTGAACTGGTTGCCAGCCAATCGCAGGGCACATATAAACAAACAACCATTCGCACTCACCTTCACACCTACGGGCAATTTAGAGACTTCAATTAACCTACCATGCATGTTTTTGGGATGTGGGCGGAAACCGGAGTGCCCGGAGAAAACCCATGCAAGCATGGGGAGAAGATGCAAACACCACAGAGACGGGGCCGGGGATTGAACTTGGGTCCTCAGAACTGTGAGGCTGACGCTCCAACCAGCGAAATTTACCCACTTTAAAATAGTTTTTTGCAATGAAATTTCTTTGGATTGGCTTTAAAAGTGTTATCAACAGATACTGTATGTACAATAAAATGGTTAATGGGGTTAATAATTTGATATAAACATAATTTAGTAATACATATTTTTAAATTACATCTACCCCAGATGTAACTGACCCAGGAATAAAATTAACATAAAACATGCAGTTAATCCTTGGATTATATATTCAATTTTGGTGGCATAATTTCCCCAGAAATGTTGGTCCAATTATGAAACCTGCTTTAAATTAGAGGCATTCGAATGTACTGCAGTGGTTCTACTGCGCAGTACTGGCAACAAGCATTATTAAGCCGTCACATCAACTAGATTATTAATGTCAAATCATTACACGTTATTTGCACAGCTCTCTCTCTCTCTCTCTCTCTCAAACGACAGCTGTAGTTGTTTTGGAATTAGATTGAAACATGGTAAAGCGGGTTTAACATCAGCAGAGATACACTCTTAGATAGTTTTTACACTCACAATTTGCTTGTGTAAAAGAAGCGCTCTGGTGTTGAGTCGTCTTATCGCAGTACAGCCTCCATACAACGCCACCAGCTACTAGCATACCGATCATATGGTGACAGTTAAATGTGACCCATGTGCCCGGGACGTCACACACCAGTCCTGTGAACTCACAGTTTAAAATAATAATAATAATATTTGTTTTTTTTTAAAAGCAATGAGCTTACATGACTTTTATTTTCATGAAATATTAACCTGGTTCCTTGGAAGCGTTTCAAAGACAAACGAGTAGCAGACACGAGCCCTGTACTTTACGTTTCATGTGTAGCATTTACCCCTCAAAGTACAAGCCCCGAAAAGTAGCCACTATCCGAGTGAGTGAGCATGTTCGGAGTTTCTTTTGTGTGTGTGTTTGACAAAATATTGAAGACAAAGAGAGGGAATGTTTTGCTCGTCAGTTGCCGGCGAATTCGTGCCGCTTTTGTTGCTAGCGGTCGATGCTACGCTAGTTAGCTAGCTATGGCTAGCTGACGGCAAGGCACATTCTCAATGAGCTTACCTGCAAATGGACCACTTGGGAGTGAAGCCAGCAGCGCAGATTCGGCAATTATTCAGTCACGGGTTCTCGGCCTTGTGAGGTTGTTAAAAAAAACTGGAACCATTTACGAAGCCCCTCTTTCTCTCGTGGCTTAACAGAGATGGTACAAATATGACTTGAGGTCATGCGATTTTCAAGAGCACTATTGTTTGTCGGTTAAAGCGCCACATTTCCTTCAAAGCCCCCCCTCTGAAGATGTCCATCCGGTCAGTCCAGACCACCCTCCCCAAAACACATTCCGGTAAGTAAAAAAAAAAAAAAATAAGACTAGTAAATCAAAACCTGCAATACACCTGCCTTCTTCAACTCGTCACTACGCCACAATTACCAAACATGCAGTTGCTCAACTACGTCCATCCTTATTTCCATTTGACATTCATTACTTCCTTCATTCCATTACCGAATTATCGTTTTGTTTTAAATAAAACTACATTTTGGAGGAATCGCTTATGTTTTAAAAACAAACAAACAAAACTGTAATCTACACACTTTATATTGACTCTTTTTCTTAAACGTAGACAATATTTTTGAAAGTGCCCCAGGGGAGTGCTGTAAACTAAATCAAGCTAAATGTTGTTTTGTTTTTGTTTTTTAAGTAAACGTTCATTTCTATACATTACACACGTATAGTAAAATAATTATTTGAAGTTCATTCATTCTCCGGCATGAACAATTTTAGACCTCTTCAGCCCTCTGCTGGTGTTTTGCCACATCTGCTTCCATACACCAGTTTCCCCAACCGTTAGGTAGGGAAACTTAAGGCACACGTTTTATTTCAGATTTTTTTTAAATGTCACAAAAAGTGGACTTAAACAATGATGGATACACAGAATTAGTTCAGAGGTCACCAGCCTTTTTGAAACTGAGAGCTCCTTGGTACTGTCTATTGTGAAGGGCTACCAGTTTGATAGACTTCTGCATGAACAAATTTGCTCAAATTACCTTTAATTATCCATCTATCCATTTTTGCACCGCTTACATCAGTTTGGGCTGTGGGTGTTTTTAAGCCAATCTCAGCTGACTTGGGATACATGCTGAAGTGGTCACCGACCAATCGCAGGGCACATCTTACACAACCAACCATTTACACTCACACCTAAGGTCAGTCCATCAGTCTTCAGTTAACCTAAGAAGCGTGTTTTTGGAATGTGGGGGGGGAAGCCAGAGGACCCAGACAAAACCCATGCAAACTCCATACATGGTAGGCAGAAGCACAGCACTCCAAGGAAATCACAATGTCTATTCACTGGTGGTCCTTGGGGTCAAGCTGGGGTCTACAGCCACGATGTTGGTGACCCCTGGTTCATTTGTACTGTCTGCCATTAAGTGGAGGAAGATTGAATTGCTCTGCCTGTCACTATGTCGATGGCATAAATAGATAAATACCTTATTTGTGGCAAATCATTTCCAGACCAATTAAGTGAAATTGGATAATTCCCCCACGGCACACCTGACGATCTCTCAGGACACACGGCAGTAATGTGCAGTGGGACAGTGGTTGGGTATCACTGCTTGAAAGTGTGCACTCATAGCCATCTTTGGATCGACATACTGTGTCTTGTGGAATTATTTGGGTTAATGCCAGTTAATCATTAAGTGGATGTGTGTTGGTACAACCATACCTGCCCCTAATCACAAAGTATTAAGCCACTTGGTCTGACAAGAATATCGTTTAGTTGACTGTCTTTTTATGTATGTATTTAACTTAAAAGCAAATTTTAGGCGCATTAGTTGAAATTGGCACACTACATTTTAAATACCACTCCTTTTTAAAAACAAGGAAACATTTCTTTCCAATAATAGGTTGGCATTGTGTTCCTGATTAAAATAGCTTGCATGTATTTGGAACATTTCCATACAAGCACTAGAGGTACGGAACACTAGCAGAGCTACTAGTTGTTAGAGACGAACAGAATCAGTCCCAAAACTAAAAAGAAATCTCACGCATGGGAAATTTCATTAGATTAAATTGATTTTATTACATTTGTCTTTTCATTTGCTCTATGTGAGAGCAACAGCTCAATGTTTTGGCCTTAAAACATTTGTGAGGAGAAACTAGTACAGTTGTACACAAAAAAACATTCACAACCTGTTTAGTTTCCTAATTGCTTAAAGGCTACTGACCGGTGTGGAGATATGGCAATAAACAAAATTGTGGGCCTTACAGTAAATATTTATTAAAGATTATCTGTGCAAATACCCCAATTTGAATGTTTTAAAACAGGATTGAAATACAGTGCCACCAGAAAGTATTTTCCACATTTTGCTGTTACAGACTTATTCTAAAGCTGATTTGAGTATAGTTTTTGTTTAAAAAAATAAAATCTACATAACATCCCACAATGACAAAGTAAAACACATTTACAGACAGTTGTGCAAATTTATAGGTACATAAGTATTCACACCCTTGGCTTAATATTTTTTGCAGCACCTTTGGCAGCAATCACAGCCTCAAGTCTTCTTGGGTATGTCTCTCTGAGCTTGGCACACCTGTTTTGGGGCATTTTCTCCCATTCTTCTCTGCAGATCCTCTCAAGGTCAGTCAGGTTGGATGGGAAGTGTCGGTGAACAGCCATTTTTCGGTCTTTCCAGAGACGTTTGATTGGATTCAAATCCGGGCTCTGGCTGTGCCACTCAAGGACATTCACAGGCTGCTCCTGAAGCCACTACTTTGTTATCTTGGCTGTGTGCTTTGGGTCATTGTCATGTTGGAAGGTGAATTGACGCCCTTGTCTGAGTTCCAAAGCACTCTGCCAGCAAGTTCTTCTGAAGAATTTCTCTACGTTTGGCAGCTGTCATCTTACCCTCTATGCGGACTAGTCACCCATTTCCTGCAACATAAAAACAGCCCCACAGGATAATGCTGCCACCACCATGCTTCACAGAAGGGATGATGTTAGCCAGGTGATGAGCAGCGCCTCTTCTTTTCCAGATATGACGCTTGCAATTCAGGCTAAAAATCAAAAAGCTCTATTTTGGTTTCATCAGACCTGAGAATCCTTGAGGTGCCTTTCGGAAAACTCCAAGGGGGGCTGATTAGTGGAGTGCGTTATCAATGGTTGACCTTCTGGATGGTTCTATCTCCACAAGGGAGGCCCTTCTTCCCCCGGTTACTCAGCTTTGTCGGACGGCCAGATCTAGGAAGGCTCCTGGTGGTTCCAAACTTTTTCCATTTCCGAATAATTGAGACCATAGTGTTTTTCGGGACCTTCAATGCTGCTGAACTTCTTTTGTATCCTTCCCCAGATTTGTGCCTTGACACAATCCATTCTCGGAGGTCTGCAGACAATTCCTAAGACTTCATTGCTTTGTTTCTGCTGTGATATGCACTGCCAACTATGAGACCTGATATAGACAGGTGTGTGCCATTCCAAATGATGTTCAATCAACAGAATTTACCACAGGTGCACTCCATTCAAGTTGTAGAAGCATCTCAAGGATGATCATTGGAAATCAGACAAGTGATCTTAAGTTTGAGTGTCATAGCAAAGGGTGTGAATACTTATTGTACTTTTTCTGTTTAAATGTTTACATGTTTTTATAAATCTACACAAATTTCTGAAAATATGTTTTTACTTTGTCATTATGGGATATTTTATGTAGATTTTTTTAACAGAAAACTATACTGAAATCAGCTTTAGAATAAGTATGTAACAGCAAAATGTAGAAAAGGTGAAGGGGTGTGAATACTTTCTGGCACCACTGTATGTTACATGTGTACCACTTCAAGAGAGCATCACAAAAAATGAAAGGGGTGCATTATAAGAGGGAAGGAGTTTATGACAACTTCATCGTTATTACCAGCAAGGTTACAATCCTAAAACAAAACACTGGGAAATAAATTGTAACAAAGGTATATGGAGCAAGAACAAAATTCACCAGGTTTGTACACTTTCGTACAGCGTTGCAGTCGATGTACCTCAATGCCTCAAAACTCAATGAGTGAGCTGGCATCATTCACATTTACTCAAAGTACATTATACACCTTCATTATATATTGTTATAATCACAAGTGTCTCCCAAAGAAATGACATCATTACTAAATGACTCTGCAGCAAGTGGTACCGTTTTAGTTATAACGCTGGATTTCTTCATACCCATTTTGTCAAGTTTTTAAGGTTTAATGCAGACTGAACAACACACCTTTAGTGACGAGTTTAGTTTTAACTGCAAAGGCATGGACAAGCATGCAACTGTTTATGAGTGTGTTTAGTCACTGTGTTGTTTCTAAAAGGACTATTAAAGTACATTTAGTAGTCAAGTAAACTGTCTCTAAAAATAAGCTCTAATATCTTATTTAAAATTATGCAAAGGAAGATGGTATTTACAAAAGCCATAGTAGAGAATCGATGGCAGTGATTCTGGAGTGTCCCCACAGATTGTCAGTAATGACTATTCCAAGTTGAACATCTTCAGGGATTCTTGAAGGAAGAGAACACACAACATGGATTGAAAAATCCTGCATGTCCCATCCAGATCTTCAACATTTGCTCCTTAATGTTACCATTCTCGATATTAGGACTTTTGTAAGATTTTAGCTTCCACAACAATGGCAGGATTCTCTATGTCGCTTTTGCTCTGAACCATTCTCAGCTCCAGCTGTGCGGGGCTGGGTCTTTTCCCTGGGCCGGCTTTTTCTGAAACATTGCAGAGCGGTTGATAAAATTAACTTCACGGATACTGTATTATTTTTTTCCTCAGATAATTATAGTGATTGTGTCAAATCAGTACAAAAAAGGGTGGGAACAAATTGTATGAAAAAGCCAAAAATCTGAATAGAAACTAAATACCGTTAGCATAAGTAATGGTCCGCTTAATTACGTGGTGCATGACCGAAACAGTCTTTTCACAGGCAGCCTGTGGGAAAAACAGAAAGGCTTTATAACACCAAGTGGTCATTTTAAGATTGTAGCAACTATTAAAGAATTGAGAGGGTTGCAGAGGTGCATGTCTCAACCTTCAGATCTTTGGGGTGATGGTGAGTCCAGGCAAGCAACAAGGCAGCAAACAGGTCCCCCGTCCCCACGAACACAGCATCAACTTTGGGGATGTCCATGTAGATCTTCTGAATGCTAATTGTCCCATCTGGTTTTACTACATGACAGAATGGACAGCAATATTAGGGTGTGATGGGTATTAGATATTGTTTGATTACAGTTTGTTTGTTAAGATTACACAAAAACAAAATAAAACTTTGTGGATCCAGCATGTTTTTTTGAGTGCCAATGGAATTTTGTCCTTGCCCCAGAATGGAAAGGATACAGTGACTACATACAGATTAAAATGGTGTAGTCCTGGCCGCCCATTCATCACCACACAGCAACGCCATTACGTCAATGGGACAGTCCAACCACAATAAAAAAATTTGGGGAAAAAAAATACAAATAAAAAACCTATTCATTTGATTTGTAAGGTTTTATTCACCATGAACCGACTAGTAGCATGCTAACTGACAAACAGATGGCCAAAGAGTGCTCCACGAAGCACTTTTCTAATTAAGAAATTGTTTATTTTTATTATTACTGTGTTACACAAACATTTATTAAAAGTTCATTTATATCGTAAACCCCCACAGAGGGTATAAACGATTGAATGCCAAATGGTCCCGTCCCGTGTACACCGCAGAAGCTGCTGTGGTACTGTACCTATTTTTTGGCTCCCGAGGGCCACCAGGTACTGGTCTCCTTGAGTCGAAGGCAAGTCAGTACTTGTGAGTACCACTGTTTTTGGACCCATTTTGTGAAGCTGCTTCATCGCCTGGGGAGTACACGCAACACAATTGACTCACAATTTTGGATTGCTTTGTATAAAATCTAATTAAATCCCATTACAAAAGCTACTCACCTCAAGAGCATCTTCTGTTGTGAGGATTTTCCTCCCGGTTAATAGCCTGTTAAAGAAAGGCAGCTTTATTCACCTCATCTGTATCATTTACAAACATTTACTAGCATATTTTGTTTTCATATGTCCGACCATGCCTCAACAGTCGCTTTCTTTCTCCACCTCTGTATTAATTAAAAGGCCACTCACTCTGCTTCAAACTGGTTGGGGGTAAGGATGTCAGCCAAAGGCACTACTTTGTCCCGGTAGACTGGCAGAAGTTCCTCTGGGACATACTGTAACAGGCACCAAATGAAAGATTCATTATGGCTTGTTTTTAGGTGACGCTTTTTTTAGGTGTCGCTTTTACTGAGTGTGAAAAAACTACAAATGCATGGATGTAGACATCCACAATGTATAAGACCAGAGATCGTCTTATACTTTGTTCTTAGCCATTTTAAGTCAATTTTGTGGAGTTTTAGCTCACCATTGCACCATGGTCTCCCATTACAGGGTCACAAACTGTTGAAAACAAACAAACGCACGACTCAATTAGTTTTGCATTTGGTCGTTCAAATTTTGAATTGAATCTACCAGTATTGCACTCACCATATACCAAACTGGGATTGGCCACCTTCAACTCTTGAATAATGTCTACCACGGTCATCAGGAAGGACGTGTCCCTGCTGTACCCTTGGGGAAGTGGAAACAAAACATTTGCTGTAAGTGAAATGTGAACTTCAATTGCTCTTGTAAAAACTGTCCAGGTGTTTCTCATAGCTTGAATGAGCGCCACAATAATCGTGAACGATATAAACACTCCTTAAACTCACCTGTGAGGATATAGTCATAGTGGTTCACCTTATTGAGCTTGATGCCCTCATATAGCACATTGAGCTCATCAGCTTTCAATACATGACCCTTCCAGTGGGCATAGCCTGGAACAGACAAAAGTTTTATTAGTGGTGTTTTTAAATAACAAACTAGATTTAGCCAACTAAAATGTAACATTGGGTTGGTCAATTTTTTTCCCCTTTTCTGTCTGATCATTGACTCACTGTGATGCATTCTCCCTCCTAAACAGGGCTTCCACACTGAATAAAGAGGATGTCTTTATCAGGCTGCCAGTTTACCCCCTTTTTTGGTGCCCCTTCACCATGAACCCACAATAAACCCCCACAGCTGTTCGGACTGCAAATGAAAAGACACACAAACACGCAAAGGCGCACCGAGTTCAATACGGGCCCTTCGCTGACCCGTAGCCGGCAGAGAGCACCTCCTGCAGTGAGAAAGCTTTTACAGGGGAAAACACTCGCAGACCTGCAGTGGACATTTTCACATAAGGGTCAAATTACAGAATTGTATTTTAGCCTGCATGAACCAGTTTTAACTGTAAAAGAGAATTAGCTCTATATTAATCTAACTCTGCAAATGTCTCCTACCATGTGGGGATTCACATTCTTCACATGCTTTAGTGTATAAAGCCCAGATCTAATTATAATTCTCTCTTGCGCCACTTTGGGGCCCGAGGTTTCATCCATCCATTCACGTTCTATACCTGTACCACTTATTCTCATTATGGCTGCAGGTGTACTAGAGCCTATCCCAGCTGACTTTGGGTGAGAGGCGGTTTAGAGAATTCAATGAACCTAAACATTTATGTTTTTGAATCGCAGGAGGAAGCCAGAGTACTTAGCGAAAACCCACGCAAGCACTGCATTAACAGGCAAACTCCAAACAGGAAGGCCAGGGCTGAGATTTTAGCTGCGAATCTCAGAACTGTGAAGCATATATGTGCAAACCACTCACCCACCATGCTGCCCCCCAAAGTTTCATTTGGTTTTTTTTATTTGTAGTATCACATTAGTGAAAAGCTGACCAAGACGAAGTCAAAGGATGTGTTAAACTAACGGTTAGTCGTTTCTTCCATAGAATATAAATTTGGCCCCTCACGACAGAAATATCCAGGGCCCCAAAATCAATTACACTGTTGTCCTTGTTACTAACCTGTGAACCATCAACATGATATGAATTTATGCTTGGCAGTGGATCATTAAATATTTATAAACTAGTGCATCAAGTGTGCTAGTACAGTATAAACTGTAGAAAACTGCTGATAGCCAGGTATTAAAAGTTGCATGTACTGTACTACTGGCATGGTGCAAGTAAAAATGGGTGCTAGGCAACATTAATCATCTGTGTTGAACATCTACTTAAGTCGAAACTGTGTAACCTTATCTTTATTTTTCTGTTTTACGAGGGAGGCAAAGTACAAAAGCAGGGGACAGTCATTAACTCCATGTATATATCACACCTTTATCTACGCAATAATACACGTCACCTGATCTTTGATATTTGCACATTCAATTAATACTTTTTATACTGTATATACCATAGTTTTATTTAGCTTTTTATATTGATATTATTTGTACTGTCTTTTGTAGCACCGCGGGCCCTTGAGTACCGTAATTTCAAGCCTCTGTAATTGTTACCCATATTGCAGAATTGACAATAGAGGCACCTCGAACCTTGAATAAAGCCAACTGATTAAAATGGTGCATCTGACTTTCTTGAAGTGCAAACCATAATATTTTCCTGTATATTTGAGGAAGGAAAGGTACTTAAAGCAAAGTGTACATGGCCATGTTTTAAGATGTTTTGAAATCTACACCAAAGACAAAAGGGTAGCATCCATCCATCCATTTTCTGAGCCCCTTCTCCTCACTAGGGTCGTGGGCATGCTGGAGCCTATCCCAGCGATCATCGGGCAGGAGGCGGGTTACACCCCAAACTGGTTGCCAGCCAATCGCAGGGCACATACAAACAAACAACATTTGCACTGACATTCACACCTACGGGCAATTTAGAGTCCCCAATTAATGCATGTTTTTGGGATGTGGGTGGAAACCGGAGTGCCCGGAGAAAACCCACGCAGGTACGGGGAGAAAATGCAAACTCCACACAGGCGGGACCGGGGATTGAACCCCGCTCCTCAGAACTGTGAGGCTGACGCTCTAACCAGTCATCCACCGTGCCGCCAAAAGGGTAGCAATAAAAACAAAATAATACCACACAATTTCCTCAAAAGCATGAGTCAACCTGTGTGATTGGAGAACTGCACAGAGTTGATGGAGTCCACTTCAAAGCCCAGAACCTGAGAAAAGATGAACAGTGGTGTCATTAAAACGAAGCTCAATCAAGTCGCTGGAAATTCAGTTACAATCTTAGTAACACCACTAGAATGTTATTACTGCAGATAAAAAAAAAAAAAAAAAAACACTGCAGAACACTGGCATTCAATTATTTATTTTCTATGTCTCTAATAATAAACTATTTGTTTGTAAATAATGCAACAACAAGGTCCACAAACATAACCATGTGGACCTTAAAAAATAAATATTAATAATTGGCAGTTGTTTTAAGATTCACGGGTCACAGATTCAACTAACGTTAGCTTTTTTTCTCATCCACTTCAGTAGTTTAAACAAACAAATTTCATTGGGGAAAACTTCAGTGACAAAAAATGAAAAAAAAATAAAACATTGCATACCTGTCTGGCAGTGTTTTTTTTAATTTTTTTTACATAGCCCTCATTTTGGGTAAGATTAGATTGTACAAGGCCATTGTGTAGTATACTGCATGTTTACAAGGAATATCTATATGTAAAAAAATATTCCATAGAGCAGTTAAATCGAATCAAAACTTTATAAAAGTTTAAGTTCTATTAGACTTTTTGGGGACAAAAAAGGTGAACTACCCACACGTAGGGCAAGTTTTCAAACTACTGACACTGTTCAACAACATTGAACGCATCTAGGTAAAATAAATGTATGTTGCACTCACGTGACACTTTTAGAAATTGTTTCTAGTTTCCTTTCATTGGTAATATTATTTCCAGTTTAGGAATGCAAGACGTGAGCACAAGATGAAATCTATTCCATAACGATGATGCAAAAAATTATACGAGTAAAAAAGGAAGACACGCTTGGAATAATGTTAGCTACAACAGGTACAAGCAGTGTACGCAAGAGGCAACATCTACCTGCAGAGGGAATGTTGCCGACTTATTTCCAACATATCCTCGGACAACATGACTCTGAATGGACAAAACGCGACATTCCATCGCTGCCATGAGCCAATCTGGAATTAAAACCACGGAACGGAGACAACGCACAGGACAAGTCCGAGAGCAGCACCATTCAAACTCTGCACAGCCGCAGACTCGCCTAAAGTAAGCATGGAGCCTGTCCAATTCGTCCGCGACGATGAACGCCCCTTCCGCTCGGACCTCGAGTTTTTCAACTCATACGCTGTCACTCAAACGGTTTCATCGTGGGTTCGTTAAATTGCATGTTTGGCTAACCGAGCACAAATTCGACTTCCGCATACACCAAAATACCCGGCTGTGTTATTTTTTTTTTTAACCTTTTATTTCAATCGCAGCAATACAAACCGGTACATTACAATATACTTGTAAAAAATATGGTCCTTCGTACTAATATTATTTATCACAATAAAAACAAAAATATATACTATCATTATATATCGTATACACATAAGAAATACAACTATAAGTATAAATAATGTTTTCTAGTTGCAGCCCATGTGGTACCGCTATCCAACAGGACAAACTACAATATGGCGATTTGTCACAACTAATTTGGATTATATATATACAAAAAAAAATGTACATGGGATTATGTCATTCATCTACTTTAATTTCGAATATAACCGATTTATACCCGCTTGAAATACAACCATTTAAGAAGTATACAATTTATTTATACTGAAAATATAAGTCATCATTCTTGCATGTACAGTGCTTATGTTCATTAAATTACAGTACAATAATAACAACCTGAAGTTTGGCAACGCTCATACTAGATTGCCTTTGGCCCTCTTTGACCGCCAGGTGGCAGCTCAAGACCAACATACTGTAATCAGCTTCCACTGGGCAAATATCTAAAACTGAGGCACAGCAGAAAAAGAGCAAGCGTCCAACAAAATGTAAACAATGATCACGACTTGTGCAGTGTGCTCTGGTGTCTTCATGGGTTCAATCGGTCCCTTCAGAACGCAACGCAACAAGATACTTATGTTTGGATATTATTTTCAGCATGGGAAATTGTTAGCTACTTGTGTGTAGCCACATTATTTTAGGGTCTGTTCTAATTTAATGCTAATTGTATCATTTGTGTTATTATTTGTATACAATGTTCACGGTCTGATGGCGATTTGATGCATCTTAATCAATAAATCATATAGTGCTTTATACCTTTGTCCCCTTTAGTTCTTTTGTATATAAATGTATTGATGGGGTACCCAAGAAATTTTCCTACTCTCCCTTCATGCATGCTCTTTAGGGTTTAAATCTGAGGATTGACATGGCCAGTTTAAAACCATATACTTTTTGCCCCGATGAACACCTTCTTCTTTGGCTTTATGTTGCTGCACGATGAAGAATCTTCCAAACAGTTTGGTGACATCTTTTGTGAAACTGTTCAGGGGTTGGATTTCAGCCTGGCCTTCCAATTCCTCTTGCTATTAAGTGGTTCGCACTTTGTGGTGTAGCCTCTGTACTTCTGTTGACAACGTTTTGGGTGAACAGTAGATTGCGATACCTTCCATGCCCTACCACTTGTTTTAGGGTCTTTCTTTTCATCTCTCAAAATGTTTCTGTCATCAGAATCAGAATCAGAATCATCTTTATTTGCCAAGTATGTCCAAAACACACAAGGAATTTGTCTCCGGTAGTTGGAGCCGCTCTAGTACAACAGACAGTCAATTTACAGAACACTTTGGAGACAGAGACATTGACAAAAAACAATTGTGCAAAAAGATGCAGAGTCCTCTAGCACTTAGAGCAGTTCGAATAACTAATATTGCAATAGACCGGTGCAATGACCATTGTGCAAGGGGCGCTGAGACTTCAAGGAGTATATGCGGTTTAAAGTGACGAGTAGTGCGATAATCTGGGACAATGTTGGTTGTGCAAATGTTACAGATACTCCTCAATCAGTGTGCAAATGGAGCAGATGCTACTCTGGCATGAGTGGCCAGTATATGCAAATAGTGCAGCATGGCGAGACAACGACAGTGAGTGCACGAGTAGTACATAATTGGCCCCACAGAAATTTGACAACGAACTCAAGTCAAAAAATAAAAAAATAAAAAAATTGCCAGCTTGTTGTAATGGAATTATAGGTTAGGTGTTAAAGGAGTTGATCGCAAGAGGGAAGAAGCTGTTGGAATGTCTACTAGTTCTAGTTTGCATCAACTGCTGCTGTCCTTGGTCCACCCGCTCAATGTCTGTTTCATCTTCATGACTTTCCAAATGTCTTTCTTGGCAAAGGTCAATGTTTGTGCAATTACTCTGAGGGATTTTCCAGCATCTTTGCAATTGCTTGTTTTTCTAAGCATAGTGTCACAATCCTATTTTTGTTGCCGCCTTGCTTTGTTTTTTTACTTTCTGTTTGCTGTTTTGGTGCAATTCTATTTTCATTATGTTATTACTGTGTGCTTGATAAAGTATAATATTAGAGTACAATTCTCCTCATTAAAAAAATGTTTTTTTTTAGGGGGGAGGCTGGAACGGACTAATGGCATTTCCATTCATATCAATGGGGAAAAGTGATTTGAGATACAAGTAGTGGCGGTTCTAGAGCAATTTTACTGGTGAGGCTGGGGACAGGGGTTTTGTCACAGGGGCACAGTTTTAAATACATATGCGCACGCGCGCACGCACACACACACACACACACACAAATAGTCGGAATTGATTTATTCATAGTTTTTGTTATTTGGATTCGATATTTTTTTTTTCTAAGCCTGGCTTGGGACTAGACTGAAAATTAGCTGAAACTAGACCTCATCTATGAATTCCCATTTTTTGTTCCCATTTTTAAAGTCAACAAAGAGCAGTGGAGAGGAATACACAACCTTTCAGCAACACAATAGGATTGTGTGAATAACATTTATTATAATGGGCTACTGTTGCAGGCTTGCTTGGTTTTGTGTTTTGTGTAACCGTTAACTAATGTTACCGAGAAGCACGCAATCACCTAAAGCTGCTATCATGATTCATGAAGTTGGCTAACAACAATATTTCACCATAGTTATTTCCTTTTTAGTTTGTAGTCATTTGTTTCTTGGTTGCGGCACTTGCCAAATGGATAGACACTTTGTGTAGGGGTTTTCAACAAAACACACTTAAAGGATCCCACTTGAATATTGAACTTGAGCGAAATGTAATAGTTTCGGCTTTTGTGTCGGTGCAATAACACACTTTTAATATTGTCATACTGTAGCACTGAGAGAAATGGACGCATGCCAGGGAACATGCCTAGCAACATGTACATGCAGTAGTTATGCGTCACTTGTAATGTTAGACATTTTTTCTGTTTCCCTGTAATAATAGTTGTCTGTGTGTTTTACTCGCGTGTTGGTTTTCGTTTTTTGTTGCATTGTTTTAACTATAAGTGTAAGTTGTGCTCTGTGTAGTGACTCATTGTTTGTTTTCTTTTGCAGCAAGTGCATAGGTAGTGGGCATGATTAGCTGAGGTTGCTGTCTTACTACACTACTGTGTCGTAACTGTATGGAGGAAGGGGGGGTACAGGCATGGTGTTGAGGAGGCACGGGCCTCCCTGGCCCCGCCAAGAACCACCACTGGATACGAGCGGTTCGAATTATGTGTGGTCAAAGAATGGATTAAACTTGTATCTCAAGGCATGAAAATAAACTACATTTAATTTTCTTAAATAATTGGTTAATAAGATATATATTAAAATTAATAAATAATAGTTAAAAAAATATTTTTGTAAAAACATAATTTTACATCCATGTTAACTTCCCCTTTATTTATTTATGTGTTTTGACTTTTTCTACAAATGATGTGGCCTAATATTAAAAAATATATCAATAAAAATAAAACAATCAAATGTGGCTCTTAAGCATCACAGGAAACAATTCAGCTTTTGTCGCATTCCGTGGTATTTTTAAACTGCCCTGTGGCATCTTCAATCGACCAAATGAGATTAGCGGGAACTGTGGCAACCGAGCCTGCCGAGTGCTGACCATTGGCGGCCGGGGATTGGATGCGGACGTCACACGGCCACCGACCGGAACTCGGCCCGCCCGTTGCCGCCTGTCGCCCGTTGCCGCCTCCGGGTTTGTGGCGCTTACGTCTGAGGGGGCGGAGCTATGTAAGCAGCGGTCCTGACACGTAAGAGACCCACGCAAATTTGGGAAAGGAACAAGTTTCTTTTCCCACAAGTTGGACGAGGAAACACACTTGATGTAGTCGACCTGTAGCGTCTGTACAAAACCCCGCCGGAGGTTCCTTCAAACCGGTAGAGAGGAGCCGAGGCGCCACTATGAGGTTTCCAGCCCTTCTTTCAGCCCTGCGGTCGATGGGCCCGGTGGTAATCGGCATTTCTTTAGGATTCACCCTGAGTTTGCTCAGTGTAAGCTGGACAGAAGAAGCGTGTCCCGTGGACGAGGGCGCTCCTCTGGGTCACGACGAACAGCTCAGAGGTGCCCGCAAACCCAATTCCATTGCCGCCGAGACCGAAGCGGATTTCCAACCGAGAATAGTGCCGTACAAACAAGTCGCGCCGAGTACCGCTAAGAAAGTTTTTCGGTACGTATGCTTTGGTTATGTGTGTCCTTCATCACCTTTCCAGCTTTCCGGCTTCGACGACTCTGATCTCCTCAGTTGGACGGAATACGGCATTGTTTCGAGGCTACACGTTAGGTACATAATAATAAGTACCTAGTGAGGATAGGTGGCGTAGAAAATGGATGGATGGATCATTGAAATCAGGGATTGGCAATTTTTGGGTGTTCAAGAGCCACATATATATACATATATATACATATATATATATATATATATATATATATATATATATATATATATATATATATATTATACTTTCTCTATGTTTATGTATACATTTTAAGGATGGCACCTGTTTAAATTGTTTTCCTGCACTTTGTACACTTACGTCAGTGTTAAAAGTCACAATAAAGAAGTCTATCTACAGTTGTAACCAGATGTTTACATACACGGTATCAAAAGACATGTTTTTTCCCCCCCCCCTCACTATCTGACATATCAAACTGAACTTTTTCTGTTTAAAGTCAATTTTACATTACTTTCTTCATAGTTATAAGTTTACATACTAGATGCCTTTAAATCATTTGGGAAAACCCTGACGATAATGTGATTTCCTTGGAAGGTTCTGATCGGTTTATTGACAACATTTGAGTTCATTCAAGACACACCTGTGGATTTATTTGCTCTAGGCACACCTGAAACTGCTTCCTTGTGCAACATGGGAAAGGCAAAACATGGGAAAGGCAAAAGAAATCAGGAATCTTGGGTGCAATATCTGCCTGTCTGTCTGTCTATCTATCTATCTATCTATCTATCTATCTATCTATCTATCTATCTATCTATCTATCTATCTATCTATCTATCTATCTATCTATCAGTCATTTGATTTTGAAATTTACACATGGATCCCTCATAGATGAAATAATAGAAAAACCTAAAGGTTAAAATGTTTACAGTATCGTAGTTTTTTTTCATCCATCCAGCCATTGTCAAAACTAATTGCATCAGGGTCATGGGCGAGCTGGAGCCTGTCCCGTGCGGCGAGAGACGGTTTAGTGTAGACCTTGGACTGGGAGCCAGCCAATTGCAGGGCATTTTAAAATTGTATTATTTATAATAACTTAATTATTTTATCAACGTATTTATAAAATGTTAAATGTACATGAAGAATTGTCCTTTTTACTAATATTTTTTTATTTGGATGAGATAAATGAATATTAAATACATTTTAGTTACCCAATTTTAGGAAAAAACAAAACAGAAATACTAAATTGAAGCAAAAAATATTAGAAGCTCCCTGATCATGTAAATGCTCAGTGGGCCTAACTAAAGAACGCAGCGGGCTGTATTTGGCGCCTGAGCCTTACTTTGCACACTCCTGCTCAAAATCAATGCAGTTGCATCAAAGTGTCAACCTGTCCCTGTTCAGTAATGATTGACAAGTTGAGGTGCGCTCAGCTGCATCTTTCGGCAAGTGCCAGCTCATGCCATTTTGGCAACAAAGTCTATTCCTTTTCTGCATTTTTATGTCTACGACCCTCGAAAAGCATTGATCACAAAGATACTGTACATTAGAACAAACCGTAGGAGTGTCTCCAAGACTTTCTTGTACTTGGTGACGCCAAAATGCTAAGAGCGTTCTTGTTCTGAAGAGTTAACAAGAATCATATGAGTGGAGGGAATGGAACGGACACACATACAAACACATGCACACACACACCCGCACAGAGCTACTTCTTGGGTCCTGATTAATGCAAAGGGCTACAATTTTTAAATGCACTTCTGAGAGCGCTCCGGGTTCAATTACAGTACATTTACAGGTTAGTCATACTACAGCTGCTAATAACGATTATTTTTGTAATCGATTAATCAGACTATTATTATTCTTTTCCCATAAATTGATTACGATTGAGTTTCTGGTTTGGTCTGTAATGTCAGAAAATGGGCAAAAATGTTGGTCATTGTGTTCCAAAATAGAAGCAGATGTTTGCAAATGTATTTTGATTAAACACAACAGAGCACGACAGAGTATTTACTGTTGAGAGGCTGAAATCAGAGGATTCTGACATTTAAGTTAAACAAGCCGCTAAACAATGAATCGATAATCAAAACAGTTGTTGATTAATTTGATGATCGATTAGTTGTCGATTGCACCTTTAGTGTTGTGTCACACTTGACCTCCGCTGAAACTGACTCATCGAACTCGTGGTCAACTATACATGCATTACACATGCTGTGCTGAGATGTTCAAATATTTCCACATTTTCCTGGAGTCGGTCTCTGTTTAGCTATTAGTCCTCACAACCCATGAGACTTCATGATTGAACCCCTAAGTTTCATTTTTCAAAAAGGAAATGTTTTCTAACAGAGGTAGGTTTGAGTTGTGGTGCACTGACTCACGTTTGCTTTCCAGAAGAGTTTTGGGTTTGTAGCATTTGGTTGGTGTTGTAACTTTCGGCTTGTTCCATCAGGTAAAACATAGATTATATTTTTGTCATTTTAAGTAATTTATATATAAATAAATTAAAGATTCATCTGAATATTAGTCTGCCACATTATGTATTCATCATCTGTAATCAAAGGTTTTAAAATAAACACAAACACTCATAGCAGATGTTGCAATTGCTTGTTCTCAGGAAAAGTCATGTTACTCATTTGACACAAATAAAAGCAGTTTAGATCAGAGAATAGAACCATATAGAACCATAGATATTAAAAACCAAGGCAGGACACTAATTTGTTTGTTGGTGTCTTTTTCAGGGCAAAATATGTAAGTACAGAACTGGGGATTCGCGAGCGTCTGTTCGTTGGAGTCCTGACATCCAAAAACACCATTAACAGCTTGGGCGTAGCTGTCAATCGCACCATCAGCCATCATCTGGACGCTGTGGTTTTCTTCACTGGCACACGCAACCGCAAAGCCCCCCACGGCATGTCTGTAGTCTCGCATGGCGACGAAAGACTGATCTGGAACATGTTTCAGACTATGAAGTACATCTTTGACCATTACATCAACGAGTACGACTGGTTCTACTTCGTCCAAGATGACGTCTACACAGAAGCCGACAGGATCAAAAATCTTGTGGAGCACCTGAGTATGAATCGAGAGGTTTACATGGGCTGTCCAGAGGAGTTCATAGGTGGGGAGATGGAAGGCAGCTACTGTTACGGAGGGTTTGGGTACCTTCTCTCTAGAACTTTGCTGCTTCGACTTCAACCCTTCCTCGAAAATTGTCGGAACGACATTCTGAGCGCCAGGCCCGACGAGTGGCTGGGCAGATGCATCATCGACTACACGTCTACAAACTGTGTCAACAACTTTGAGGTACGTAACAGAGGTTTTTTAAATTTTTATTTATTTATTTTTTATTTGGCCTGTAAACACACCATCACACTGGAAAAGACAGTGATGAAGTGTAGACCTTTCAATTGCTGCTTGTTTGTGGGTCTTGCCACCTTCAGTTTTGTCTTCAGTCAGCGAAAAAGCATGCCTTTTCTGCTTGAGATCAGGCCACTGACTTGACCATAGAAGAGCATTAAAACATTTTTTTCTTCAAAAGGGCTTCAGTTGCTTTCATAGTACAGTGGTGCCTTGAGATACGAGTGACCTGACTAGTGTTTTTCCGAGATATGAGCAGTTGTTCGGATTACTATTTTTTGTCTTTGTCTTTGAAATACAAGCGCTATATGTTGTCAGTGTACTCAATTTAACTCGCTTTACAACAAGCAGCAGTTGGGCAAAAAAAAAAAAAAAAAAAGGTTCAACATGTTTATTTCTACTCCCAGTTGAAGTTTACTATCAAACTAAACATAAAACAAAGAGGATTACATGTTGTGTATTAATGCAACCACATAACTTTGCCTTAATGTCCACTAGCTTGATGCTAACACATAATGGGAAATACCGTAAGCGGGCAACACATGTAGATCAGAATCAGAATCATCTTGATGATTGCAGATATGCAAATACTGCAGCGTGGCAAGACTACGACAGTGAGTGCATGAGTAATATATAATTGGCCCGACAGAAATGTGACAACAAACTCAAGACAAAGAAATTGGCAATGGAATTGTAGGTTAGCTGTTTGTTGATTGAAGAAGCTGTTGGAATGTCTGCTAGTTCTACTTTGCATTGATCAGTAGCGCCTACCTGAGGGAAGGACCTGGAAGATGACCGGGATGTGGAGGGTCCGAGAGGATTTTGCACGCTCTTGTCTTAGTTCTGGCAACGTGCAAGTCCTCAAGGGTGGGTAGGGGGGTACCGGCAATCCTTTCAGCAGTTTTGATTGTGCGTTGCAGTCAGAGTTTGTCCTTTTTTGTAGCAGCACCAAACCAGACTGTGATGGAAGTACACAGGACTGATTCGATGACCGCTGTGTAGAGCTGCCTCAGCAGCTCCCGTGGCAGGCCGTGCTTTCTCAGAAGCCGCAGGAAGTACATCCTCTGCTGGGCCTTTTTGAGGACGGAGTTGATGTTGATCGCCCACTTCAGGTCCTGAGAGACTGTAATTCCCAGGAACTTGAAGGTCTCGACGGTTGACACAAGGCAGCTGGACAGCGTGAGGGGCAGCTGTGGCGAAGGATGCCTCCTGAAGTCCACGATCATCTCTACAGTCTTGAGCGTGTTCAGCTCCAGGTTGTGTCGGCCGCACCGCAGCTCCAGCCGCTACGCTTCCTGTCGATATGCAGACTCGTCACCGTCCTTGATGAGGCCGATGGCAGTGGTGTCATCTGCACACTTCAGGAGTTTGACAGCCGGGTGCGCTGACGTGCAGTCGTTTGTGTAGAGAGAGAAGAGCAGCGGAGAGAGGACACAACCTTGGGGCGCCCCAGTGCTG
This sequence comes from Phyllopteryx taeniolatus, assembly GCF_024500385.1. Classification (NCBI taxonomy): domain Eukaryota; kingdom Metazoa; phylum Chordata; class Actinopteri; order Syngnathiformes; family Syngnathidae; genus Phyllopteryx; species Phyllopteryx taeniolatus. Next base: position 16,863,638 of record NC_084513.1, on the reverse strand, counting down.
ATGCTGCGTGCGGATGAGGTGGCCTCCCCCAGCCTCACCTGCTGTGTCCTGCCCCTCAGGAAGCTGTAAATCCACTGGCAGATGGCAGGCGAGACGCTGAGTTGGAGAAGCTCGGCGGAAAGGAGTTCAGGGACGATGGTGTTGAACGCTGAGCTGAAGTCCACGAACAGGATCCTCGTGTAGGTCCATAGAGATAATACAATAATACTCAGCCATATATTCTTTATCTTCTGACCCTGTCTGTGTATATGGGTATGTCTGGACTGCTCACAGGTGGCCAAGCGTGCGCACAAGAGGATGCAACACAAGGTCCTCAATTTAACACCCATTGTGGTGGCGTTGGTGTATACAGGCAGAATGTGTAATCTTAAATTGCCAGAGAAGGAGACAGTTTATAGTTCAAATGAGCACGGAAACTTGAATGCCAAATTATGGGAGACGGTCATTGAAAACAGCTGTGTCAAGGTCATAGTGAGGGTTTCAAACTATCATGGCCTTGACCTGTGGGTCTGTACTTCAAAGTGCAAGACAGCGTTATAAATCTGCTTGCATTGATGTGGTATTTATATTATAGAGAGGGTTGCTAATACTTTTTTTATTTTATTTTTTTTAAATTGTGTCTGCTGTTGAGGGGAAAGGAACAGACAAGCAGAGCACACTGTAAATCTCTTGTAAGTCACACTATACATCATTTGTTTGGGTGTTCAGACATGCTTGAAGTTGGATGAGTTAACGTTGTCACTGGTGGAGAAGCGACGTTGCCATCATTCCGATTCCATTTTGGCCTTAGCTAATTTGGGATTTTTCTTCATCAATCATCCTGGAACATTTGGAAAACCTACAAGATTTATTAAGTACTCTCAGGCGTGGTGCCCCAAGGCCTAACCCAATAGTCTTCCATAGCTGTGTGGGAACGATGACTAATGCACAGAATATAAATATACGTATGCTTTTTTTTCTTCTTCCATGAACTGAGCCAATACAACCCAAATTTTATGGAAATAAAAACAATTGGAGAGCCTCACACAATGAAAGAAATGGGGATGTGGAAAGAAAACATGAATGTATATTCTCAGACAAAAATTGCTCAAAATTTGCTCTTTTAATAGCGTAATCAATTGGATACACTTTTTTAATCAGTCATGATCCTTAGGTGGTTACTTTGTTTTCATCTAAAATGACATCTTTTTCTTTTTTTCCCCCATGTAATCTGACCCCTTTCAATTGTAAATTCATTTTACTTATCCTACAATCTTTCCTAATATATTTTTATACTTTTAAAATATAACAAAAGCAAGATTTGTGGGATAATTGTAAATTTAAAATGTCAAATCTGTTTCTATCATATTGAATTTGAGCTGATTCTAATCTTCCTTCTATATTAGGGGCTCCACTACCACCATTATCAGTTGGGGAAAAACACCGATCCTAGCAAAGAGGAGAGCGAGCAGTTTCGAAGAGCTCTGACTGTCCATCCAGTGTCTGACACTGAACAGATGTACCGGCTGCACAGACACTTCACTGAGATTGAACTGCAGAAGACTTACGATGAGATTGCTAAACTCCAGGTAAACTGATTTTCAAGTGTCACAAATCACCTGTTAGCGCTGAGCTGGTTTCAGCAACTTGCGCTTAAGTGGTAGCACTGGCGCTGTCAAATCGGTCGTGTGATGATTCTACTTGTCGTTCCACAGGCAGAAATAAAAAATGTCAGCGTTGACGCTTTCGACGGCAACCGAAGTGCGCAGTGGCCGATAGGAATCAACCCACCCTTTGAACCGAAATCTCGTTTTGAAGTTTTAAAATGGGAGTACTTCACTGAAGAGGAGATTTATTCATGCATTGACGGATCCCCAAAGTGCGAATTGGGTGGCATTGACCGCATTGACGTGGCTGATGTCATCGATGTCGCTGTCGGAGAGCTGAACAAGAAGTACAAACCTATCTTGCACCTGAAGAAGCAGCGCCTGATTAATGGCTACAGGCGCTTCGACCCTACCAGAGGCATGGAGTACACCTTGGATTTACAGCTAGAGGCAGTCAACCAAAAAGGTCACAGCCGATCTATCACCAAGCGTGTTCATCTGGTTCGACCTTTGAGCCAGATAGAGATAATTCCCATGCCCTATGTCACAGAAGGTACGAGGGTTCATGCCATTATACCGATTACTGTGTTGGATCGGGACTACGTTGAACATTTCTTCAAGGTCTTTGCCTCCAATGCCTTTGAGACAAGCGAAAACATCATCCTGACCTTCCTGTTCATTTACGACCCAGTGGAAGCACAGCAAGTTAACCAGAATGATATATTTGCCGGCGTTAAGACTCAGATAATCCTCTACGAGCGCAAATACCCTACAGTGAAAATCCCTTGGATAAGCGTCAAGACAGACACACCATCTCAGATCAAATGCATGGACATCATCTCGAAGAAGCACCCAGTTGACACATTGTTCCTTCTAGCTACTGTCAACACCGATGTCAATTCAGAGTTTGTGAACCGCTGTCGCATGAACTCCATTAACAACTGGCAAGTGTTCTTCCCCATCCATTTCCAGGATTACAACCCCGACGTGGCCTATCACAGCCAGCCGCGTCCGGCCACAATCGACCTGGTCAAGGACTCGGGACATTTCGATCGCTGGTCATTTGACGAAGCTTGTTTTTACAACGCAGACTACATGGCAACACGCACAAAAATGGTTGCAGATGTCCAAGAGAACGAGGAGATCCTCGAGACCCTGGACATTTACGACATGTTCGTAAAGTACTCCGGGTTACATGTATTCAGGGCAGTAGAGCCGGCATTACACCAGGGCTACCGCTACCAAGCTTGCAACCCACGGCTCAGTGAGGACATCTACCACAGGTGTGTTCAGAGCAACTTGGAAGGGATCGGTTCTCGTCCCCAACTCGCAATGCTGCTGTTTGAACAAGAACAAGGAAATAGCACTTGAGAGCAAACAACCAAACCTCGACGCTTGCATGTGACATGAAAACTGTGTTTGTTTAAAGGGTTATTGGGACAAAACGATTTCAGTGCGTCTCAATATAATGGCAACACTGAACTTCGCACCCCATTTCTGGGGTGTGGTACCAGCTGGCTATAAATGAATGCAGTACTGTTCTAACTAAATCTTGTTTACAACACTGATCCTTCAACACGGCCAAACGCGACTGAACCGGACAATCGTGAGCAAATTGTATCGGTGACTCACACCCGCACACCTGGCGATGGACCCTCGCACACATACCAACTCGCTGCAACAGAAAAACTACGACCCTCGACGTTTTAAGGTGCCACGTTTGATCATTTTATCGAACCATAAACAACATGGCGCGATTGTCAGAGAAGAAGCGCATCTCCCTGGCCGCCGTAGCTATATTGAAATACAAAGACAGGAAACAAGTGAGTGTGGATATTTCGAAGCTGTTAGTATTGATAGCCACATTCATTGAGTGCACTCGTGCCTTTCGGAGACAGACTCGACACGCTTCACTTTTTAGCCTCAGGTACATTAGAAATTATAAATATAGTTGAGTATTATTGTAAAACCAAGGTATTCTTTTATATACTGTATTGGTACGGCTTGGCGACGGTTGGCCGAATCTCGCTTGGTACCCAGAAACGTAATTTTTGCTTGTGAAAGATCATGTGATACAACATGCCATTTTCGACGCCGTCCACCTGTGATTCAAGTTTCGCGGCAAAGCTGTTTGCCGACGGACGGCCACTCGTGAAAAGCCTGCGCGCTGCTCGACAGTTCAGTGGCGTTCGATCGCGTCGCTCGGTGTGGAAGTACTTTCCTACCGTTCTCGCTTGCAACGAGCAATATTTGACCACTATGTTACCGAAACAGGGTGTTGTTGTGCAGGTAGTTTAACAAGTTTCTATGAACGGTTGTTGACGTGTGGCCAGTCAGCGCCACAGTCACACAACACACCTTTTTCTCTGCACCTGCCTGTTTCAATAACTTGGATCTTTATCTTGGTTTTCTGCTTCCAAGTCCTTTCATTTTGCACTAGGGGAAATCTGCAATTGTTTGTGATGGACAGAGCATTGGCTGCTTTCGTGAGTTTTCATGGTGGTCAGTCCAAGCCAACCAAATAAAATGTTGAAAAGTGGTTTGCACTGTTACAGACGAGGGTCTTTGGTCTGCGTGTTGTTCATATGCCTCCTGTGGTTGTCTTCAAGTGTTCCCTACACTCCCACTGACCAAAAACATCAGCCTTGGGTTAATAAACGTGGTCCTTTTCATGTTACATTGTATCTGCTCACTGAAGTGACCGTCTATTCATACGCAACATCTGTAGATATGCATCAAAATTGTGCACCGCAGGTTGTGTGCGCATTTCCGATGTCACAGATGTGAGTGTGTTCCAACGAAGTTGCTGTAATTGTGCCTTGAAACTGATTTTACATCAGGTGGTTCTTTTGAAGTCATATTTATGTCGCATAATAGTTTTGCCACGCAGGTGTTGCAGTCGCTGTATTTTTCATCCGTCTTTTGGGTTTTGATATGCCTCGCTTCGCCAATGTGTGATGAAGCCGAGTAGAGATGTCGCATTCTGGTTTTAGAGGCCCATTTGGGAGCAAGCGCCCTTCCGCGAGTCGTGCATGTGCCTCAAACCGCGGACTGGAGTACTTCCTGCCGGCGTTTGCTATACGGAGGTGTCCGTAAGGCAGTGGTCAGTGAGCTACTATACGTGTGTACATTTTTCTTGAATCTTTTAAGTTACTAAAGATGTAGCCGCAGAAAGCCGAAAAGAAGTATGAATATTTGCAGGAAAACAAAACAATGTTGTTTTTTCCCAGGAGTTTCTTCATGAAGCATGGGATACTTTGAAAGAATGTGGTAGAAAAGATTCATGGGAACAATGTGTGTTGCATTATCTCTATAAGAGTTAATGTTTGAACTCGCTTAAGTTTTAATGACTCCAATTTTAAATCACATGTCATTGTCCTCCTCGTTTAATTTTATTTTGTTCTCCATTTGCATTTTAAGATTTACAAGTTTTACTGCAACTTTATTAGAATGGTAGCAATAGTTGTAGGAATGTTTTCAGTTGAGGTTACTTAAGAAGTGCAATATTGCTGCTAACGCCACTGTTGAGCTGCCAGATGGAGTACATCTGCGTTTATCTGACAATACTATATGGTACCTATTGTACTTTTTTAAACATTATTTTTTTTTAAGTCACAGTCAGGTGTGTTCATTTTGAACATACGCATGGAATCAAACAGGTACAGGGGATTAAAAGTGTGTGGCAAGTTTTCAAAATTGCTGGAAATGCAATGATTTTAGCTACTTATTTAAGGAAGTGTAAGGTTGATGCCCCTCAGCATGGTTCTGGTGATCGTCCAATGAGAATTAAACGGGGCTTTTAGGTAGGAAATAGAAGGCCAAGAGCTAGTAAAATGAGCAAGGATTATTTTGGTTTCTTTACTGTGATTCATGCAATAATTGTATAATAATAGCAGCACCGAGCTGGAAATGAACATAATGAAAAGCTAAAAGGACCAGAATGTACGTTCCAGTAACATTCATTTTTCAACCAGTCTAAATCGATTGGGATTGAGTCCTAATTGCAGTTAATAGAATTTACATCCTTGAATGGAAACATAATTCTGAACATTGCATTCCACCATCGATCCTACATATTGGTCCTTCATCATCAGCTGTACAATTTATGTTAAGGTTGAAATTAAATTGTATGTTTAAAACGCCATATTTTGCAGAACTGTTTTGCTGTATCCTTATTTTAACTATTATAAATCACAGACCATGGTGTTTGTGTCGTCTTGCATTCACTTTACTGTGTGATGTTTATTATTTTTTTTATTTTTTACCAAGCCAATGCTCTGCTGAATGTTTTCCTGTAAATAGCATGACACAATGAACCAATAATTAAGTTAACCTTCCAAAAAAAAATAATAAAATACTGTGAATTTTTGCTAGAACAAAATGAGTTGTGATCTGTGTGTATTCACCAAAGCCAACAGAGTAGGAAAATATTGAACTATGCTGTAGACTATTTTATAATAACGCACTAATTTTATAGACACTTTGTCAAGCCTTTTTAATTCCACACATCACTTTATATTATCTGATGACAACACCTCCTTTGCTGTTACTTGCTATTGTTTATTGTGGCATTTGACCTCCTTGACCATTTCAATAATGCCGTTTGGTTTTTGGTCAAGTAATAGTATGTTTCAGAAACTATTTCAGTATTTTTTGTTTGTTTGTTTGTTTTGGTGGCATTTATGATCTTGGAACCAATTGTGTTTGATGGATACTGGTACTAATCTAACCAAACAAGTGAAGCAATACTTTAATTGATGCTCATCATTTTTGACTTTGCTGTAATTACCAATCAAATGTGAAATGTAATTTAAAAAAAAATAAAACTTGTTTCATGATAATATTACAGCATATTTATATTCATTTTTAAAGGATAAAAATAAGATCTTTTTTTTGTTTTAAATTGTAAAATCAAGTGTGTCCTTTAGGTGTCAGCAGAAGAGCATGTTACCATTTGCATTACTGTACCAGTGCCAGTTATGAACAATATGAATATTTATAAATATTTATAGCCCAATTTCTTTTAGTTTGTGTTCTTACCATTAGCATTCCTGCTCATGTCAGACCTGAAGCTTTTTTTTTTGTTTTATTTTTTTGTCTGGTTTGGGTAAAAGCAGGGAAAATACTACAAACGTAATTACAGTTTTAGTTCTGTCAAGGGTCCATATGTACCCACCCTCCGAGACATGTCGTAAAACCACATAATTACAGAGCAGCTGGGACTTAATTGTAAGCCATCATTTTGGACTTGGGTTTTATGCACTTTCTCCTCCCACACAGGGGCGTATTTTCTTCAAATCATCTAGGAACTGATTTAGTTTATCCCTGACAGTTTGGGTTCATGTCAAAGTTATGTTGAAAAGTTAACTTATGTTATTTATTTATTTACAATTTGATAGAAAAGTTATCCGTAAATACCCAAATGATTTTGGCACTAAAACCCAACTGATGTGTCTTTGACCTTCAACCTCCGTGTTGTCTAACCTTTTAGATGTTTTTCTTGCGTCCGTTCATTTCATACATAACAGTATTGGATTGCTTTCCAAATCAAAAAACAAACAAACAAACAAAAAAGGGTTAGGGTCTCGGCTCCTGTGTGCAGTTTGTATGTTCTCCCTGTGCTTATGTGATTTTTCTGGTTTCCTCCAGCATTCCAAAATATGCATGTTGGATTCATTTAGGATTTCTACATCAGGGGTGCTCAAATACAAACCTTAAAGGGCCACAAAGAGTTATTTTTTTCAGTGAGTCAAAGGTTATTTTTTGAGGTCAGTCAGACCACATGTGATAATACTGTAATATTTCATATAACAACAAAAATCCAAACTCCAATAAAATGTCATTTCCACTTAGACAAAAATAGATAAGTGAAACTGAGAGGGAGATTTGCTTAATTTGAGCTCATTTCCTTATTTCATTTACGCTCAAACATTGTGTTCATCACTTCAGTCATGCGTTCTTTTAAGTGGAGTTTGCAATTTTCAATTTGGCTCCTACGGCTGGGGCAGTGTTAATGTGCATCGCTCCAAAAATCAAAGTGAAGCTAAAACTTGCACCGAAACGAAGAAAAGCCACTTGAGCGCATGCAAACTCCACACAAAAATGCAGAGCTCGGAATCAAACCCCCAACTTCAGAACTGTGAGGCAGTTGCGCTAACCCCTCAACCACCAACCAGGTTATTATTATTATTATTATTATTATTTTTACAGGTAGAACAGGAAGCTCCAGCTGCAGTATTGAATGTCATGTTTTGCAGGTGTGCAAATTGTTGGGCCTTGTAAATGGATAAAGCCAAATAGTAAAGTTATTGTTAGGATTGTTCTAAACAAATATAAATGAGTAACCTGCTTGTTTCTTTGATCAAATGACCGCTTAAAAAATGTCAAATATTCCAGTAAACACATTTTTGGAGGCAGATTGGAATTAATCGGATTTTTTGTTGCCAAAGTGATCAGTCATCATCAGTTACTAAATGCCATCGTGTGACAAAGACTTGCCCGGAGAGTAAACTCCTAAGGTTCTTGGAGAATCCCAAAAATGCTGGCAGGCCACATGCTGTCCTGTCTGCTGTGGCGCAACCCTGAGGCCCGACATCGAGCCCGCAGCACCCCACTCGGCTTCCTTGCGCACGTGACTCTTATATAAACGCGCCCTTATCTGCATTTTAAACCACGTTTCTCAAGCAGAAACAGCCCCAGACATGGAAGCCGTGAAGAAAGAAGACGACTAATGCGCCTTGGATACTGTTCAAGCAAATTCTGCACTAAAACATGTCGCGTATTCTTCTCAACACCCCAGGCCCCTGTGCGACTTGTCTGAGAGCGGCCACGATTATTGATGACAGAGGAAAGGATTGTTATGCATGGCCAGTGTGGTATGCCATCAGAGTGCGATTGGGAACCTTTTGAAAAGGTCAGTGACATGATTATGAATATTAAACAGTCCTCGACAGCCCATGATTACTTGACATGAAGAGGGGAGTTGACAGATGGCCGCGTGCGGTGGCGAATGCGCTGAGCAAATAATTGGGAGAAATATTTTGGCATTTGTAAACATTTGATCCTGTCATTGAAGTTATTCATATCTAAACAGAAATGCTAGTTTTGGTAACTTAAGTTAGTTTGGAAGCATATTGTGAGCCTAGTAGCATAATTGCTGAAGTCATTTTTAACTTACTGGCACAACAGCCCGGCACGACTGGTTAGCACATCTGCCTCACAGTTCTGGGGACCGGGGTTCAAATCCCCTGTGTGGAGTTTGCATGTTCTCCCCGTGGGTTTTCTCCAGGCACTCCCGTTTCCTCCCACATCCCAAAAACATGCGTGGTAGGTTGATTGAAGACTCTAAATTGCCCGTAGCTGTGAATGTGAGTGCGAATGGTTGTTTGTTTCTATGTGCCCTGCGATTGGCTGGCGACCGGTTCAGGGTAAACCCCGCCTACTGCCTGAAGATAGCTGGGATAGACTCCAGCAGCCCGCGACCCTAGCGAGGATAAGCGGTAAAGAAAATGGATGAATGGCACAACAGCAATAAAAAAATACCGACATTTTTTCTTGATGCCTATGTCGATTCTCAGTCATCCAGGTCGTGGTAATCAGTAAAGGTTAAATCAAGGCAACTGGACTTTTTGTCGAATTTGTTAATGTATTGTGGAATGTGTTTATAATATTGAGATACATAATTATTCATTAAAATGATCAGCTATCATTGTTCACATCATTCCTGCTCTCTTTGTATGAATTAAGGGCTGGCAAGAAGTTCATTGTTGCCTTGTGATACTCGTGACCCCTTTAGAGTGTTTTTTTTCTGCAGTGACTTGCGAGTGAAAATTTGAGACGCAAGCGCTGTATGGTGGCACTGAACTCAATTCAACTCACTTCACAACAAGCGGCAGTTTGGCAGTGAACAATTCTTCAGTCCGTTTAGCTTAATGCTAACAAACAATGCAAAACACCACAGACAGGCTAACAAAGAGCATCGGTTTTGTGGTGTTATAACCCTCTAAGCAACGGATACTTGCACACAATCGGTGAAGCTACACATGCAGACAGACAATATAGCAAAAACCGCGAGGATATATTCTTTATCCTCTGCAAAGAATGACTAATATTACTGCTGCGTACTGAGTTTAGTTGTGACCGTCTCCAAGAAATGCCCTGTCTATATTACACTGCCACCAGGTGGCCGAGTCTCACACACGAGGAGGAGCAGCCCAATGTCCATTGAAGTGAAGCAATTTGTGGCAAAAAACATTTAATTCTTTACATTCTATTTAATTAGGTCATTACTGTATGTTCTTATAAAGTTCAGTATTATAGAGTTCTATTTTTCTTTGTTGTTTTTTGGGGAGGCTCGAACAGATTAATGGCATTTCCATTAATCTCAATGGGGAAAGATGATTCTGGCTGATCAATAGTATAGCGTTGCGAAAAAAAAAAGAAATTGACCAAATTTAGACAGGAGGTTACGGCCCGATCCTTGCAATAAGATAGTTGCTTCATGAAGTGGCATCTGCTCACCACATCATAGCATACTGGTGATGGGTTGCCAGTTTGGCGTGCACCACACAAAACGTGACTTTTCTTTTAAAAACAAAACAAATGGCACACTACCTTGACAATTCAGATTTTCAAATGCAAGCAGGCAGAACTTGACAAGTCATATAGTACTGTAAGTCAAGAATACCAAGGCGAAGTCGAGTTTTTGACAAGTACTTGTTCAACAGGTCCCAAGTCCTAAAATTGTCAACTTAAGTCGGGCTTGAATCCCTCACCGCTGGGCACCAGCACATATTCATTGGGTTATGTGATAAAAATGTGCTTTAGGACAGTGGCGTCGCTAGGTCTATTTTAGTGGGGCTTCCCCTAAAAACCTCTCAAGCCCCCCCCAAAAACGTTTTGGGTCATAAGTGGTAGTGGCAAAGGTTCATTGTCCTAGCCCCCCTGAAACCGATCTCCAGCACCCCTAAAATAATTACTGTTCTCCACAAAATTACTGTCATCTAATTCAACACCAGCCATCAATATTGTAGTCCACAATACACAGAACTTCTAAATATTTATTAAAAATTGGACACAATTTGTTCACTTTCCTGAATGTTGCATAACCTCACATACTGTAGATTAGGAACACTTCTCTCTGGGTTTCATAAAATGAGAAAAATAGATTAAAATTAGCAACAAAAAAAAAAAGAAATGAGGGCAATAGCGTAAGAAACGACTTCAAAATCCCTATTAACCTCAATTAACATCCCAGTGATGCAGAGATCTCTAAAGCAAACTGATTACATTAGTTTGAATCGCTAAACTCTATTTTAGGGGCTCGAGCTACATCAGTGTTATCATTGCTGCTTGTCCCAAAAAAAAAAAAAAAAAAAAAAAAAAAGCTTCCATCAATCTACTGTACATGAAATGAGTTTGTCAACACCTAAGCGGGGCACACGAATCCTGACAAATTAGCCAAATTTGAGCATTTTCCCCCAATCCCGTTGCCAGACTTCAGTCTTGAGGGGGGACATCAAGTTCATGGTAATGTTTTTTATAATCCTACATCATCAATCATCCCGTTAAACCTAACCAGCAGCAAATATGACCAGCTTCGTACAACAGCCATCATTTAAAGCAATGATCACAAATTACTTGCGTGTTAACCCCAGAAGAATCTTAACTGAAAAGGCACCATGGCGGGTGCGGGCGCAACAGAGGGACGTGCATTGTCAAGGCGCACACACGCACACAAATCCATGTCTCAAGTGGAGCGGCACAAGCATCTTGGTGGGCAGGCACGGCCCCCTATGCCCCCCCGACCCCCATGGCGACGAGCCTGAGCAAAGGCACTATTGTTGGACTTCTCTGAAAAATTATCCTGAGCGATTATCCAGTGTGGTGGAATGTGTCAAAAGTGATTTTTTTTCCCCAACGCCCATCTGCTCGGAAAATGGTCAGGACCAACAAAAGAAAATGTTAAATACTTTTCAATATTTCCGATCCCAAATGCGAATGTTGTTGTCAACCCAGAGTTTGGCCGTGCCACGGACTCCGTGATTGTGAGCTCCGGTTTTTAGGACAGTGGACATTACAGTTGGATTCTTCTGAAAAGCAGCTTCTCAAATTGTTCATATGCTGTAAAATATAATAACTTGATGTAAAGAACTTATACAAACTCATTGCCTTGAAAAAGTATCTGTGACTTTGGAAACGTTTATTTGATAAACTTGTTTATTTTGAGTGCGTACTCAAATGAACTTAAATTAGATTACAGTAACATTTATTAATAGCATCCAGTACTAAAATCCGTTAAATTAGGATATGTACAGGAATGCAGATGTCTCTCTGAAGTAACCTAACAATGATTGTCTCTGGTGCTCCACACCTCCATTGTTCAGATTAAAAAAAAAAAATTAAAAATAAAATTACTGTTGCTGCTACTGCAAAAAAAGTAGTTGATCCTCAATCATCCTTCTCTGCATACTCATTTAAATATGCTCATAAAGGTTGTAAAGCACCTGGACATACTCCGTGTATCTTTTCATTCCTTAAAATTTGTGTGGCTTCTTGTTGACAGCTCAGAAAAGAATGTACAGTGGAACCTCTGAATGTTGAATACAACTGAGATTTTTTGGGGGGGCTTTTGCATCACAGTCCAAACTGTTACCAGCATAAAAACCTTGCGTCCGTTACGTAACATTTTAACATGCTAAAAATTGCAATGCTAAAAACGATAATGTACGATGAAATGTCCTTTGACTTTGATGACACATGATGGAGCGTGATGCGGCAACATTTTGTTTTGAATTGAATGTTTTAAATTGAGTTGAATTTTTTATTTCAAACGTGAAAACAACGGAAAAACAACAAAACAAGCAAAATTTGAAAAAAAAGTTCAAATATACACGTTCGAAAAGGGGTGGGAAGAAGTAAGACTTAATTTTTACCGCAAGAATAAAAAGGACATTTCGGCTTGTGCTTTGGAGGTGAGTCTCTTCACATAAAAATGAAATGCGTTTCACTTTCCCATGTACATTTCGTTGGTATTTTAAAAAAAATATATGAATGAATGATTGAATATTATTGCCAAATGATTGTGAGCCAGTGACGTATGTTATGTTCTGTTTTCCCACGTTACAATCAGTTCCATTTCCAGTCCTATGGTCACTCACACTTTGTTTGACTCTGGTAGGTAACATTCCCAAATGTAACACCTGGGTGTTTGAATTTCGAGGTTCCACTGTACATGTACTGTTACGTACAGTATAAGAAACAGGACATACTGTGTAGGGAAATAAAGTTCACAATCCATAGTCATTGTTCTTACCTGTACAAATGTATTGATATTCTTGATCATCTGCAGATTTTCAGTGTACAGCGATTGCTACAATCGTGATCGCATATAAAATTATTTCTCTAAAATGTATAAATAACAAAATGATTACTTACGTTATATATTAATGCATTATAAAGGACAACCATTAAAACAGAATCTCTCCCGCGTTCTTGTCATTGGTTTTTACAATGTTTATGTTACAATGTACAATGCTACTCTCTCTAACACCTTTGCCACAAATCAGACTACGTGTATCATGTGGAAAGATGCCGCTTCAATCTTGATATTAAAAGAAATGAAATTCTATTTCCACTTCAATAACCCCTGTATATTTTGAATTACTATAGCACAAAAGAGCTTTGTTTAGTTTCGAGTTCATCTTGTATACAATATAGAACATCTATAGATCTTAGTATCTCTTTAAATGATTAGATATTTCATAATGTTGCAATGACTCAATGCAGCAGTACTGCGTGTACTCCATGAAAAAAGGGCTTTCGGAAACATGGATCAAGATTGCTTAAAGAGAAACAAATCAATAAATAAATCATATTGTTCTTTTTTTGGGGGGGGGAGTATAAATTGCATCAAGGGGTCATGCAGTACTCCTCTTGTTTCCTTTCAGGGAGGGAACCACGTATCGAAAATTGGTCCTATGCGAACATAAAGTGCCTGATTTCCCACTTGAAGCAAGGAAAAGTCAAAGGGTTCCAATCCCGACAAAACAAAACAACAAAACGTAACGCAGTGTCCAATTTGTGCCTACATACTGTACATACAAGTGCTTTGTTAGCATCGCAAGTTTGGTGTTTGACTTTGGCTGGAGCTTTTCACTGATGACAGCGAAGAAGTGCCGCTTAATGCAGGTCGTCTCGCCTTGGTGGCAACCAAACACTGCTCTTCTCTCTCTTGGGTCGTCAATGCAAAGAAAACTATGGGAAACCATGGTCGGATCTAGCACGTGAAGTCCTCAAACACGCCGCGGTGTCCGGTGAGATGATGGTGAGGGTGGTGGTGGTGATTGGGTAGCATCGTGTTGGCGTACGCTCCTTCTGGGTGACTTCGCGTCATGGCATTGGGCTCCTGTTCAAAGCACAGAAAACAACTTGAATGCTACTCAAATATCATCAATAATCACGTATCTATGAACAGCCATACAGTGGGGGAAATGATTTGATTCCGTGCTGTACTTGTCATTGCAAAGCATTCTCCAATGTTTATGGTTGTTTATTGATTATGGTAATAGGCAGAATATGAGTCAAAAATGCATAAAAAACACAACACAAACATTTAAATGTGTTGTGCATTTTATTGAGTGAAATAAGTGATGCCTCGAGACAGGGGCGTCGCTAGGTTTAGACGTTTGCGGTGGGTTAGCCCCTCCCCCCCAAAAATAAAGAAATAAAAATATTTGGTCGACAGTTTTCGGCATAAATACATACTATTAAATAATTTCACGAGGGGGGTTTCAGCGACGCCACTGCCTCAAGATACATGTGACTCGACTTAGGGATTTTCATGATATGAGCTGTTATTTGGGTGATTTTTGCTTCGACTTGCAAGCAAAGAGATACGAGCGCTGTACGGTGGCACTCAACTCAGCTCACTTCACAACAAGCAGCCGTTTGGCAGATGGTGGATACTTCAAATCAACAAACAAATTAACCCTATGAGATGACAACACACTGGTGGGAGATATATGCACATACAAAATGAAATATAAATACTATGTAAAAATATGACGCCAAATGTGCTGGTTTTTATCACCGCCGGGGGTAGCAGTGAACAGCAATGACAACTTACTCTGGACCCATTTGCACAACATCCAAATAAAGTTGTGCAATAAACAAGTCCAGCCTCTGAGCAAATGGCTTCGGCAATTAAGAACATTGCATGTTATTATTTCAGAAGTGGAAAAATAATAGGATTTTCCCTGAATATTCCCATGCAGTTTCTTAATGGAATTGTAGCGCTGCGGGGAAGTAGGCACTACATGAAAAGAAGTGCAGTTTGTTGCAGTACAGAATGTGCCGGACCTCTGTTTTCATCTCCTCCAGACCCACTGTCGCAACAGTGGTGGGCGGCGGTTGCGGCACGCTCTTCTTTTCCTCCTTTCGTGGTCTCAGTACACGTTGTAGCCGTTGCTTGAAGACCTGGATGAAAAAAGCAACACAAAGCAGCAGAGATGATGAAGGCGAGCATATCCCAGACCCTGCTTTTGATTTGTGGCATGCAAGGAATTCAGCATGAACTCAGATGATGACGCTAATAAGTAAGACGAGGTTTGTATCCATGGCAGAATTTCAAACTAGTTCCAGAGATACATGTAGCAATGATTTTGTCCATCCATCTAATTTCTGTAGCGCTTGTCCTCATTAGGTAAGCTGGAGCTGACTAACACCTAGGCCCATCGTGCTACCCTGAAATGATTTGGTTTTGAGATTTTCCTGAAATACCTTGTTACTTGGTTTGAAATGGGAATCCTATTAATGAGAACTGATTAACTCAGAACTTGTATAATGGAGGAATCTGCCCAAACATCCATTTTCTTAACCTTTTAGGCCACCATACGTCTTGCTATAACAATCCTATCAAGTTGTCGTCCGTGCCCTGTGATTGAAAAGTGAACAGTCCTCTTGCCCAAAGTCAGCTGAGCCTCGGATAGGGTCCAGATCCCTGTGACCCTGAACAAGATAAGCGGTAAAAAATGAAAACTCACATCATTTATCTGTGGGGTCTTTCCTAAACATATGACGTAATCATTTGTGTGGCCATTCAAAGTGAAAACATCTTGTAAACATCTGTCTGACCTAATGTATGCATAAAGTCAATGTTGCGCGAACCTAGAGGACTTCTTAATTGTCCACAGCCATGCAGGCAAGTACATTGCCAATGCTGAGTCAGGACGCCATCCAGTCTTTCTACCATGTTTGTTCAAGAACTGTTAAGATTTGTTGTGTTTTTCTGACATTTTTCTCTGGAGCTACTCTTACCGCCTACGTGATGGCAAACATCCGATTGGCACGTGCTAGATATGCGACTCCATTATCTGGGGCCCGATTTGGCCATTTAATCAGGCACCATGACATTAGTCAGACTGCACGATAAATGACAATCAGTCTGAGGGGAATTCGGGGCGACATTTTGTCTTGGCAAGCTGGATCGACGTCAGAAAAGGACCTTCTGTGTTTAAACCAGTGGGCTTTCCCCCCCCCTTCATCCTGCTTATTTTTGGCTTGCAGTGTTAGGGTAAGAGGCTAGCATGGACTAGCCAAGTTGGATTCACAATAAGCATAATATTTGATGCTTCTGTATCTTGTGTGCCATAATTGATGTTACCGATAAGTTGCCAAATTTGTTATTTTGCCACATATTTCAGAATTGTTTTTTCCGGATGCAGCACAAGGGACTTGTGATTAGCATATCTGCCTTCAAGATACGTTCAATATAGCATCTATCGAGTACCTCATAGATATAATCCAATATTTCTAAAATCGTCAGGATGCTGGCTCCAATGAAAAGACCCATCTGTCCGCCAATGTCACCTAAAAACAGTGCATTAAGACAAAAACGGAAGTCATTGGCAATGTTTTGCTCCAGGATCTTCACAAATGACGACTTCACGAATCAATATGACATATTATTATTACATTTAAATGCATTGCATTAAGGCGGTGGAAGTCATACCTAATAAACCCGCAACGTCATAGGCTTTCTTTTGCTCTATTGTTTCAAAGTTTAGAGCTTCAAAGAAGATGTCCAATACCAGGAAATTGTCTCTAAGAAAAACAGATTATTAAAATATAGCAAATCCCAACATAATGACACTCACATCAAATGTGAAAAAACAAAAAATATGTCATCAACTCTGCTCTCTTGATTTGAGTGTAAAAAAACAACAACCCAATTTCTATTGAATTGACTTGTTATACAATGTATATCTTGTAAGCTCCAGGAAGATGATCCATTTAGTGTACATGAATAAAACTAATAATATACCGTAATTTCTCATGTATAATTTGCATTTCCCCCCCCCAAAAAATTGTCAAAAGTCAATAGTGCGCATTACACATAGGTATAGGAGAAAATGAAAAAGACTTTCACATTTTATAAATGTATGCCGCCATCTAGAGGTTATGAAAAAGCTGTACACTTTCATTCCACTATGCCACCTCCAACTAGAGGTTATGAAAAAGTTGTAAACTTTCATTCCTCTATGCCACCGCACCCTAGAGGTTATGAAAAAGTTGTACACTTTCATTCTGGTATGCCACCTAGAGGTTATGGAAAAGGTGTAGCCTACACTTTCATTGCAATATGACAGGGGTACATATGACTGCATATATGTACAATTGTGCTCATAAGTTTACATACCCTGGCAGAATTTGTGAAATACTGTTTTTTTTTTTTTTTTTTTTTTTAAATACGACTGATGACTGAACAACAACCATCATTAATTTCTTTATGGTTATGTTTTGTTTAATAATAATGATTTTCTTAAATGCTTGACAGTTTAATTTGAATCCCATTAAAATAAAATTAAATGTGTTTTGCCTGCTCCTTCATGTTTTCTGAAAAGAATTGTACACATCTTACAAATTCTGCCTGGGTAATCAAACATATGAGCACAACTGTGTGTTTTCTCATTTACAAAATAAAAGTAGGGCTGTGGATTTAAAAATAAGAGCAAGTAAATAAAACGAAAGTATGATGTCTTCAAATAAAGTGCTTAACTTCAGAATAATTATTTGAAAAAACTAACAAAATATAGATAATACTTCATGTTTTGATCATATGGGTAGAAGCAAAATCATGCATTGTAAAAATGCATTATACATTGGAAGAAGGGTTTTCCAGACTTTTTAGCTCAACTTTGGGGGTGGGCATTATTCATGGATACGCATTATACACGAGTAATTACGGTACTAATAATAATAAATCATAAGAAAGTAAGGTGATGCTATGATAAACATCGCGTTGTTGTGTTTTATGCTGTGTGCAAGTGATCGCAGGCTCGAGGTCAGAGTTAACGATCAATTTTTACAAGAAGCGCATCACTGCTGTCTCTCTCTCTCTCTCTCTCTCTCTATCTCTCGCTCTCTCGTTAGATTAGATTTTTCATTCTGGAGAGCTCCTACCTGATGTAGTCTTCCGACTTGTCGTATTTCCTGGAGAGATAGCGAGCTGAACCCTTGCTGGGGATTTTGACCATGGAGAGCTCTTTGCCGTAACGGGTGAGATTACAGGGCGTCTCGCATGGACAGGTGTCCCCGCTGGTCTTCTGGAGCTGTGCTGCAACGCCACACAAACAACAAGCTAATCTTAGACCTGCTGGCTCACAATAAAACTACGCAGAATTTGGAGGAATATAAAAAATTCGAGCTATAAATAGGATTTTAGGAACGTGTGCACAGGGTTGGAGGGGTAAACTAGTAATACTAGAACATTAGTCTCCACGCTGTATGTAAAAATGCGCAGGATTATCCACCTGGCTGAAACTTCTTAGTTCTGGTTTTAATAATGTCCCTTTTATGTTACTAAGTACTCACTAATTAAAATAATCAAGTAGTAATTATGAATTGATTTGCCTTTAACTTTGTGCCTCTCTTCTTATTCACATTGCATTCAGTCTTAACAAAATCCGGAGACAAAACTCTGACAAGGATTATATACAGCAATGATTCTCAACACCCTGGTGTGACAGCAGATGAGAAGGAATGATTTACACTATGTCGTCTATTTTTATGCAGGAGAACAATGGCATATATTTCTCATGTAGGAACTCTTCTCTCAAATTATATTTTAAAGTATTATCTTCCATCAAATAGGAATAATTCAAATAATCTTAATCATGAGTGTGAACCAAATGGATATAACCCATTCCTAATATATTGAATACATTTTAAATTTAGTGATGAGAGACATAATGAAATTTGTGGCTTAAATGGCAGAAAAAGTGCAATTATACACCACCCATACGTACGTCTGTCCGTGAGCATAAAATCTTTTATTCTGCAACATTAATGCCGTTGAAAACACTGCACTTTTGTTCCTAAGCAATATCTGCCAAAGGAGAGTAAGATCAGATTGAAGACGGAGGACACGCCGCAGAAATGACGAATAAGTTTAATATTAACAGTTCAACAATGGAGGTCAACCCACTCTAAAGTTACAAAATCACAATGGGAAAGTCATTTCAAGATATTCAGATTACCTCCAGCTATGGTATCGCCTATTTAAAACCAAACAAACAAAAATAAACCTTCCCCAACTTGTACTGTATTCCAATTTTGTTGTGTAATGAGAAAAGAAGTGAAGGCAGATTGTTTCTTACCGAGTGCCTTGTCAACGCAGTTGATTTTATTAGGAGGACAGATATCAGCGGTTCCTGGAGAGGAGAGGACATAATGAGTCTGATCAATCACTAAGAAAATGATCAGTGACCCGCGTCTACCGCAATGAGGAAGAACGGCTGTGAACAACACGGCGTCGCTTATCATTCATCTTCGAATGAAGGCAGACGAGCCGAGGATGACTTGCATGGACGTCCCTGAGAAATGGCGCATGCAGCCTGCACATGTAGCGTAAACATCCTCAGAAAAACACATTGGCCAGTCCATCAAATGCGGGAATTCATTAGCAGCACAAGTCGTTAACAAGGTTCTGTTGTTTCGCTTCTTTATGAGGTGTGTTGATTAATGTACAGTGAAATGACGTTGGCTTGTCTATGTGACTTTTCCCCACACTCACAGTTATGTCTTGTTCTATCTCGTTTGTACATTGTGTAAGTATCACCAAGAGTAGAAATTAGAGTCTTGAATAATAAAAAGATAGCCATACTTTATTTTTGTCTAAAGAGACAAAAGCTGTGCCGTGTTTCCATGAGCTGTCCGCATGTCACAGGACAAGAACAACAGCCTAATAGCTTTTTTGGGTGGTGGCCCAAATATAGAAATAGACCCAGATGCTAAAATATTAACTTGGAGGCCACCTAATCTTGGAAAACACATTTTTGCTTCTATGACTTAGTGGTGGTATAGGATTTAAAAGTGGGAGATTGCTTTAAATGGATGCAGATGAAGTCCCAAAATGTGCATTTGTAATATTGTGATTGCAGACTAACGACCATCCATCCATTTTCTGAACTGATTATCCTCGCAAGGGGCACAGGTGAGCTGGAGCTGGCTTTGGCTCGACCAGCTGATTTTGGGCGAGAAGTATTGTACATCCTGGACTGGTCGCAGGCCAATCGCGGGGCAAATAGAGACAAACAACCATTCACATTCACACTTATACACACACTTAAATGGATGATTGCTTTTTTTTTTTTAAGTACATATACACAACAAATTGATAAATAGCTAGTTGTGAAATCAGAAGCTGCTTTAAAAGTGAAGACAATTTGGAATTTCGGTATTTTAACAAGAAACATGAAGTCAACGTACATGATTTGTTTTCGCGGGCCACATAAAACGATGGGATAAGCCGGATCTGGCCCCTGGACCTTGACTTTTGACACTTGTGTCTTAAATGTAGCTAACATGAATGTTAATGGAATGTAGGAGGAACCTGGAGTACCTGGACAAACAGGAGCGTCGGGCCCAGAAACAATCGACTGTGAGGCAGACATGCTAACCACTAGTGCAACGTGTTGCCCCTACAGACTAACAACCTTCTTCTACAGTGCCAACCAACATATCTTTTTATTGTAAACAATGTAAGATTTAATGTACAGTACATGTTTGCGAAGATCTAAATACCAGTGAACTACAATAATAAATATAACTGTGATTTACATATATAGTGCATTTAAAGAGACCTAGGAATACTCAACAGAATTTCAAGGGGTAATTAAAAATGTGTGTGTGTTTACTCCAGTTACGAAATCTATACATACGTTGGTGAACAGATGGAGCCTGAGGAATGTTTGGTAAGTAACTATGTTGGACTATAACCACTACACATGCAAGAGAGGATTATCTTCCACATCCTGTTTTCTGGGTAAAACTGTAGAAGTCAGTGCTGTAACATTTGAGCAGCTGTGTGTGTGTGTGTGTGTGTGTGTGTGTGTGTGTGTGTGTGTGGTTGAGACTGAAAAAAGACTTTATGCACAAGTTGGCTTCCTGCTCCTTTGACAAGCTTTTGAGCCAATTGCTCTCAGGAGTCCTATAAAGGAATTTCAGTCTCTTAATATTCAACAATAAATTGTGCTCACTCGTGTTAAGTGAGGCGCACTAACGTACGGTACTCGACACAGGCCCTCTTTACCAAACCCAGAAGACCAAAGCTTCCACATTTATTAAATGTGATATCTACAATAAATAGAATTCCTGATGTGATACATCACCGTGGGAAGCAAAGTGGTGCTGCCGGTCTCTCCAAATTCCCCAGTGATCATTGCTCGCAATCTGTTAACTCAACGGTTTGTCCCAGTACGGACGCATTTCTTCGGCGTCATTTGCAGCAGCGGCTGCATTTCTCAAATTAAATTTGAGTTTGCAATTTCTACCCTGGACTGACACATGAGACATTGGCCTTTCATAATTTAGGTGACAAATTGATTTGCCACTGTTAAAAACAATGGACCATCACTTATAATGATGCAGCTGTCACACCATAATGTAATAGTTGTGGCCCTGAGGTATATTATAAGGCAGCACTGTTATTCTTTGTCCACTCTCAGGTTCTCTTTTTTTTAGTCTATATTTGTTGTCAGATGTTACAGTTCAAAATGTGCGAACCATCTGAAGAGATTAACAACTTCAACAATCGAACGTTGTTTCCTACGGAAGTGATAAGTGTACACCTTACACGTTCTGATACTAAATTCATACCTTGTTGTTGTGAGGTGTTCTAGCTTGTATTATCAGCTTGCATGCATTCATTACATCTCTTTCCTGAGCTTTAATTCAACCACCCGCTCCTTGGATATAAACACATAGTTTAAATTCAGTGACATGACTCTTTGCACTAGTGTTGATGACACACATGCTGCGTGAGTCTAGACATCTAATTTACTGTTTCCAAGACTGGCGTCACAGTAATATCCTCCAGATGATAAGGGAAAATGACAAATCGGGAATCAATAGTGATAAACGCCTGTTTGACACAGCAAACGCTGTTTTCCAATCAGACTCCAATTTGTTTGTGCCTGTGGGATATTGAGCATTTTACGTACTTTACATCATAACTCAATCATAAATATACTATTAATGTGAAACATACAAATTCAAACGGCCTTAAAGTTAAATAATTTGGAGTTCAACAAAAAACTTTTCGGGAAAATATGTCTCAAAAGTCGCACAAAAACATTCTCGATTTCTATTTTTCATGTACTGTACATTCCAAGTGACACATAAACATATGGCAGTGTTTACATTCACCCAAAACATGAAACACACGTAAGAAACTTCGTGAGCGTCAACAGCGGGCAGTGACAAACGAGGTTACAGGTTAAAGGTTGCATAGTATTTAGTTGGCCTGCGCTAACTCTTGCCCCCATCGATTTAAATGAGGTTACCGAAAGGCAATTCTCTATCTTATTTAATGGTCGTCACGCCTCGAATGTAGGATATCTACATCACATTTAATTGTTTCTACTTACATATTAGCTTTAGAAAATGCAGCCGAGAACCTAGACACCTGCCTTGTGCTTTTTGCGTGGAAGCAACAACAACAAACAGTACAAATTGGCGATGGCCTGCCCCAGCGACAGGTTCCGAAATGCAGTGCGATGTTGATCAGGAATGACACCTGACTGAGAGCTGCCATCACAGCTGAAGAGCATTCCACGTAGCACAGCTCAAGGTCAGACACTCCAAATTACATCTCTGCGCCAAGGGTTCAAGTGGGCCAAAATGCAGATGGATTATCTTGCACATGCCTCATGATATCATGTAAATGCAAAGCTGCTGCAGACCGACCGATTATTAAAACCGTTGCCTGCAAATACTCCAACGATAAACTGTGACTACTAATTGAATTCTTAATTCACCCTGGCTGTCACTCAAAGTTATCCATCCCTCCATGTTCTATACTGCTTATCCAGTGCAGGGTGACAGCAGGGCTGGAGCCTATCCCGGCTGAATTAGGGTGAGAGGCGGGGTACACCCTGGGCGGGCCACCTATCAATCGCACAGTCGACATGTCACGTTCCAGAAAAACGGGAAGTCGGAAATTTCCAACATGGGTCTATGTAAAAGAAATTGGAACACTGCAAGGACATTTAACAGTGTATGGAAATTGGTGCTCCAATATATGTACGTTTATATTCAGTGGCCCATTGACGAACTGTTTCAATAGTTTGTGACCAAGGTTGTAAATCAATTCACTTTTCTTTCAAATACATTTTAAAATCAGTTGAAAATGCCATTAAAACAAACAAAAAAAAACCCACCACCATTTTTTATGAGGATGATTACTTTTATATGTATTTTTTTATAAACTGCAGTGTAATTACTATACGTACCATAGTATTTGCATGTTGGAAATATGCCTTTAAGGGCCGTGGCTCATCAGGGGCTGGAGTTGGCTTGGCCGTTGAGTTCAGTGTGAGCGTCCGGGCATGAGTTGTGGCCTACAGCAGCTCCTTGTCAGTGCTCCTGTTTTGTATTTGTGCATTCGAACATTCAGGAAATGACTGAAAGAGCATTGGCGACTGTGGCTCTCCTTGCCCACGTGCGATGGCATTCCAGTAGCTTTATTGCTCCATTACTTCACCTGAGTGGTGGCATATCTGAAGTTTTGGCTTACATCAAAAAGCGAGTCGTAAGTTGCGGTACTCGTAAGTGAAGGCACCACTGCCGTTATAGTTTGGTGTGTTGTACTTTATTCGAACATGTTGTAAAATATTGCTTGTGCAACAATGACAGCAACAAATATTCTATTGTATCGATAGGTGAGATATGCAAAACCTCTGCGTAAACAGTCCATACCTGGCATGTGGACCATCCTGCAGTTGCACACCCGCACAACCTCGTTGGTCTCGCAGAGCAGGCGACAGGCGCTGATGCTATACGTGTCGTATCCGGGGAACTTTTCCTTGCTGCTGGAGCGGCAGTTCCCCCAGGGCTGGGGCAGGTAGGTCAGCTAAGCACAGATATTTATTAGCTGGGCAGCCAGTAAGGTTGTCAGGTTTTCGTGCTTGGGCTTGAGGAAGATATGCTATGATGATGAAGATAAAGACCTACCCTTTGCTCCTGACATGAAACAAAGGTCTGGAAGCCCGGAGAGACGCCAAAGCCCAGCTGGTGAATGTAGGGAGGCTCATCCTGACTGTGGATTTGAACTCGGATTCCGGCCTCCAGAGACGTCTCATCTTCAAAATGGAGCACAGTCACAGCATGGAAAGTCAGAGGACAAAGCAAATGGAATGTCACCATGTGACACCCCAGATTCAGATGCTAATAATGAAACATATTTTCTCATGTGTAAAAAAGCACATGGAAACTACACCTTCAAACATTTTGGCAAATATGCCAGCTGTTTGCAGCATAGTCATTTGATGCCGGTACAGCGGAACCTCAATTCACGAGCTTAATTCTATCCTAGAATCTGTTTGCAAACTGAAGAAAAGTTATTATTGTTATTAATATTTAGTTTTTAAACTGAATTGTTTCGGGAAAATGCGTTCTTGAACTGATGTTCCACTGCATAAACGAACAGTGACCACTTTTTCGTCAATTTTTTTCCACTTTCACCTTAGAATTTGTGGACACACTGAGGCAGATTACAGGGCAACCGCTCCAGTAAAATGCTCCTCATCATGCCACTGTTAGAATTCAACAGTGTTATTGAAGAATTTAACACATGATGCCCCATGAAAACGTCACAGATGATGGCACATTTTAACACGACACCTGATTATAACACTTCTAATTCCAACATATCGGGGATCGACCTTAGCGATTTCACTAAACTCTAACTGTATTTCGATTATGTCTCGCGAGTGGAATTCAAACCAGCTACAAATCGAAGGGAAGACAAGCATTGACTTGTGTTTTACTGAACCGTTTACTCAGATTTGAAAAAAAAGTCAGTTAAAAAAAAAAAAACCCGACATACACATTTTGTCATGGTACTCAATAGGTTGACATTATAGCTTAGTTTTCTCATCAGATCACAAACTCTGGCGAGAAAGGGTAAGAGTACAAAATGACGCACATGATTATTTTATGTTAATTCAACCTCCTGAATTAGGGATTACATTGGATACAAAATGTTTGCTGTCTCACTTGTCTCTCTCCATATTGGCAGATATTCATCCTGCTGGATATCCAACATGATCTCCAGCCCATTTCCCATTCCACCTTGCTTGGTCTTCCTGGATGTGGTCTTGTTTCCATTAAAGGTGTAGCATTTCCCATATCTGGTGTAAACCTGCAAGAAAACACAAGCTATCATGATCTTGACAAACTCAGGGCGCTGCCTGTGACAAGCTGGGACCAGAGCAAGATTGAAATGAGTCTAGAACATAAATACATAAACTAAGCCTTCTGGCTGTGCAAGTGACTGAATATGTCTCATAAAGCTTTGGACATAATCAGTATGTTTCCTCACTACGGTTGTATTGGTTTTAATTAGACCTTGTTGCGATTATTGTACAATGTTTTCAGAGCCCTGTAATTTCAGAAAGTTAGGTTATGTTAAATTACGATAAAGAACAAGCAGGACTTCTGGTTCCAGAGAGAAATGTGAAAAGAAAACACATGGCAGTAAATTGCAAGAAAAGCAATCAGGTAAGCTCATGTTCCCTCAAACTTTGATGTCAGCAAATAACAGTAAAATAAAACAGATGTTGCTGTGCTTGCTTGCAGTGCATTTCTTGCTCTGTGTGTTCACCGGCTTGCCAGCACTGTGTAGCTTTGTTCCCTGACAGAGGAGAGGATGCCACTGTAGATAATAAATGGCCAAGATGTCACTCCTCATAGGTGCACATAATTTTATAAAGAGTCATTATCCAGTCTCTCAAACAATCTCATTTTGGTTTAATCACAATGCTGGCATGATGAAATATGGAACGGAAGGACTGATTGAATTTCCAAAGTTGATTTCCTCGACTTGATGGTGTATGTAAATAGATAGATATATGGTTTAATGTACAAAAGACCCTGAGGGTAATCAGGTATAACTGCACATCACCCAACAACCATCCATCAAGTATCAGTACCAGTTTGCATTGTCCTGAAACACCTGAAAACAGGGAGTATGCAAATGGCTACATCCCATTATTTTTTTCAATTTGTCTTTTTGTATATCAACTTTGAAAATACAGAGCCAAGTTCCCCCCCGACTAGTATGTTAAATCCAAACTACATTTTCGAACATTTTGAAGACATTAAAGTGTTGAAACCGCTTGCTGCAAAGTGCCTGAATAATGTGCAATGATAAACACCCATTGGCAAAAACATCACGGGAAACAAAAGGCCCATTGTTTGTGGTGGTGGCAACTGCACCATACTGAAAGCTGTTTCTAATATGTTTGTTTCATGTATAATTGTAAGGAAGGCATAGCGCCCCAGTGATTAGCACATCTGCCTCACAGTTCTGAGGTCAGGCGTTCGAATCTTAGCTCTGGCGTCCCTGTGTGGATTTCATGTTCTCCTCGTGCTCGAATGGGTTAATGCTCCCACAAACCATACATTAGGTTCACTGAAAACTCAATTGTCCATAGGTGTGAATGCGAGGGTGAAGGGTTGGTTGTCTATATGCGCCTTGCGAACAGCCACGGGTGTTCCCAAAGTCATCCGGGATAGGCTCCAGCTCTCCCTTCACAATCAGTATAGAAAATGGATCGATGGATGGAAGTGAGAAGTTTCCCTATGTGTACAATCTGGTACCATTCTAAACCACTGCAAATTGAGGTGCACCTAATTATGTGGCCTTTGAGCGTAACATTGATCCAAACTAACTAGAAATGGGAGCAACCTAAGAAAAGGCTCGAATCTATAATATTGTGCTGCAGATTACATATAGTTACTGCGTTTAGCTGGCAACCAGACTAGTGTGTACACACTTATTGCTCCATGTCAGCTGGGATAGGCTCCAGCTCACCCACGCCCCTAAGGAGGAGAAGCGCCATAGAAAAATGGATGGACGTGTTGTTCGAGTTCAACCTACATTTAAATTACCTTGGTAAGCACTCCTCATCACGTTTTATTGGAATTTCCTTTGGTGGTTAAACAAGGAAGACTGTATACAGAAAGTTCCCCCCATAAGGCATTAATTACCACAGTGAAGAAAATCCATTGGATTCATTTAGTGAAGATAACGTTGGCTAGTAATGAAAGTGTTCTAGCAGAGGTAATGTCCTGGCAGGAGAAGTCAACCAAGAAGGCCCTCGGAGACACAAATAACCGTCAGGGTGACATATTAAAGAGTCACGCTGACGATTCCTGAACATTGACGTCCGTGTTCTGACTTTGAGCTCAAACAGATCCATAAAATGAGTGCGTTGGGTATAAATTAAGGTTATTTGCTAAAATAGTCTTATTTATACACCAGTGTATTTACTTCTAACAACACATCTGGCAGAGTTGCAATGTTCAGTACTTGCCTGGGCACATTCACAACTATGATTAGAGAAGAAAATATGAACCATGTAATGTGGCTTTAAAGGGTGAAAAAAATGTATTTCATGCAGTAATTGCTTTGTGGACTTGAAACAGAATGTGGTCAGTTTATACAAAGGATGAGGGCAAATCTTGAACTTCATAGGAAATGAATCCTTAGAATATGACTCACATAACTGCTCCGCACAATAACAGGCTCGGGATACATTTGCTCAGGTCATTTTAATTCATCTTGCTGCTTTTAGTATTGCCGCTGCCCGCAACATCCTCCTGCTTGACTGATTGTCTGGAGAGGCATGTCCTTGGAGGGTTGCGCTAACACCAACTGCGAGCCAGAGGTACCCCGAGTTCTGTTAGGTGCCAGGAGATCTTCAGACCCTTTATTGTTTGGTTTAGCTGTTCTGTGTGGTGATAACCTGTCCGTTTTTATACGTGGTCCAGTTGACTTGTTGCGAGTTCGCATCTGTTGCTGATGTTCAATGAAAGAGCCTCTAGTTCAGTACAGGTAAAATTGCCACTGACTTTTTCTTATACGAATCACCGATTCCATAATACATACGCAGCCATGGCACTCCCAGTCACTCTCCACTAATAATGAGCTACCTTTAGTTCCTACTCCAAATACAGAAATCTTCGACCTAACAAAGATGTCATACTTCCTTGGCATCGATAACCTCTCCGTTTATTAGCAAAATCCTTCAAACCCCCTTATGTTTACGTCAATGATTTACATTTCATGATGTTAATTTAAAAGCAATTCACATACCATTTTTTTATTTTCTTTCACCCGCCCCCCCCCCACCCCCCCCACACACATTGCACATACCAGAAACAGCTACTGTTTCTAGTTGAGGAAAGCACTGATGTTATTGCCTGTCCTCACCAATCCCCGGTCTTCAATCCAATGGAGGACTTCCTGTACATCAAGCGTAGTTGCATTCACTGTCACCACATTGCACCAGACTCGTCAGGAGCTGCATGATGACCTGATCCAGTTTTGGCAGGGCAATCCGACCATACTATCCTACCATCGTCACTGTTGGGCGGAAACCTCCCATGTCCAAATTTGGTCAATTTCATAATTTTTCACAAATCTATACTATCGGTCAGTCCCCGCGTGTCTGCTATTTTTTTTAATTTAATTATTATTTTTTTAACAAATTACAGACAAATCTAAAGCATTGATAAAGGCTTGCTCTCTTTGACAATGCAATGTTGATTTGCAATTTCACTCTGTAATGTCCTACATCACGATCTGTGATTTGTGATTGATTTGTTTCCTTTACCTTTTTTGTGTGCATATCCAGTGAATATAATTAGAAATGCGGGTGGGAACCCCATGAGTTCAAGTAAGAGTCTGACTGACGTGTGCTGCTAGCTTGAAATGGTTTAATCTCCATTTGGCTGTTTCAGAGTAGCCGAGGAGGTAAGCTTCACTTATCACTGATCCTCTCAACCGTTCATTGACACACTTAAGCCAAGCAGGCGGACTTCCTCTGATGGAACGGGCAACAGAGGTGAAGGAGGATTTTGCTTTGGAACCTGGGGTCTGCTCTCAGCACTGGAGGACAGTGGTGTATTCACAAGATTTCCCCAGAGACAATGGTAACGTTTTCCAATTATTTTGCCTCTTCAAGACTTTTTTTTTTTTTTGGCCCTTCCAGTGGTTTTTTTTTTCTTGGCTTTTAAATCCAGCTTTATCCTTCTCATAAAAAAAATAAATAAATAAAATTAGATAAATGGGCCATTTTCCTCATGTTACACAGGTCTTTCCACAGTGGGGATTTAGCTCAATTGGTTTCTGGCTGGCAGCACGGTAGTGACTGGTTAGAGTGTCTGCCTCACAGTTCTGAGGACTGTGGTTCAATCCCCGGCCCCGCCTGTGGGGAGTTTCCAAGTTCTCCCTGTGCCTGTGTGGAAAAACATCCATGGTAGGTTAAATGACAACTCTAAATTGCCCATAGGTGTGAATGTGGGTGCGAATGGTTGTTTGTTTGTTTGTATGCGCCTTGCGATTGGCTAGCCCGCCTCCTGCCCGATGATAGCTGGGATAGGCTCCAGCATGCCGACGACCCTAGTGAGGAGAAGCGGCTCAGAAAATGGATGAATGGATACTGGCTGGTACAAATCCAGTAAAAGCAGATGTTTTATATTTTACCAAATAACTAAAAGAACGAACGTTTCATGGTTATTTCATGGTGTTCCAGCAAGACAACTAAACATATAAATCAATCAGTTTACCATGACAAAGTATAAATCTTTCATTCACTGTCGTCATTTCTCCCCATGACCTGCACCAGAGCAAAAAAGGACGTAACAAACAACAAAAGCGCACCACCTCGAAAGAGCAATATACACACAAAAAGCATATGAAAAATGACGATAAAGGCAGACATAAACCAAATGGAAAACAATACAATAACCTGCCAGTGGCCACATTTGAAAGGTCTTGTGCTGAAACACAAATGATTCATCATACTTGGAGCAAAATAATGCAACTTTATACACCACAGGTGGGCTCCCGTTGTCCTGCTTGCTACACTTAAAAATTCAAACCTTAGTTTATTCTACCAGAAATTCATAATTAATACATGATGAGCTTACTCGACAGCAGAATAGTAGATTTTGGGTTATATACGACAGAAGGTGAAGCTCTGCATAATTGAAGTTACCGTGAGACAGTTACGTGTCCTGGGATATGAAAAACATCTGCACAGACCCAAGTCACTGTCCTGGACATGTTTGCGTGCCTTCTCATTCCGTATGGTAAACATCTGCAGCAGTTGTGCAAATTGCTCATTATGCTGTTAAATGAATACCTGTCTAACAGTGTCAATCAAAATTGAGCGTGCTTATCTTTGTAAATGCCGAATTTTTGGTTACGTTCACAGGTCTTGTTTCTCTGCCTCCAATTTATATTTTGTTTCTGCACTCTCCTTGGTGAGCGTTGGCGGGCGCAACCTCCTGCGCCGCACCTGCTGTCGATGATCATCAACCAGGTATTATTGCACTGCTTTTCACCAGCCGCGCTAGGTTTTCTTTGCTCATTCCTTGTCTGTTTATGTAGTTTCTGCCAAGTCCTACTTGCCATGCGGTGCTCAGTACTTATTTGAGTTTAATTTGTATTCCTTTCATGCTGTAAGATTCCATGTTTGGTTTTGTTTGTTAGATATCTTCCGCTGTGGCTCCATCAACCTCTTTTAGTTTTTTTTGTACCTTAGTTGTTTATGTTATTTCAACCTTTTGTTGTTGTAGTTTTTCATTTAGTATTTAGTATTTGTTTCTCACATGTTACATGAACACTTGGTTTTAATAATTTAAAAAAAAAAAATTAAAATCCCTACAGAAATAACCAAAAACATGGACATTGGTGTTGTTTGCTGGAGAGTTACAGGTTTGCTTTAATTAAACGTTTGACTAAGGTGGCATTTGCGCAATGTGATGTGAAATACCTTTTTTTTGCATGGCTCACTTTGAAAGACATCAGTTTAGGCAGAAAAAAAAATACATGGAATGGGCTATCCTGAGATCCAATCAGGACACTGAATTGGAAGCAGCATTATGAAACGGAACAAAGCAAAACATATATATGCAATTGCGAGAGAGAGATCACGTCTTCCTATCTTGAAAAGCGGCCGTTGTCCTTGATTCAGCTCTTTTAAATCTTTTCGTGCACTGTGATTAAACCTTTTCAAATAATCCTTCATCAAAAGTCAAGCAGATTACTTTTATCATGGCTTTGCGCAGCGAGATCACATGCTGTGGCTGGTAAACACAAATCTATCGTGACCTCCATAAGCCCACTGCCGTCTCTCTGGAGAGATCAGCAGTTGGCCTAAAGACTGGTCCAACTTTGGCTAATTGACAAATCGGTGCAGAGCAGACCGGACATTAACTCCAATCTCGGCGCTGCCGCTCACTACGTTATTGTGCACACATATTCCATCGATCATTCCACAGCTGAGTGTTTTAGTCTCACTGGTAGTTTCTCATAGGGCCATCCAAGCGAGCTCTATCATTTGCAATTAGTGGTTTGTCATCATTCTACCGCTGGGCGGAATAACACGCTTGATCATTTTCACAAATAGTCATGACAAATGCAAATGAATGAAGAAACATTAGGAGAATTCCACTGAGACTCACTGATTAAAAGGATGACCATTCAACGTGATGCATGTGACGCTGTTCAGTGTTCACAGAGGGCCGTTTTCATAAAAAGGTGTCGTGCCTACTTGACTGTTTGAAGTTGTTTGCGTGTACGTTTAGTTCCAACAAGACATAGATTCAAATAAACTGTTGTGAACCTGCAGGGCTCGTTTCAGTCATTTTTGTGGGAGTTGTGACTCATCCCTTGCCCTCTTTCTGGTCTCCTCCAACAGAGCATCAAAAATAACTTCAGCATCCAAGTCAGCGCGCAGGCCTCCCTCTCTTTTCAAATGGTAGCGTTCCCATTTTTGTGCGTTTGAGTTTTCTTTTCTTTTTTTTTTTGCCATTCACCCATGCACACTCATCTAATGGATCAGTGATAGATGCTTTTGAAAAACAGGTTCGAAATGGACAGGCACTCCAGCACTATTCAGCCACTCACAAATAGAACTTCCATATTTACAACTCTCAGCAGTACATGAGAGCTTCCCATGAGTACGGTCTCCACTAAATTCAAGGCCACAGGATGGGGGCTTATTTATTTGGATCTCCACCGACAGTAGAGATATGTCTCTATTGACTGAGCTGGTTCCTAATGTACTAATGTACATTTGAATGAAGAACCTGCTTTATTTTCAGCCCTTTCAGCCAAATGAGATAATACAGAAAGGTGTATCCAGCTATCAATTTTCCGTCTTTCATTTTTTTTTTAAGCTGTCCTGTTCCAGCTATCCATTTTCTATACACTGGCGCCTTGAGATATGAGTTTGATTTGTTCCGTGAGTATGATCGCAACTCAGAACACTTGTAATCTTAAATCATCTTTCCCCAATGAAATGAATTGAAATGCCATTGTTCAGTTTTAGCACGGCCCCAGAAAAACGTGTAACGTGTTTTTTATAGCTACCTGTACTTTATGAAAAACTAGTCATAACATAATTAAATAGAATGGATGCTATACAAAGTAGCATCCATTTTCCCAGGTCGCAGAAGTTGTATTTGATTGACAGCTGACAGTTGAGCAGGGCGTGGTTGGGACTAGGGGTTTAGGGTTAGGTTGAAGGGTTTATGGCTAGCGTCACACATTGCATTCACCCACAGCCTTTGAGAGCGGAGAGAACAGATTCATTTTTAAGGATTTTGAAACCTCATTTTATAAAGTGGGGTGATTTTTTTTAATCGTTCAAATTTGGTTTACAGCACTCTTCTGTGTGGTGTGTCGAATTTAGCAGACATATTTACACTTTACAGAGACTTTAAAGTGAAAAGTCTTTCAAGTCAGATGTAACCAGAACCACCACAAGCAGTCGTCTGTTTACATATATGGATTTCATTTTCAACTTTGAAACTGTTCTTTCGGGTAGGTAACAAAAAGAATATTAGGTCAACGCTTAACAGAAAAACATACAGTATAAACAAACAACCCTTCACAGCTTTGGACAATTTAGTCTTGATCTCTCTGGTCCCAACATGCATTTTTTGCAGTAGCGTGACCCAATACTTTTGTCTATGCAAGTTATATTTCACTATCCTATATTCCACCTCTGACTTAGGATCTCATTATTTATCGTCCTTATGCTATTTCAGGTGGAGTATGACTGTTTATTCCTCACCGCAGCTTTAGGCGATGCCACTGAAGAGGTGTGGGCGCAGTTCATTGACACGGAATGTTTAAACAAACATCTCTAAAGATAGCAAAGAACACATTACCATACCTGAGAAATGGGTGTTTCGCTTTTTGCACTTCACCTCAAGTTGCCCTTCTCTGTTTGATGAGTCTGTCAGGAGACGGGTAACGAGCAGGAACCCGCAGCTGAATCATCCTGCTTTATGCACTTGTCTACCTTTTGACTTTCTTTGTCTCCGGTCATTCTCATATTCCTGTTTAATCAAGGTACCTCCGTCATTTACGCAGAATTTCATTTTCTAAGCTTGCAATCACTCATCGCGCCCACTCTGGCACCTACAATATTTGCCCAAAACACCCCTGAAGAAACTGCTATACAGTTTCCACAGCATCCTTTTTTATTTCTATTCATCAGAACCAAGACATCTAATCAGTTGGTTTTTTTACTGCTAAACTTTGTGGGGGATATGTTGGACCGGGGCCACATACTGTCTAAACGTGGATGAAATCTTTGGAGAGAAGAGGCCGTTATGCTATTTATGCTCAACATTTATCCCTCCAAAATATAGAGATCCCTTTGGGATGTGCGAGATATACAGAGTAATACGGAATGCCAGATGGAGTTGTGGATTTTTGTTTTGCATATTAAATCAATAACAGAGTTTGGGTTTCAACATCGACAGCACGGTGAGAACTTGGTTAGCATGCCTGCCTCTCAGTCGAGAGGTTCCGGGTTCGAATCTGGATGCTGCCCTCAAGGTGAATGCCTATATGTCTATACGTGCCCTGCGATTGGCTGGCGACGAGCCCATGATGCACATTTTTTGCTACAGAATATTTTCGGTCGGATGGTTTGTTCTGCGTGCTCCATCGACATGCAACACTTGGTTCATTCGCAAGATGGTGCAATAAGCGCACACACTTATCCGCTCCCGGGCTTACTTATCTAGACGTTCCCCCCAACAGAAACAATATTTGCCTGGATTGCATGGAACATTTATGAGCACGGGGCGGGCGGTGGGATTCGTGTTTTTCATTCTACATGAATCATCCAAGCAAACAAGTCTGATAAAGGTTTCGCTCTGGGTTGTTAATGAGCCTGTTTGGATCCAAAGCACATCTCACAGATCATTAGACAGAAGTGGACGCAGAGGCAGATTCCAGGGAAGTTTAGCCTCAGGTAAAATGGCACCTGGCTGGTCTAATGACAGCAGCTGCACATGAATTTAAGTGCATATAATTAAAGAAGATACTTAAGGACGAAGTGAAAGATCTAACAGAAATTCTAAACCTTTCATGAGTGTTTTTTTAAATTTTTTTTGCCTGTACACCACTAATAAGAGATGTTTACAGAATGAAGGACAGCTTTTCTTCAAAATATATTGAAACAGTTTATAATTAATTCCAGCACACTTGTTATAAAAATGACATTTTACCCATTACAACTGTTACAAAACCTAATTTAATCTCACACACACACACACACACACACACACACATCATTGTAGTATTATTCCATCATCAAATGTGACATTTTAACAAGCTCTCTCTTTATAGTTTTGTTCTCAGTTTTTGTTAAGGCTCATCTGTTGTCGCAAAACAACAAAACAACAAAAACAAAGGAAGTCGATGAAGATGGTGGACAAACGGAAGCGATAGATTTTTAAAAGTGAAGAGGGAAAACAATGTCTGCACATCAGAGATGGGCCGAACATTTGGCGCTGCCGAACGGCAGCACGCCACCTGCCCAGATGTTTGGCATGTGGATTGTAGTTGTGCCAAATGAGAGCCTGGAGGGCATACAATGTGGGCAGAGGAGGATTTAGGAGGCCTCTGAAACCTCAAAATGAAGCCTGAGAGAAATACACTTAACCACCTCATCATTACTTACATGTGCACAATAGATGGATGAATGGATGCTTTATTCATCGCATGAAGGAAATGAAAGACATCCATCGGTCCATCTTCAATAGCGATTCTCAAACTCTGTTACCACTAATCGTACACTGGCTCCTTCTAGTGGTGCAAGAAAGAATCACTGAATCACTAAAACTGAAAATGTTAAGAGGCTTACACTTTTTTTTCTCTAACTCTAACCCCACCTGTTGCAATTCATTAATTGGGGGCGTGCTGGAGCCTATCCCAGCTATTTTCGGGCGAAAGGCGGGGTACACCCTGAACTGGCCGCCAGCCAATCGCAGGGCATTGTTGCAATTCATATACCAGAATACGTCATGGCTTCCTGCAAATATATCATCTTTGTGTTCAATAAAACAGGCCCAGGTTTAACACGGAGTAGGTCACAAACCCCATACAGGAGGGCCTGAGCCCAGATTCGGACTCAGAACTAACCACTAGGTCACTGTGCTGCCACTGCATAATACAAAGAGGAGCAATAAAGGCGCTGCATCCAAAAAGCTTCATTGAGCACAATTGTATTGTTAGCAAGGTATACTGGTTCCACGATTTTGAGGCCGGTAATTTAATGAGGAAAATAAAATATTAGACATAGCTGTATTTGCTGTGTTGCTTTATACCCTACAAACAACTATAATACATATATAACAGAAAAGGAAAACAATAGAACATACTGTATAATATACACACTAGTTGTTAGAGGAGAACATTCACAAGTGAAAATCACCCGCCTCTCTGCCAAACTCGGGAAAGGACTGGCACTGAGTCTAACACTGCAGAGCTACGGAACAGAACCATTACAATGCCAATTAGTGAACTTATTATCAATATCTGGCAGATATACGGCGGTGCTCTTTAATTTTATGCTGCCATAAAACGTTTTTTTTGGAACGATTCAGTTCCCATCAAAGCTTGGAAGGCAACTTGCATTTACCTCCCGAGCCATTCGAAGTTGATGACATGGTCTCCTCCCTTTAGACTTTTAATTATGTAATAACCTAATATGAACTGTTGATGTCCTGCACACAAAGCTCTCAGCTTGGATCACAATGTCGGGCTCACCCTCGCAACAATCCCCAGGCACGCCGCACGTGCTTTGACTGCCAGTTAAAGAAGTTGCTTGCGGTTGGGCCGCACAATAATCGAAGGCTTCCTGTGGTTACACACCGCACTGTCATTGTGCATTTGATCTCCTTGGAACGGACTAAGTTGTTTGTTGGTGTGGGCAGCCACGGCCTCAGAGTGGGGCTGTAACAATGTACGCTCTACCTAAGCTGCAATACAGGAAGATACTCAACCAAATAAATAAATAAATAGAAGCAAATTAGCTTCAGGTAAGTAGGGAGGGGAAAAAAGGGAGATGGCTCAACTTCTTTATACTCGCGCGGGAAGCGACTGCGCTAACGGCACTGCAGCTATCCCGCGTGTAGTTTGCCTTTATACTCAAGGACAACCCACGCGCGTTGTCTTGAAAATGTCCTGCAGTTCTCCTCCAAGTCGGGGGTGTCGCTACGGCCGGTATTGGCTAGGACACCACAGGGTGGAGTTTCCCCTGCATTTTAGGGCTATTTCCGGTAGCTGTTTTTCCTTTCCTTTCCAGAACAAGGAACAAAGCAACAACAATGGCGACTGTGAAACTGTCTGCTAGAACAAATGGACCTAGATGACCAGATGAAACGTTTAATTATACCGCAAAATCAATGAAGAAGGCGGCGGCGTAGGTGGTATGTGGAACCAAGGGGAACGCTGAGCACGTCATCACACCATCTGACTAAAACGGACCAATCATGAGAGATGATCTCCGCGGCATTCTGCGCGTGCCGAAAATGTGTGCCGTGTGCGCGTCAAGTGCCGCATAGGGGCCGTGCGGGCCAATGCGGGAGTCACGTGATGCAATGCGGGCGCTGTCGGCCGTGTGAGCATAAAGAGGCCTTTATGTGCACAAGACACCTATTTTTATTTTTTTTATTTTTTCTTGGGACAGGCTATAATCACTAAAACTGTTCTGTTCACATTGGATTTACTTGTTTGTAGCGGGGCACAAAATTCTGAAATATATATTCAAATTAGTTCGTAGCCAAAAATTCAACTACCTCCTTGTAGTGATCCTGAAAAAGAACAGCGGCTCACCCTACCCTACTCTCCCCTACACTTAAAATTTAAAAGTACAGCTTTATTTAAACTCCGATTGCAACGGACAATCAAAAAAATGAAAAGATTGTCGGTACCTCCCTCCCCACCCTTGAGGACTTGCACGCTGCCAGAACTAAGACAAGAGCGTGCAAAATCCTCTCGGACCCTCCACATCCCGGTCTTCCCTCAGGTTGGTGCTACCGATCAATGCAAAGTAGAACTAGCAGACATTCCAACAGCTTCTTCCCTCTTGCAATCAACTTCTTAAACAACTAACCTACAATTCCATTGCAACATGCAATACTGCTTTTAAAAAGTAAAATACAGTATATAATAATAGGTTAAAAGGTACTGCTTCTGTATAATGGCTATAATATAGAAAGGTTTTGCGAGACAACTTTATCTTTTAGCAGTATTACTGTTAAAAATTCGACAGAATGTTTGTGCTAATGTGATTTTTGGGGGCTGGTGAGGAAAAGGGATGGATGAGTTTATTTTCTCTTTGTCACTGCTGCATTTTTGATTCACCTTTGAAATGTTAAAGAACAACAGCAGGCGTGCATTTTTAAAGGCGCGTTTTGTTCTGCGAAAATGAATCTCTGTCAAATCCATTTCAGAGGTGCGAGCCTTAAATTTGACTTTGTGTCGAGCCGCTGAGATGGCGGCCGCTTTCCATTAAGACGCTTCACAGCAATTCCATCACATTCAACAGACGAATGCGATGCCTCCGGTGACCATTCTGTGGACAAAGTAATGAAAATACAGTAATCGCACCAAAATGCATTACTGTGCATATTTGGCATCTCTACCAAGTAAAGCAGGTATTTATACCTTCTTTAAAGGAAACATATGCATTTCCCCCTTACAATTTAAATCTGGTGCCAGGTGTTTTAATAACATGTAACATACATTCTTTAATAATACCGAAAGGATTACTTCTAGGATACTTAACACCCCCTAATTTTGGTCCGGATGAAATTATTGTTATTGTCACTATGTGCGTGCTCATCCCGCCACACATACTGCTGGGCCAATGGCGAATTGTTACCGTGACGACTAGGGGCAGCGCAAGGAGTGAATGTGAACTGAGAACCAAGTGGATTGGATTGAAGTGCAAGTGGATTGGATTTTCCCTTGTGGAGGCAAATTGCCCTGCAAAAAACTTAAATCTAACCAATGTTTAAAAAAACAAAAAAAAAAAAAAAAGTCAAAGTGAAATTATGTTTGTTCTTTGTCTGCCATGACATTTCTTCTTAGCAAGTAGTTTTTCTTTAAAAAATTCTCATGAGATGTTACAAGTTGTTCGTGAGAGGTTATGCGTAAAATTAGCTTAAAATTAGAAACACATTACTGCTTTGAGATACCGGAACAAGTTTAATTTGTTCCATGACCATGCTTGTAACGCAAAACACTCGTATCTCAAATCATATTTTCCATTGAAATTAGTAAAAATTCTATTATGAATCAACCAATCAATCAATCAATCAATCAATCCATCAATCAATATACTTTATTTAACCAGGTAAAAAAACTCAATGAGATTTTAAACCTCTTTTCCAAGAGTGACCTAGCCAATTTAATCAGGTATTAATCCGTTCCCGCCCCCCCCCCCCCAACAACAAAAACTGTCGTATTGTGTATTTTAACAAGCTGCATAACTCCTCTTTCAGCTTATCAGTGTGGCACGAGTATTAGTTATTCTACGCAGAGGATAAAGAACGTGTGACTGTGTACTGTTATACGTCTATCTACTTGTGTTAATGCACTGTGTGTGTTCAGTCTGTTGTTTAAAGGGTTATAGCACTGCAATATAGATGCTACTTAGCATTAGCATTAAGCTAGCAAAGTGAAAGTCTAAGCTATGTGGTTGTTTTACATACACAAAGTGTAATTCTCTTTGTTTTATGTTTAGTTTGACGATAAACTTCAACTGTGATTGGCAATAAACAGTTGGGAGATTATTTTTGGAATAATTGTTAATAATCGTGTATATCTGCTGTTTGTTGTGAAGTGAGTTGAGTCAGTGCCACCGTAAAGCTGTCATACCTGAAGTCTGTACTTGCAGCTACAGTATGTTCGAAACTCATTGCAACGCTGCTGACCTTTTGGCTTTGATGTAGTGTTTCAACCCACTGCGGGGCTGCCTGAGGCAGAAGCGAAGTACCCCCCCAAAAAGATGAGGATTTTTAAAAACACATTCGAAATATAAACATGATGAAAGGGAAGCCCAAAGTTAAATTCTGCTTAGGGCCCCATAAAGGCTTGGCCGGTATTGCCTCTCTGCATCCATACAACAAATGAATGGCACGTGTGCAAAGCCACCACAGGCTAATGAAAAAATAAAAATCCCCCTCCTCTTATGTAACAGTGGGGCAGAAGTACATAACGGCTCACTTACACATTTTTTTATCACGGGCAGATAACAACATTTTTACTTGGTTGTTTACTTACAGGCGGCACGGTGAGCGAGTGGTTAGAGCATCTGCCTCACAGTTCTGAGGACCGGGGTTCAAATCCCGGCCCCGCCTGTGTGGAGTTTGCATGTTCTCCCCATGCCTGCATGAGTTTTCTCCGGGCACTCCAGTTTCTTCCCAAATCCCATGCATGGTAACCTAATTGACGACTCTAAATTACCCGTAGGTGTGAATGTGTGTGTGAATGGTTGTTTGTTTATGTGTGCCCTGCGATTGGCTGGCAACCAGTTCAGGGTGTAGCGCCTCCTGGCCGAAGATAGCTGGGATAGGCTCCAGCATGCCCGCAACCCTTTTGAGGATAAGCGGCTCAGAAAAAGGATGGATGGATGTTTATTTACACTTGATAGTTAAGCAGGCACTTCAGACAACTATTCGTATACAAGCTGATAAAAAGTAAATTTTCCAAAAGATGTCGTCTTTAAAGGCCTGACAAGATCATGAGTTCTATAGTTATAATAATAAGCATGATTTAGTTTGTTCTCCTTAAGTTGCAATGTAGTTACCATGTGGCCTCCTTGCTTCCAGAGCGTACTTTTATAGGAGACAATTTCCGGCTAGGAACTCATAACACACGAGTTATTGCAATGAAGCCCTTACTCTAAAGACTGCTTTCTGCAACTCTACCCAAGATCTATAATTTGCTGCGACAGATGTCAGGAACAGAGCATGTTTATTTGATTAAAGC
The DNA here is from genome assembly GCF_024500385.1 of Phyllopteryx taeniolatus. Classification (NCBI taxonomy): domain Eukaryota; kingdom Metazoa; phylum Chordata; class Actinopteri; order Syngnathiformes; family Syngnathidae; genus Phyllopteryx; species Phyllopteryx taeniolatus. The sequence goes on along the minus strand of NC_084513.1, from coordinate 16,823,177 downwards.
CGCGCTGTGACAACAAGCTGCAAAATACACCTCGGTAGACATCAGATGACTGCTGTCTGTAAACACTGCGGGCCTTATTACCATGTGGTAACGATTTCCCAATTCAAAATCTTTGCTGTAAGGGGGGTGAGCTCCATTGTCCATTCCAGTCCCCAAAGAAAAAAATGCGTTCACAGCTAAGGAAAATGTAGTCTTCAATGGACCTAACATGCATGTTTTTGGAATGTGTGAGGAAGCAAGAGTACCCAAGAGAAAACCCACACAAGCCCGGGGAGAACATGCAAAATCTACACAGGAAGAACCCCCAACCTCCAAGCTATTAATCATTTTTCAAATAGTTTGAAAATAGAACAGGAATGTTTTGAAATCTAACCAATGCTGTTCAAGGTGTGGACATCGCAACAACAGAAGCTTCGTGGGCATTAATGCAGTAATGGGCTGGATCTCGCCAGTGAGTGTGCGCGTTCCGACCGGCATTTGGCCATTGCCTTTTCCGCGTCGCTCGACCCCGTGGGCATACTTTCTCTCGCCGGCGAGTGCGCGCTGATGCTGGCTGCTCGCTTCTACTTGCAAAAGCAGAGCCCAGTGTGTGGGGATAAAAGTAATCACTTGAAAGTCGCTCTGGATGTTCGCCTAGCCCAGCTGATCATGTGATGGACGGAGAAACTCGGAGTGGGACTCAGTAGTTATTATGTAAATTAGTCCCACTGTAATTTAAGAGTGGGATGGAAATGCAGAATATCTTGCTCACAGACACATAGAAATAGGCAGATAAAATATTTTTTTGACCCAACAATTTGTACACAAGCAATCAAAAAGTCAATTTTTCGGCACCGTGCCTTCTTTTCTAAACTGGTGTCTGATCGTAGTTCACAGAGCAAAACAGTGTGAGCAGCTTTGGGTCGACAGAGACAAGATTGAAGCAAACTTCTACGAACAAATGAAAAGGTTACAACCTCTGACTTTCACGTTGTCTAATTACTGTCTGTTGTCTCTTTACTCCACTTCCACTGTGCTGTCTGATCAACATTGCAGTCAATACATCAGCAAGCGCAGTGAAATGAAGAAATCAATATCAGCGTATCCTCATGGCACTTCCATCTCAGCCAGCAAGCCCTCATATCGGGATGGAAAGTCATCAAGTGAACCTATCCAAAGGGGATAGACACCTTGATGTGTGAAGGCTGGCCTTGGTGCTCAGAAAAGTGTGTGCAAAAGCAACGGTGAAGGATTACCCAAGCAAGCATGTCTTCCTCCAGCACGGTACAGAACACTGGCTTTCTCCCTTTTTTTGAGGGGTCCTTTTTAAAAAAAACTGATGAAACAAACAACAAGAGGAGTTAGGAGGCACCATCCATCACTCCTCCTTGGTTTTTCACTGTTGTTTGCTGAGCTGCACAGCAAAGCCGGCCTGATTTAGTGTGACTGGTGAAACGCAGTGTTATTTTGCCATATAAAACATCACCAAATAGTTGGTGTTAATCCACCCAAATAATTGTTATCAGGAATATATTAAGTTTCGCAATTAATTAGTGATATATCTGATTAATTCATCTCCAAATGGTCTACCATGTGCACCGCTACATAGCATTACATAGCATTTACATAAAAAAAATATGTTCCTGGTTATTTTACTATGTGATTGATTAAACAATACTACAACGATATTTGTCTTCAAGTGTTGATAACCAAAAACGTAGAAAACCTAGAAAGAACCCAATCCAGGGAGGATAGCTGATGTGATGAAGAGAGTGACGTGCCTGCTTTTGGGCGCTTTGGGATTGTTGCATGCAGTTGAGCAGCAAAGATTCAGGGTCACAGGTCAAATTTTCCCAGCTGACTTTTGGGCTACTGGCGGGGTACACTCGCACCAATAGACAAACAGCCATTTACAGAGTCTGTAATAAATCCAACATGAATGTTTTTGGAACGTGGTAGGAAGCCAGAGCGCACCGTGAAAGCTCAGGGGGAGAACATGCAAACTCCACACAGGATGGCCTGAGCTGAGATTCAAACCCAGAACCTCAGACTGTAAACCAGCAGTGTTGGACACATGGTCTACGTTTCCGCTTACGGAAAAATGACTAATTAACGATCAGAAGGTAATTACTTTGAAAGGAAGCACAGCCAAGAGTACTACGGCTTCGTCCCACATGCCAAAAACCATGAACGTTAGAGGAATTACCATAGTTAATTACATTTGTTGGTTAAGTGTGGTTGTGAGTGTGAATGGTGATTAACTGGCAACCCGTCCAGAATATACTTTGCCTCTTGCCCAAAGTCAGCTGGGATCGTTTCCAGCTAACCTGCAATCCTAATCAGAGGTGGTTAGAAACAAACAACATTCACTACTGGGATAAATTCTACTCATCAGAGTAGTTTTAAAGCAACATACTTTTTACCCTTCACTTGAGTATTTGTGTTAAGAAGGAATGCTCCTTTTGACCAATCAAACAGAGCCAGGCAGTCACTGCACTGAAAACCTACTCTGCTCCACAAAGAAGCAAAGTTATCAAAGTGACTAATTTAGTTGAAGCGTGGCAGGCAGAAACAACAAAAGTAAACAATGGCGTGCAACTTGCAGTCAGACTCAGAAGAAACAGAACGCCCCTGGCCTTACATTCAACTGATGTTTACCTTACGAGGATCAGAGGTTAAGGGGTGCTGGGATTTAGGATGGGATAGAAATGCTTACAGACTACGTGAAAGAACTGAGATGCCTTTTTGCTGTTTTTCTATGGAATGGCTTCTGGTGAGACTATTGTGCTGTTTCATGAGTGTACAGTATGTAAACAAAGAAATTTAATTCAAAGCAAAGCAAATTTATTTCTATAGCGTATTTCATACACAAGGTGCTTTTCATGATTAAAAGCATTTAAAACAAAGAAAAAAATACAATTAAAACAGCGTACAGTGCAAGAAATATAATTTAAAAGTGGAAATGTTCTAGAAAGCATGGGAAAAAAGAAGAGTTTTTAACCTGGACTTAAAAACATGCACACTTGGGGCTGACGTCATTTCTGTTGGCAACTTATTCCATTTGTGTGCAGCATAATAGCTAAATGCTGCTTCACCATGTTTGCTTTGGACTCTTTCATTTGTGTATTCAGGACCTAAACCGTTTTGTGATTTATAGACCAGTAGCAGAACTTTAAAATCTATTCTAAAGCTGACTGGAAGCCAGTGTAAAGACTTTAGAATTGGAGTAATATGCACTGACTTCTTTGTTTTGGTCAGAACCCAAGCTACGGGATTCTGAATGAGCTGCAGCTGTTTAATGCTCTTTTTAGGGAGTCCAGTCAGAAGACCATTACAATAGTCAAGTCTACTTGAGATAAAAGCATGGCTGAGCTTCTCCTGGGGCCTCATGTCCAAAGAAATTTGTCGAAAAGTCCATTTGAGTTCAAGAAATTGCTGAGTTGGTTAAAAATAACTTTCTCAACAATCTTGGCTATGAAAGGGAGATTTGAGATGGGTCTATAGCTTGCTAACACGGAAGCGTCCAGTGTTCAATTTTTGAGCAGATGGTGTTCTAGGTCGCCTCACGATTGTCTTAGTTTTAATAGGAGCGACAGCATTCATGACATTTGAGATTTTACAGGTGAAATTATCCAAAGATGAATTCTTGTGGCTGAGTTTCCCTTAATTTATGTTCTTTCATAAAGATTTAACTTCTATTTTTGTTTGAGTTAAAGGGATATTGTTGGGCAATATCTAAATTAGTTTATTCCTGTTTAGTATTTTTTGTCTGTTTAATGTTCATGCTCTGATTTAAAAATCAGTAGTTACTCAACAGTTACTCCGTACAAGTCATGTTTTTTTCACTAAATACTCTTACTCAAGTAAAAGTTTGGAGGGGACTACTTTTATTTTTTAACTGAAGTCATATTATTCTAAAGTGACAGTACTTAAATTCCAATTTTTGTCTACTCTAACCACTTCTGATCCTAATGAGGACAAGCGTTATGAAATATGGATGAATGGTCAGTATTTGACACACAACATTTCAGTTAATGAAAAGAAAATTTCCCAACCTGTATGAAGAATAGTTGCTTTACAAATGCCGCTCTTCAACCTCCAGCCCACACAGCAAGTCATGGAGAATGAGCGTGTTCATTACACACTGCTGGAAATGTTCCTAATTTGACGGTGTTCATCTCTTTAGTCAAGGCGGTTAATGAGGCTACATTGCAAGAGCAGCATGTCATGGAAATAAGAGTAAATACATCGTTTTAGTTAGGAATTATTAGATGCTGAAGAAACCTCTTCAAAGAAATTGATCTTGTAGAAGAGATCAAGGGAACAGGAGTACAAGTATTAATGATTTAACACGGGGAGATGCTAATTATTTCAAGTTCTACGACTGGTTCAGCGAATCCATTAGGGACCCTCCCGTCGCAGCTGTTTAACACATATCGTCATTGTCTGTTGAAAGTAGTCCATGTCACTTATAGGATTTTTTTTTTTTCCTTTTTCTGGAACAATAACAAAACAGTTTCATCATAAATGGGATTTTCATTGGACAGTGACAATTTCTATTCCCTTAACCAACAGGTTTGTTATTTCACTGCTCTCTCACAAAATAAATCAATCGAACATTCTATATCTTTTCTGCAGTCTGCAGTTTACAGCAGCGAAAGGGCAGCCGCCACCATTAGCGGCTGGTTTAGTATCCCGCGCAGTAAGAAGCACAGCAGTTTCCTGTGCCGGGACAGGAAACATTAATGCTGCTTTTTTTTTTTTTTTTTTAACTCACGAAACTACACGCTAGGTTTGTGTTGCGGCAGCAGAAATAATCTCGCACACTGGAGCGAATCATTATAAGATGCAAACGCAGCCTCTTAAAATGTTAATTTCACAAATTAGGTGAGAATGTTAAGATTAAACAATTTAAAAAAGCCTCTTGGCGAAAAAGTCACAGGAAAGTGTTTTTTGTGTGTGCCTCCTGCAGGGTCCACTGTGCTGTAAAACATTGCATCCACATAAGATTTTCCATCTATTATAATAGAAATCATTTCAGTATCATACTTGAGACTGTCCACACGTTTGTTTCACCCCTGAGCAGTGACCTCAATACACCAAGCAGTCTTTATACGCGACTGAGCCTTGGGTGTAAACAGATAAATATGAAGAGTTGACCTCACTGAAATTCCCAGTTTAATTAATGCCAGGTCCCCTCACTGTAATTTCACATCTTCTTTATTAGAAATTTGAAAAGTATTCTCCCAAGAGACTTCCCGAGTCACAGGGAAATTGTGGCACAATATGTTTTTAATTTCCCACGAGATCCTTGCACAGCAACTATTTAACGACAGAGCATCTTTGCCAAATGAAACCAAACATAATGCTTTCTTTTCTTTTGTAATGGTGCTTGGCCCCAATATGAAATATTCAGTCTATGCGGTCTTGACTGGGGACGACGGGCATTCATTTTTTGTCCCTCTTGTGGGACATGCGCCGACTGTGGTCCTGACGGAGATGTCTGTATAACTCACCTTCAACTAGTAACATAAACTTGGAGATCTTTTTTTTATATACGTAGAATGATGAAATTGCTTAAAATCTATGGGTGCAATAAAGTCAAACACAGTATCTGGTTCTTACAATGTCCGAGCCAAGCAACAACTAAACATGATCATCAGCTCTATAACATTTTTGAATTCCTTGAAACTTATGTTGCCATTCTTAACAAAGTATGTCGGATGAACCTTTCACATAACTAGTGTGAAAGTATTCCAAGAGCTGATTTAGTTCAGGAGCAGTTGCTTGACATGGTATATTCTTTGCAATATTAACATGGACCCTATGCTATCTTGATTATTGAGTTTCATAAAAAGTCCTCAATTGACTTCAAGTTCAAACTTGACAGGAAGAGCTCATCAAGTTGCAAAGAAGACGTTTGAAGTGTTCATTGCCTGCACTTCACATTTTAATGTGCAGAGTTACTGTCTTTTAATGTGCTTGTAATATACTGTGTGCTCCTCAAGATGACACAAATCAATAGATACACTAATCCGCCTGTATCCACTGGGACAATCTCTTATCCTTCTGGATTTTCACACACTAACCTAAAAATCCGTGGAGTGTTCTTACGGGCAAGTTTCTTATTCCTGTCAGAAGTAAAGGGGATTATGCACGATACTTAAAGCTTCACCTACTTTGAGTTCAACTTTTTTTCCAAGCAAGCGAAGAGGAACTATAAAGCCCAGTCCTGCTTTTGCTGACATTGGAGAGTGTGGTGAACAAACAGGGGTTGTGCAAAGGTCTCCATCAAAGTTGTAGATAAAATGCTCCGTTTTTCTTTGCTTGTTTCTTTGAAACGCTGCTGTGATGCTTAAAACCAGACATTTCTATTTGTGTCAAAGTAAAAGATGTGCAGGCTGAGCGGAGCCCTTTGAATTGTGTTTGAAACAATGTAGATGCTATTATTTCCCTTAACTGGTTAAAATGACGTCCTACTGTGAGACTGCCGTTCTAGCCTTATTAAATGACATTTCCGCCAGGCGTTAGTGACCAGGAATACTGCAACCCATTGGGGTAAAGCAGGAAGCGATTCCCCCCCCCCCCTTCATTGTACTTGACATGAGAGACTCCACACATGTAGCCCATTGTTAAAAGATTTTTCAAAATTAAGTGATTTTGTGTTTCACACTTAAGAAATACCTCACCTTTTAAATACCTAGAACCTGGTATAAGATTTAGGTCCCGATATTTTAAAATCGAGTTGGTGACACACACGGCTGTCAGACCTAATTTAAGTGCAGCTTTGGTTTATGTATTTGAAACATGGTTAGTGTCTGTTAACTTTGATTTTAGGAAATACGTACAGACCCGCTTTTAAAATATTTGGCTACCAGTTGAGGCGGCGTGAGTTGGGAGGTCTGATCTGTTTCAGCAACAAACAAAAAAAAAGCTTAGAGGCAAACAAAGTGTTTTATTTTATGATTGCTTTGCATATTTCAGGCAAGGTCAACCATTCCAGCGGCTCGCCAATTGAAGGCATTAAGTGCCCCCTCACTCATGAGAAAACCCAATGAAAATGATTCCCCGTGCCTTGTGCTGTGTGTGTAGTGCAGAGAAGTACTCCCTGGGCACGTGCCATTTTTCACAAGAAACAAAATCAATCAACTGTACAAGAGGGGCTCATTTTCATCATCACTTCATTGACTTTCTCCCCAGCTAAATTTGCTTTACAACTACCTAGTAATACAGCTGCAGGCTAAGAAGATCATAGTGCATTTTAAAGAGATTTTGTGGGCACGCTCTAGTTTTCCCTTTAGCCTTATTAGCTGACATTTAACTGGTAGTGCTCGCATGTTGCTGACAAAAGCATTCCGTCTCTTGCTCTCGCTAGATACAGGCACACAAAGCTCTTCGCTAGATCTCTGGAGCCTTGAGGCATAATTATCAAACAAGTGGTCAGACAGACACATGGGGTTACAGAGAAGCAATATGTTGGGTTGTTAAATATCATTTTAACACCGTGTTTTCTCATACAAGAAGTAAAAAAACAATCTATGCATGTGTTATGTGCGCAGTTGCATTAGTGTAGACTAGGGTTCAGCAACCTTTTCGAAACTGAGAGCTACTTCTTCGGTACTGATAAACAATATAAAGGGCTACCAGTTTTATACACACTTCTGAAATAACAGATTTGCCCAAATTACCTTTAGTTATCTTATTATTGATAATATTTATCAGTGAAGAACGATCATGATAATCATTTCTCACAATAATTAGAAATATTGATGTGACAAGGTGGAAAATCGACAAATATCAGTATGCAACATTTTCTATAAATCTCTGCAAGTGTTTAAATTTTAAATGCTTCTACAAGGTACCTAGGAAATTATAATGTCCCATCACTGGTTAGCTATTTTTTTTGGGAAAAGACCTGCAAGGCTACACGTGGTCTTTGGGGACTACCTAGTGCCCGTGGGTACCATGTTGGTGGTCCGTGGTGCAGAAATTAAATTCCAAGTTGTCCAGTAAATAATCGTGCTCCCTCTTAAATTATCCTTCTATCCAATTTCTATATCGCCTATCATGTGCAGAGTTACAGGGTGCAGGAGCCTATTCCATCTGGTTTTGGTTATATACACCCTGGACTGGGAGACAGACAACCACTCACATTCACACTGAGTTTGAATTCAAGCCGCAGGCAGGCAAGTGAACCACTACACCATCAGTGACGTATTTCTTATTTGGATTTCCTTGATTTATTGCACTAATTTAAATCCTTTAATGGGAAATTCAAATTTACACCCTTCTGTATAGTTTTGCTGTTTTGTTACCTAAAGCACAGTTAACATAATTCTATTTGGCTGCAACCCTGGGCACCCATTTGGAATGAAGACATTTCCAATTATTTGAAAGGCCTGTGCTCTCACAGCCTTTGCATTGACAGGATTATGTTAGTTAATGAGAATTGGGCTTCCTCAGATGGACACATTTTAGGTGAGGCAGCTGAGCTTGTCCAATGTAGCTGCTCCTTGACTCGGGATTTTCTGAGGATCCACAGATGTCCTTGATTTTCAGCGTGGAACTGGTTGCAATGGTGTGTGATGTGATCCAACGTGAACTTCAAGTATGTCCCCTTGTTTCCTGAGCTATCCTGTGGAGACTAGTCATTTCTTGTTTCCCCAGTTGAACGGCTGCAGGAGCAGCAATTGCAGATCTATTCAGGCAGTCAGGTATGTTTAAACGTGAGTCTGTCGCTTTGGGGAAGAAATGCATGTTTGTATAGCTTTATCTATACACCACCACTGCACAGATGACATGCACAGATAAGGAGCCTCATCTGAAACGACTTTGGCTTTGGAACCGCAGCCTCACAGTTCGAGTCCTGTTGCGGACAAAAAGAAATTGCAACTCGTTGTTGGAGTGTTGCGAGTTTGCTTAGTGATTACTGTTGAGGATGAGGGGTCCTTGAGCAAAGCACGGAAAATGCTTCAATAGGCAATGAACACAGTTGAAAGTAAACACCCTCGCAAAGAATCATCTTTCTTGTCATTAAGCGCAATGGGGGTAAATGAGGGTCCTGTGTTCATTCTCAATCAAGAGGCTGGTGGCCACAATAAGGTTATGCTGCAGCATAGTGGAGACTGTTAAGTTTCATACTGCAGCACCCAGAGAAAAGGCAGAGCAACAGGCAAAGTTAACATTTTTGCTCATTTGTGACGTCTGACCATACATACCAAAATGTTACAATGATATCAAGATTACAAATCTGGTAGACCAATGAGTGACCAGGAATGATGAAGTACTATGCCAACAGTTGCTCAATTGTGAATTTGATATCATGTCCAGTATATACTGTGTAGAGGAGAAGGAATACATCACTGAAGAGAACGCATTACTGCATTATCGCACAATGAAAATGAAAGTAACTGCTATTTGTGGGCATCAACAAACATGAGTGGCCTGCGCTTAACAGTAATAATACCGCTAAGAACTTGCGGCCAAATGTGCTTTCAGAAAACTTTGGACCTTTGGCGCTAACTATTTATCAACAAGGGGTTCAAGCCCAGAGCTGAAAGAAAAGATGATACGCCGTGGTAAGCTCAGGTACACCGCAACAACAGAACAAAAGACAACACATCGCAACACAGTAGTAGCGTGAAATGTAAAATTTACAGAGTGTGTGGGTGTGTGGGATGAGTTTTACAAGTTTCCCCGTGAGAATTACCATGAAAAATGTACTTTACTGAAGGAAAAGAAAGAAACACAGTTCAAAGATGAAGCACCCTCATCCTACTACTAATTATTTTACAAAAAAGAATAAGTAATCAAGTTGTTGCTTTTGACTTTTTGTATATAAAATGCAGTGTTTGTTAAGATTGATCCAAGTGACTAATGTCCAGACTTCAGGCGATCTATTTCTGAAAGCATGTTTCCTGTTTCCCCTTTTTAGAACTCTGAAAATCATCTAATTAAGCTCTTATTAGCAAATGATTATGACATTAACGTCTGACAAATGTAGTGTAATACTTTGAGTTGAATCTGAGTCCATTTGATATTCAACCCGACTCCTTTCTACATGCACACAAGATCATCGAGGGCTTTGATCCAGTTACAAAGAAGGCTACTGATCAACGACATACTGTACAGCATGTTCGGAATAGACAATGACAACTTTGTTTAATTGGATAAAACGACTATATGAAACAAGATTCAAAGACAACACGACACTGTGAAATGAAAGCAGAGCCCTTGTTCATCAGAAGCTTACTTTGACAGCCAAGGATAAGTGGCCAATAAATTCCTCGATCACATAACACACCTGTCTCCTGCCATTAAATGCGCATTAACACTGAAAACAGGAGTTTACCATAGAGGACAATGTTACTCAAATAGGTTAAAAACAGCTGTCAGACCTAACTCAACAAAAATTGTGTTCCCCAGTGCAGATGATTTTTAACTGTAAAGCAAGACCAGTGATTAGATTTGGCAGTCAGTCTGCCGTATTTGCTAATTTGTACTCAGCAACCCTAGAGGTTTCTTTTCAGTGATTAAGCAATCTTACCCTCAACCAATCTATAGATTTTCACCGAGTATCTGCCCTGATATAATCAAGGTCAAAGATCTGATGATTTGCCACTTTCATGTTGTGCATGCCAGCACTTGCCCAGGTAATATTTTCAACTGCATTCAAAGTGCAAAAGCGATCCATAGGCTATCCAACAAAATATTAAGATTATATCGTGGTCATGATAACATCAATTGTACGTTTGTAAATCCTGCTTGGTGTGGGTGACCAAGAGACTCATGATGTTTTGGCTTCAGAGCATCTCTTTGGAAATGGGAGGTTCCAGAGGGATAACTGTAAATGCAGCCCTTTACCCATCAGGAAGAACTGAAGTCTTTCTTCAATGCAAGATGTTTGGGAAAAAAGGAAAAAGAAAACAAATTTGGTGTTTCATCCAATTTCTGAATGACTGAATGTATGTATGATTGTGTCTTTTCACACCAAGAAACCACAGATTAGAAATGCTTGAGAGCTTCATTTATTGCAGAGATTTGCTCTATGCAATTCGCATAAACACCAGACAGCTTCTGGCAAAGCAATGTATATCAGAGTGCAGGTTTTCGTGGCGTTGAGGCAAAAGGCGGAGGACCCAAATGCAGGGAAGCAGGGAGGCAAGGCAGGAGTGCAGGAGCTTCCAAAATTATTTTTGAATTTCAAAAACAAAAAGGGCGAGTAAATAATTATACATAAGAGGATCAAAACACAAAATCATAAAGTCCAGAAAGCAAGGTTCAAAGCTACAAAGAAACCCACCACAAAAGGAAACGTAGGACTAGGTTAACATGGCTAACAGCAACAACAATGAACAGACACAGAGTGAAAGATAGCAGGGAACTACGGTAAATACAAGCTAACTGACGAGGCACAGCTGGACAAGACAAGGGTGGCAGGAGGGAGCTGATTGGTAGACACGAGGTACATGGCTAACGAGAACAGGTGTAAAGGAAAACCTAACGAGACATGGGACACAGGAAAACAAGATAAACAAAATATAATCTAAACAAAAACACACATCATGACAGTATCATTAATGTTACTAATTATCGAAACAACAACAAAAACATGATAAAATTAAAAAAATTTTACTACTCTACGGTGGTAATTTTGTAATAATTGTCTTAATATATGGATCTCAGGCAACACATAGCAATATTGAATTGGAGGCTGGGTTTGAAAAGGTCAATAGCTTCTGACGGCAAGCAGAAGATCACAAACAAAATGCCACACAATGCCCTGAATGTTTAAAAACTTTTCATTCCACCTTAATATATTATGCCAAAGTGCATTTTCCTTTTAAAATAAGATTGATAGGTAATCAATGTGGGATTACTGAAGAATGACTTCTTTTTCTGCCATGCAGTCATTCCATGGTTATACTGTATGTCTGAGATACACACCTTTCAGTCATAATAGGTATTTGTCTCTCTAGTGACATGCAAAACACATGACAGCTTTCGTGGTTTAAAGCCCATTACACTCAAGGTCATCGAAGCAACTTGAGGCAAAGACAATCAGCCACCTGACAAATACTTCACACCTACATAAATCAAAAGGAAACATTCCGGTTACATGTGTAATTGTAACAGATAGTCGAAGCCAACAGGAAGACGTTTTCCATATGCTGCACTTTTGTGAATAGAGGAAAAGCGCTTCCTTTTGAGCAGATTTCACCTTTTAATGTTGTTTTGGAGGGCATCAAGGTGGACTAGTGGTCTGCTTCCGAGTCAAGCGGCTCTAGCTTGAATGTTAGCTTCTTTGGGGGGTTAAAATATTCTCCCAGCTTCTCCCCACATTCCAAAAACACTCAAGTAAAATTCATTGTCTATAGGTGTGAACGTGAGTGTGAATGGTATTCCATACGTGCCATGCGGTTGGCTGGCGACCAGTACAGCGTGTACCCCACCTTTAGTACAAAGTCAGGGGACATAGGCAGTGGGAGACCTAGCTTGGATGGCACCCTGTGCGAAACCCCCCTTTGGTGGAATTTTTGGGCCACACATAATGGACATTCCAGAAACTGCCATTGGAAATAGGCTCCATCTCCCCCGTGATTCTGATGATGAGAATTGTGATGGAAAATGGATGGAAAATGGATGAGTAAATGTTCTTTTGGATAACTTTTTCGAGGCATTTGATTCAAGGCTAAATCCTAAACGATGGGTCAAGTGCTGATAATCATCTCAAGTCTCAAGGATTTATACACTATTCACTCTTGAGGCTGGATTAATTTTTTAGTGTCGATAATAATAGTTCGAACATCTTGCTGCAGGCAAACAGTCCCTACACAATTGTAGCTAAAACAAAGCAGAGTGGAAAGCTGAACTATAAAGGCTTGTGTCTTTTTGGGAGAAATGGTGCTCCGTGTTTCAGTTTTTTTCACAAATAGCCACACTAGCAGACATGTTCCGTGTGTCCACATGGAATTTGTGTTGTTTCATTGCTGCCTTAAGGTAGTTGACAGCTGTTCTGTTTGCCAGTTCTCATCATATTGCGGGCCAACGAGTTCTAGCCTTCTTCACTGCTCTCCACCACCGCCCACCCCCCCCTCATCGCCGCTGCACCGTAACATGGACATTGATGTTGTCAGTGATCGGTCCCAACGGATGTACAGAATCAGCGCCATTTAACTTACTGCAGCCGTCACAAAACCACATGACAGGGTATGCACGAGGCGGGGTATAGACCTCCCCGTTCACCCCGGCTAGCCTCCCACCACCTCGTGCTGAATGATGTCACCCTGTCAGGAATGCTGGATGCTGAAGAAGAGCACGGCAGCAGGCAGCAGAGATAAACTCCCTCCCCCACTCCCACCGACCACAGATTAAACAGCAGGATTAACCTCGCTACTCCGCTAGTGCCACCACGGTGTCTTTCACCCCCTTATCTGCCCCTACCTCCTCCTCCGTTTCTCCTCCAACATTTGCCACCGTATAGTTGTACAGCTGTCATGTAGTTGAGGAAATTGCTTCCTTGGCCTGTGTGGCTTTACTCTGCCATTTTCTATTGAAATATAAGAAAATGGGACTAGGTATGCCAGAGGAACACCCATCCATCCATCCATCCATCCATCCATTTTCTGAGCCGCTTCTCCTCACTAGGGTCGCAGGCGTGCTGGAGCCTATCCCAGCTGTCATCGGCCAGCAGGCGGGGTACACCCTGAACTGGTTGCCAGCCAATTGCAGGGCACATACAAACAAACAACCATTCGCACTCACAGTCACACCTATGGGCATTTAGAGTCTCCAATTAATGCATGTGCTTGGGGATGTGGGAGGAAACCAGAGTGCCCGGAGAAAACCCACGCAGGCACGGGGAGAACATGCAAACTCCACACAGGCGGGGCCGGGGATTGAACCCGGGTCCTCAGAACTGTGAGGCTGACGCTCTAACCAGTCAACCACCGTGCCGCCCCAGAGGAACACCCCCCCCCTCCCCCCACATATATATAACCACAAAAGAAAATCTTTGCAGCATTACAATTTTCTGCATTGTGTCAATACGTTTGCATTTTTTCGTCATACTTGCTACATTTACTAGCTTGATGTTTCAGGTGGAACATATATTGTTTTTTTCTGAGATTAAGGGCAGAAGCATCAAGAAATAGTCAAAGAGATAAAAGTCCAGCCTGGAAGCAGCACAATGGAAATGGTTTGTTTATTTCATGCGCTAATGTTAGGGGGCTTAAGGCGATACGTTATGACAACAAAATGGCCAGGTGTCACATTTATTGCAATGAAATCTAAATCTAAAAAATGTGTATTTATGGTCAACATGTTTATAAAAATAGAATGGAATACATTAACATAATTAGAATTGCAGTGTTTGGTTGGAAGGAGAGACATTTCAGATGTTCGCCCAAAGCCACTGCAGCACAGACCACCACCACGAAGGCCAAATACAGTATAAATAAATTGTACATCTTCTCATACCCGCCTTCTGTATGCCGGAATTTTGTTAGTATGATTCATTATTCCATGCTAAATCAAGGAAAATACTAAATAGAAAACAGAATTCCTGGATTCAGATTTCAGGTCCACATCAAAATTTACTGGGTTCATCCTGAAAGAATTCCTAACAAAAACAGTTCACAGAAATTATTTCAACAGTTTTGTACAGAAAAAAATGTTGAAAAAAATTTCTAAAAATAGATGAACCATGACTTCAAAGAAAATAAAATTATGCTCTGAATTCATTATTTACTTTTTTAAAATGAATAGTGGCTTACAATAGAATTATTCACTACATGTGCCTTCCAATGTATTATTTCATGTGCATACTCGGACTCGTAAATTTCTTTGTCTCCAGGTAATAACTATAAGCATTACACCACAGGTAGAAGCAGCGCAGCCCCTCCAAGCCTCCACAGTATTAAATTAGCATGGCATCCTTGTGTGTTCGCTAGCTGTGATAAGAGCTAGTGACCAAGAGTGCTATGACATTCCATTGATCCAGAAAATTGCTGCAGAGCCAGCCTTGAAATTAGTTTAAATTGCTGAATCAGAAACGTTATCATGGATTCTGGCGAGGCCAGCGTAAACCTTATGCCTCTAATCCCTCCACTGATGTGAAAAGTTGTCGGGGATCGCGTCGCCCGCTGCTACGTCTGATGGGGGAATTGGGATTCACTGTGACACGTGAAGACACATGCGAGGGGAGTTTGATTTGGATGGTATTCAGGGTACCAGGGTTGTGACTTGGGTGCAAATCTTGTCGTTGGGAAATTCTCTTGCAATCTGCCTTGGTGTTGTGCTTTTGAATTCAATTACAGGCAAACTCTTGACTGTGACAATATCGTACCTCAGGCTCTTTTGATGTGACTTGAATCATAAATCTGAGCTTTGATGCACAGTTCAAAGATTGGGGGAACAGGGTTCCCATCAATCAGGCGCCTTGTTTTATCCTCTTTTGGATGCTACTAAAATCGGCATCGTTGCATGGAGGGAGAGCAGGAGGCTACTCTAAACACCCCCAATGTAGAATAAGCTCTGTTAAGAGCCTCACTGAAGTAATCATGGGATTCAGGTCAAATATGTTCAGTCACAGATAGAATCACTTCTCTGTCTAAAAGGATTCAGAACATCATGGAGCCCCCCTCTGCCAGAATACCAACAGACAGTGTAATCTCTGAGGTTGAACATCATTTTTTTTCCAGGATGCTGCTTTAGAAAAGATGTTGAAAAGATGTGCAATACTAGCACTTCATGGAACTGTTGCTTTTGCTCCGCTGGCCTTGAAGGGCACCAATGTTGCAAATGTTTATATCTTTGTCCTCAGACCCTATTGACTGTTATCATGGGATCTGTATATCTATAACATTGGTTGCCTTGATTACTGAATATGCTCCAGATGGACTTACAGAAGGAAGCATTTCTTTGAGGTATAATCGAAGATGCCTCAGACACACCTTTTAACCTGTATATGTTCACACTGCAGGGCATAATGCCGATCCAGATTTTTTTGTTAAATCCCATCTTTTGATGTAGTTGTTCACATTACAAAAACAAATGTGACCTATAATGTGGATGCAATGAGTCAGCGATGTGACACGCATGCGCACAAAACCTGATGTTATGTTGCTCATGCCCACAAACACGTACTTCCGTGTTTATGGAAGTAAATATGGTCCTGCGTGTATGTCTCATGACGTGTAGCAAATTCAAGGAGGTTGTAAAGCATCTTAATACCTCACTGACTGTTTTCTGCTACTTCATCCACCGTGGGTGAGTCAGTCAATCGCAAGTGCTCGCCCGCAAACCAGACTCCTGTTGTAGTACCAAGACTGGCAGGCAGCATGGTGCCACAAGGCTTCCAGAATACTAATACAAGGAAGAAGAAAGAGTTGTAGAGAAGAAGAAACAGAAGAAGCTTTGCTAACTGTTAGCTTATCCGGTCTTCTCGTCAAATGACTTGTGAGACACATACAACCAGTCAACACAATCAGTTGCTACTCTATTTGTGTCTGGCAACAGCATGAGCTTCAGGTCGTTTCCTAAATGGCTGTTTTTCCCGTTTCAAGTCACAATCATGGAAAGCTCGACCCAACTCTGTGTTGACCACACACACATAAGGATTTGCGATTGTAAATATTGAACAGGTTTAACAATTACAACTGTTGGGCCTGACCATCCAGATTGGGCAGGAATACCAGTAATCATTCTTAAGATACCCCACACCATAGTATAATCACTTATAATGTTTTTTGAGACATCTGACAATCAGGCATTTGCTGATGTTGATTGTAAGGGATGGGAAATGGTCAAATTTAGCCTGACTGTCGGTATGTGTTTAGCCCGCTTTACATAAAAGACAAAAAAATGTGGGGCTCGTGGATTTTCAGCCTTCAACCATGCAAACACTTTGAAGCATTTTCTACACCCTTGTTGCGTGCTGTAGGGTTGCATCATTTGACAACCATAGCCCACTAGAAAACAGACGTGCAGAGAAAGTGGCAGCCATAAAGTTGCAGATGCCAGAATGCACTGATCTGAGAGTAAATGAAATAGAATTCCTGCTTTACTGGAGCGATGACATCCTGGGACTTGGGGCTGAAACATATCCTAATGTGACAATTCATCTCACCACATTGTTGCTGTGAGGATTGGAGACAAATGTGCAATTTCCCTCAAGAGGCTGAGTGAGAACAAAATGTGGAATTGTTACCAGTGATGATATGAATGATCATAATCACACAGCAGTTCAGTGAGTGGATGCTAACAAGACATTGTTTTCTAAGCTTCCTGCTCTAAGAATGGCATGATTGAATGAAACACAGAGAGTAATAGTGGGTTCTTTGAACATCTTTTTTCTTTGCTGGTGTGGCAGATGAGACAGGAGTGAGAGTGGAGGGGATGGGAGGTAGTGAGAAGTGAGGGTGCCAAACAGATGAACTGATGGCCTTTTGCTGTGTTTTACAGGACTACAGCTCAGCCAGCATTGTTTCTGTTTCCCAGAAGACACCAGTCAGGCTGCTAGAGGCTAATGTTAATTAGAGCCAGTCTGCAGCACAGCCTTTAAAACGTGAACATGAAAAGGTCAATGTGCTAAATTAAAATTATTTATCAGATTTAAATCCGGGTTCCGCGGCATGGTGGGCGACTGGTTAGCACATCTGGCTCACACTTCTGAGGACCTGGGTTTAAATCCGGCCTCGTCTGTGTGGAGTTAGTATGTTCTCCCCAGGCCTGCGTCGGTTTTCTCCAGGTACTCCGGTTTCCTACCACATCCCCAAAGTAACATTCATGGTTGGTTAATTGAAAACTATAAATTGCCCGTAGGTGTGAATGTGAATGGTAGTTCTTTTATATCTGCCCTGTGACTGGCTGGCGACCAGTTCAGGGTGTACCCCGCTTCTCGCCCTGAGTCAGCTAGGATAGGCTCCAGCACGTCCTGCAACCCTAGTGAGGATAAGCGGTACGGAAAAGGATGGATGGATGGATGGATGGAAATCCAGGTTTCATTTTTCATTTCGAGGAAATATGGTGAGCGACTGGTTAGAGCATCTGCCTCACAGTTCTGAGGACCCGGGTTCAAATCCCGGTCCCGCCTGTATGGAGTTTGCATATTCTCCCCGTGCCTGCGTGGGTTTTCTCCAGGCGCTGCGGTTTCCGCCCACATCCCAAAAACATGCATGGTAGGTTAATTGAAGACTCTAAATTGCCCGTAGGTGTGAATGTGTGTGGGAATGGTTGTTTGTCGATGTGAGCCCTGCGATTGGCTGGCAACCGGTTCTGGGTGTACCCAGCCTCCTGCCCGAAGATAGCTGGGACAGGCTCCAGCACTCCCGCGACCCTTGTGAGGATAAGCGGCTCAGAAAATGGCTGGATGGATTTCTAGGAAATAGAGCCAAAAAAAGCCAGTGATCTCTGTGGGAGTGTGTGTCTACATGATAAGTGACTGAATTTCTCCCAGAGCTGATTGCTGTCAAATGTCTCATTCTACCTCACACAGCCTTACAATTCTTCGTCAGAAGTGATATTTTTATTACCATTAGGGT
Organism: Phyllopteryx taeniolatus; assembly: GCF_024500385.1. Taxonomy (NCBI): domain Eukaryota; kingdom Metazoa; phylum Chordata; class Actinopteri; order Syngnathiformes; family Syngnathidae; genus Phyllopteryx; species Phyllopteryx taeniolatus. Next base: position 16,804,656 of record NC_084513.1, on the reverse strand, counting down.
ATGATGTTTAGCTTGACTAGAAATAAAAGTCAACTGTACAGGCAAAGTGACACGACCCCTCCCCATGCAACTACTTGTACCAAAGTAGTTAGCGAGCCCGACGACTTTTCCCCTTGTTGCAAAAGTCAGCTTACACTTCATCAAATGCAAGTTATCATTAAAATTCAATTTTTATGCTGTCTTGAAATTAATGTTGGCAAGCAGCTACAAGAGTTAGCGTGTCTACAATACAACTGGTGAAATAAATACTATACACTTGCTACCAAGGAAGCAAATGTGCTAACTAGCATGGCTTTTGACTAATGATTTGCCAATGTACCCACAGAGCATATTTAGTGGAAAAAAAGTTATTTACCCAAACCTTTAGAACTGTACACATACCGTGATACTGCAATATCTTTGCTTACGTTTATCATACTGTCAAAAGTCCTACAGAAAATTTATGATTGGTTGTTTGTCTATATAGCATGTGCCATGCAATTGACTTTTGACCTCTCACCCAAAGACAGCTGGGATAGGCTCCAGCTCACCCGTGACCCTAATGAAGACAAGTGCTCTGAAAAACGGATGGATGGGTAGTTAGCAGGCTACTTTCTGCGAATGTTGTGACTTAAAAGATGAGACAAAATCAATATCTTACACTTGGGGTAAAGCAGAGGTACAGCGGAATAAATGATATCATTGAATCATAATATAAGAAGGGTGACATACTGGATGGGTCCTAGTTTGACAGATTTGTGGTCATGTAGGGCTGCGCTGATGGCAACACCATTCTGAGCTTGTTAACCTTCAGTTCATCAGGTGACACCTGCCTGTCTGTCGGAGACCTTCTTGGTCTGTCGTCAATCTGCTCCCGTCTGTTGCGGTGTCACACAAAATTCTCCCACAGCCAATCTGCACCTTGTCCAATCTCCCCTTGCACTCCATCAACCAGCGAAAAACTCTGCATTGGACGACCTCACCTTCACCCACCTCCAAAGCTCCCCACCCTCGATCATCCTGGTTAAAGGTCAGCGGACAAAGATTTAAAAGATTTTCTTGATAACTCTAGAACCCCTTTACAAACCACATCTGCCATTTTGAAGTGATTATATAGCAGATATATATCCTGTACGTGGAAATCCTCCGACGCCTCATAGTCCAACACGTTGCTCGCCATTGAGTATAAAGTGCAGCGCGCTGTGTTTGTCAATTGCAACATCACTTCTGGTAGCCCTTGTGGTGGATAGAGTAACCACACCCCGGTGTCTTGAGCTTCGGGTATATTCGGGGAGGACTCAATATGCATCATAAAAACCTAATTTTTAGCTAAACTATGGTTGAAAACCTACGTACTAAACTATGGTTGAAAACTTACGTGCTGGAAGTTACGTGCATGTATTACATAACATATAAAGAATGCAAATATGAATTTTAACTAACCCCATAACATCCTTGTCATCTGACCTTTAAACAGATTGGAGACAGGTGGACAACGAGTAGAAATGTGTGCGACCCTCATCACGCCTGCTTCCTTTTCCCCGCGGTATTGTAGCAGAGATAATACGCCATTGGAAACCTCACACTCATCATATTACACCATGCCCCATTTGATCCCACACACGATTTCACATTACATCTTTAATCTGTGTAAACAAAGTCAAAGGCCAACCGTGGCCTCTAAGGGCAACAGATGGAGGAACTATACAGGGGGAAGCATGGAACACGCTGCCTTAACCTTATCAGAGATTAGAGAGGATGTGGCGGTGTAACAAGGAGTCAGCATGTGTGTACGTTCCAGCAGGTGCTTTCTTTGTCCCGGTCTTGTATTCCCATATGCCTTTTTTGTGTATTTCCCACTGCAGCCTGTTCATCACGACACAGTGTGCGATGTTTAAAAAGGATGTTTTTAATCTGCACGAGTTCTCCCCATGATGTGATCTAGTGGACTGTGGACAAGGACAAAAGGAGCGGCCAAAACATTCATCTGAGAACAGTGCTTGGCAAGTTATTTCCCAAAATGTACATTTGTGGTTATGCTGATTTCAAAGTTTATTAGTTTATTACATTTTGGATTTATTAGTCTGTGAATTGTACTGCATTTAACAACTGCCTTGTGACTTACTTACTTTCACCAATGCAACTGCAGAATTCTAAAAGATGACACGAATGAATAATACAGCAATGGAATGGTGAAGCATGTGGTTTAGCATCACGGTCAGAAGGACCTGTGTTCAAATCTCATCTTGGATCCTTCTGTGTAGAGATAGTTTGTGTTAGAATTTTTGTTCTTCCCGTGCTGAAATGGATTTTCTCCGGTTGCTCCGCCCTACTCCCACGTTCCCAAAAAAATCCATATTAATTAATTGAATGTGTATCCATAGGTGTGAATGGTTATCTGCCTACATGTTCCCTGTGCTGGACAAGTGGCCAGTACAGCATACACGTCTCTCAGTCATTAATTTACCGTTTTGTGCTACCCTATACATATACTGTACATACTGTATATATGTGTAACAGAGGTGAGCAAAAAGTGCAGGGCGAGTATGTGAATCTCACTCCCTGTTGCCTCAATGCGGACACTGGCCGGTTGGCTGGCTGGCTTTTAGCCTAGCGGTTAGTGCACTGAGTTCTCTCGCATGTTGTACATTGAGAGACATCACAACACAAGTCAAAGCAAAAAAACAAAAAAAAAAAACTGGCAAACAACAGCTTTTGTCTCGAAAAAATGTGCAAGTCAGGTCAGTCCTAGCTCAACGCGCCACTGTATAATCAACATTGCCCAAACCCCTCCCCCCCAAAAAAACGTAGTAAAATGGTAGTAAATCCGGGGAAAAAAAGCAGGTTTTAGAATCAAAACCAAATGAATCCTTCATATAGCCATGCTTAAAAAATATGAACAGTTAGTACTGTGAGTAGTAAATAAAAAGTTAATATTTGAAAACGCTGGTTGAGCCGACTGAATGCATGCCACAATAATGCAGTCACAAAGCAGCGGCGGCAAAACAAATCTCATATCTCTTGTGAATTTACACGAAAGAATATAAATTAGGCAAAGACATTTTGACAAAACAGTTCACGATTGCGTTGGGGAAAAAGAATGAATAATGAATTAACGAAATAATTTCTCGAATGTCTGTTGCCAGCAACAGTGAGCTTTATGAGGAATAATGACCGTCAAGTTGATAACAAGCATCACAACAACGTGTGAATCATCAGCCATTATACCGCGCATGACTATTTTTTTCCTGCTGTTCTTTTTTTTTCGAATGTTACAAATTATTTCCCGAGACGATGCAAAGCTGATGATGTCTCACACTGATTTTCCTCTTTTGTCATGTGCTTGTCCAATTTTAAAGTGTGCTTATGTTGTTCTTGATTATTCATCTGATTTGCATGGGCATGTTCATAAGTGGTGCAGAATGTCCAGTCACCAATGCAAAGGAAAATGTCAGAAATTGCACATGAATGCTAAAAAGTGCTGCCAGTCTTCCAAAATACAAACTTAACAAAAGAATTGTCCTGCTTTTATGTTGCTCTCATCACAGTACATCACAAATAGAGATAAAGTGAAAGCTCTAAAGTCCAATGCCTGACAGTTCAAAATATAACCCACATTTTTGGGGAGGGATGAAAATGTGTGAAAATGAGAACCACTGAATTCTCTGAAAAACTGTATTTTGACAAAAGGGTACCAGTGATGGTGAAAAGAAAAAAAACAATAGTGATGATGAAATGGACCTTATAGCAGCGTAGCTCAGCGCTCCACATCTCTATCCTAGGTGCTTCATACAGGAGGCAAACCAGAAAAGTACACTATTTAAAAAAAATAGTTTTGGTGTTATATTTTGACAGCAGTTGACTTAATCTGTGTCCAAATGCTATTTAGAAGATTATCTTTACAGGAAACATAATATAGAACACAGACTTTTGCATGGCTTGTATTTAAATAATTGGGTCTCTGCGTGCCCATCAATCAAGTGTGAAATTAAACAACCAAGCAAGGCTGGGAGCGAGCCGTTCTGCACTTCCGTCCGACTGTGACGCAACAGTGAGTTAATTCACATAATGCGTATGAACTGCTGCCACCATGAGCAAAGATTTTTTGGTCACTTTCCATTTTCCTAGCCACTTTAGTTGAAATGCTCAGTCTCCACCAAACTCACCACTGGCTCAGAACTATAAGGGGTGAAAAAAAGTAGACTAATTTCAGCTAGGCAAGATATATGTTATGTGAAGTGTTATGTGAAAAGTGAATTTTTGATACTTCAGAAATTTCGAACAAAGCGTGTCAAAGACGTTACTGAAACCCCTGGGAACTGTTTTAAATTGGAAAAAAAAACCATACATGATACATTCGTAGAGCTGGAGTAGGATTAAGATCCGCTCAGTGTGCCCTTCACAAGAGTCTGAAGTCAGCTGGGAGACACTCCAATACTGGAGAACAGGATAAGATGTATAGAAAATGGATGGGTGGACAGATTTATTCAATGTATTTATTATTTCCTGTGAGGGTTCTAAATCCGCTGGCACGGTGTGAGACTGGTTAGAGCGTCTGCCTCACAGTTCTGAGGACCGGGGTTCAATCCTGTGTGGAGTTTGCATGTTCTCCCCGTGCCTGCGTGGGTTTTCTCCGGACACTCCGGTTTCCTCCACCATCCCAAAAACATGCATGGTAGGTTAATTGATTACTCTAAATTGCCCGTAGGTGTGAATGTGAGTGCAAATGGTTGTTTGTATGTGCCCAGCGATTGGCTGGCAACCAGTTCAGGCTGTACCCCGCCTCCTGGCCGATGATAGCTGGGATAGGCTCCAGCACGCCCGCGACACTAGTGAGGAGAAGCGGCTCAAAAAATGGATGGATGGAGGGTTCTAAATCCAAACAAATCAGAGGTCATCCGGCATCTCGGAAGGGATTTATTTGACCTTTCAGGTTTCGCTATCACCGCTCAGATAGCATGCAAATATGGCCACTAGTGGCACACTACAAGGAGGACAACATCAATAATAATTTGCTCTACATTACATTACTGCATTAGAGCCTGTAAATCTAATTTTACTTGTCTCATGTTAATAAACACACATTTACAAACTTGTAAGCAAGTCAAATTAATTTACAATGCACCTTTCACAGAGCACTTATACAAAGTACTTTTATGTATTTTATACATGTATGACTATAATCTATGTTATAGAATACAGTCGTATAAAATACAGAAACAACATTTTACAGTTAACACAAAAAACACTTCTGAAATTATGTCACAGTAGCGCAAAATCTTAAACGCAGCAAAAGACAGTCATCAATTATCACTGGGAAAACAATTTCCAAAGAGCCCAACCAGATAAGGGGGAGGAAAAAAAAAAACACTCTTGATGGGAAGGCTTGATGCAGAACTGCCTTGAGACATCAAGACAGTTTTATGCTTAGTTAGTAAAGGTCAGGCCAGCACATTGATGATGTGCCTATTATCTGTCTAAGCGGCAATCTGTTTCAAATTACCTCATTATGTTGATGACCAACTCAAGTGCACCCCTGGGCCTCGTGCGCTCCTCCTGAGACGCCGCTTATGCCCGGTCACGGCGTACCGGTGTCTTCATGTTAGAGAGGATGGAAACGGCGGGGCGTCATGCTACATAAATGTCTGCTAGACCATGGCATGTTATTAAGTTAAAGCCCCCCACGTCAGCCCGCCAGATCTCCTTATTGGAACCACAAACACCGGAGGCATCCTCATCCTTCACGGTGAGATGAGAGTCGTGCGCTGACATACATTTCCCCAAAAGTCAAATGACTGATCAGTATTTGTTTGGATTACTTTATAAAAGAGCATTTTATTCACAATTTAAAACAGTTCCCAGCTGTCTGAATAAAATATCTTTGACATTCTTCAGTATACTGACATTAAAATCCACTTGTCGCACTCAGTTTCAAATCACGCCGTTGCGAGGGCGCCGCTCTGTTTTACGCAAATGTCAAAAACAGCTTTCGTTACCATGACGATGGAGTCAGAACTAGGGCATACAATGAAGCCCCTGGCTCCTCAGTATTGCCAATTTAGCAATTTTGTTCCTATATTTATCAACCTTCACAACCTCTTGTGACTATTTTCCAAAAAAGCAACTGGTTACAAATCTAGTGACTTTTTTTGTGTGTTTTTGGAGACTTATGGTGAGTGAGACTCAAAGCGATGTTTACCTTCTGCGTGCCCACACTGCAAATGATTGGCACTTGCACAAAGCCGCCACGGCCTAATTTAACCATTGTGACATCACAATTGGGAAAGAACTCTTCTTAAGAGCTAATTCACAGAACACATTTTTTTTTTTTTAGAAATGGGCAGATTTACTCAGTGGTTGATTTTCACACTGCTACGCCAGCGACCCAACTATTTGTATAATACAAGCCATTAAAGTCAATATTAGTCAGAATTCGTCCCCTTTAATCAATGTTTTCTTTTTTTTTACAGCAGAGAGCGCAGAAAATCTTAATAAATGATGAAAGTTGTGGTAAAATAAGCAGCAAAATCTGTTATGATCATGACAAGACTGTCAAACACAACTAAATTCATCACTTTCCATAGAGATTGCTGTTCTTAGGCTTTGACAGTTATTTAGGCTACCGTAATTTCTCGTGTATAATGCGCACCCCCAAAGTTGACCTCAAAATTCTGGAAAACCCTTCTTCCAATGTATATTGCATTTTTACAATGCATGATTGTGCTTCTAGCCATATGATCAAAACATGAAGTATTATCTGTATTTTGTTAGTTTTTCAAAGAATTATTCTGAAGTTAAACACCTTATTTGAACACACAATACTTTCTTTTTATTTACTTGCTCTTATTTTGAAATTCACAGCCCTACTTTTATTTCGTAAATGAGAAAACACACAGTTGTGCTCATATGTTTGATTACCCAGGCAGGATTTGTAAGAAAACATGAAGGATCAGGCGAAACACATTTAATTTTATTGTAATGGCATTCAAATTAAACTGTCAAGCATTTCAGAAAAGCATTATCATTAATCAAAACATAACCATAAAGAAATTAATGATGGTTGTTCTTCAGTCATCAGTCGTATTAAAAAACAAAAACAAAATTACAATATTTCACAAATTCTCCCTGAGTATGTAAACAAATGAGCACAATTGTACATATATGCAGTCATATGTACCCTTGTCATATTGGAATGAAAGTGTAGTCTCGACCTTTTTCATAACCTCTAGGTGGCATGCTAGAATGAAAGTGTAAAACGTTTTCATAACCTCTAGGGGGTGATGGCATAGTGGAATGAAAGTGTACAGCTTTTTCATAACCTCTAGATGGCGGCATACATTGATAAATTGGAGAAAGTTTTTTTCCCATTCTCTCCTATACCTATGTATAATGCACACTATTTTTGGGGGGGGGTAAAAAAAATGCGCATTATACACGAGAAATTACGGTATTCACTGCTGACAGTATACATCCAAAGCATCATTTACAATAACACAGACAGCGTCGTGTTATTTTCAGAATAAACCAGAAAGGTGGAATCGGCTCCCTGAATGAAATGCAGCCTCATGTTGTGGGGAAAAGGCTCCATTGTTATGTAGACATAAAAGGCCAACTAAATGTGGTTTTAAGTTTTATTTTTCGGAAAGTGCAAAAAGCATTCTATTAATTCTTCAAAAAAGACGTCACAAACCCAGAAAGTTTTACTTCGACCAGCGGGAGCATTATGATGGTGAGTTTCATTCCAACTTAGAAAATAAATAAGGCAAAAATCTATTCAACCCAGCAAAAAACTATTTCTGCAAGTGTGTTAGATCTCAAGCTCAGAGTGACAAAAATTGTAGTGCATGAAGTCTAGTGAATGCTCTCATGCAGAACATGTAAGTGGCCACCTGAGCTGTTATTGATCAGGCCGAAGCACAGCAAAAGATCAGCTATTCACACAGTTTTGGCACATTTTAAAAGCAATCTCACCTTCCTGCTCAACCCACTGAGTTGTGCATTATTAAACTGTGGCGTGTGATGGGCCACGTGTAGCGATGATAACATTTGACAAATACCAACGAAAAGTCAAATCGAGCAGGCCGATTATATATATTCCAGTGATATTTCAACTGGCTAAAGAGTGACTTTCTCCCAGTGGATGTGAAGCAAACAGGTAATGTGTCTAGAATCTGCAATTAAACAATAGCCTTCATTTTAACAATCTGGGAAACAACCAGCTAATTCTACTATCATTAACCTCTGACTGACCCTCATTCAGCTTTACAATTCCCTGCGTCCCAAGAATTACGTCCACATTTAAATAACTCGGGTCAGCAATGCACAAACACCACATATACTGCATATGAGCTGAACTGACATGACTGCTATTGAATTTGCTTGAACTATCCCGACAAGGGGGCTTGATTTTGCTGTACTGTGCATGCAAGTGTTGCATATGCAATGCGATGTGAACCAAATCCACTATTTAGGCTCTTTGATGCAGAGAGGATCCCTTTGTTTCTTCACAGACCAATGCAATAAACACCAGTTGAACGCAAGGCAATCACATAGATAATATATTTAAAATGTATATTATATTTGTGGGCACCACGGTGCTATCGTGGTTAGCATGTTCACCTCACAGTTCCGAGGTTTTGTGGTTTGACTATCGGCTCCGGTCTTCCTGTGTGGAGTTAGCATGTTCTGCCAGTGCTTTCGTTGGTTTTGTTCAGCTTTCTCCCACGTAGCAAAATCATGCACGTCAGTGTCATTGAAGACTCGAAATTGGCCATTGGTGTGAATAAATATGAGTGTTAAAGTTGGTTTGTCTGTATTGTACGGGCCCTGCAACAACTGCCGACCAGTCCTGGGTGTACCCCGAACCCTAATGAGGCCAAGCGAGTTTATGGGTGTACACACCTTAGTACGAGTCCTCTGTACATTTTTATAAATGAGGCTGAAGGTGCACTAATGGCTAGTATATTATCAAATCCAAAGAAGAAAAAGAGCCCTCCCAGTGGCAAAAGAGTGGTTATCACAGAAAAAAGATTCCTGGTTCAATTCCAGCTTGGACAGTTAACAGCTGCCTTTTGGGGCCTTTCTGTGTGGGGTTTTTATGTTTTGCCCTTTCGGTTCACAACCTGCTTGCAAATGGTTATTGCCCTTAATGTGTGAAAGCTGATCAGTTGGCCGTGATTAACCCATTGCATGCACAGTGTGCTAATCAACCCACAGGCTTCCTCACACTGAATCTCATTTAACACCTGCTGTTGGCATCTTTGATCAGTGGCATGTTAGAAATCAATTTACAACTCACGATTGCTCTACATTTCATTGTTTAAACCGTTTTTTTACTTGAAGATGAGACAGCAAAATGAAAAATTGATATGTAGACACTTTTGTGAAATTCATAAAAAACAAAATCACACAGAGGCTCGATGTGGGAATAAAGCCACTCACAAACATGTGTGAGAGGAAACCGGAAGTGAGATGCACACATCTGAGAGGAAACAGGAAGTGAGATGCACACAATCTGATAGTACTGATCCCAAGTGGCTGCTTGACATGTTTACTACAATCACACTGTAAAACAATTCTATAACACATGAAATGTAATACATATCCAATAATCTGACCACTAAAAAAAAGCACACCATAAAACATCAGCTTCATGACTATCTCCCAACCCAATTCCCCTAGATAAAATACATAAATAAATAAATAAGTGGTGATAACATAACACTTTGAACCATGCATTATAGAAAATGTAATCCTAAAGTCCAACAATTGCCAATTAGCTATTGATCCTATTTATTATAACAAGCAACCAATCTCTCACTACTCACTGCTCATTGCTCAGTAGAACGGCATTTCTTCCTGAAGGGTTTCATCGTATGTCTGCCGTGTTTGAGATGTAGTACATTTATACTGTAGGTATGTAGCGTGTTAGAGTGACAAACATCTAATCTCCCTTCTTTCTTTTCTGCCATTCTGTCCTTTCCTCTTCGGTCACAGCGTGCAGGCTTTCTAACCATTTTTGGTTCAAATCAGCGATGCCCTTGGCGCTAATGGCCGAGTGAGTGACAGCTTGGTGACAGGAAACAAATGTGAGCCTTCGTTGTGCCGTCTGTCTGCAGAACCACTCACCAATGCTCACAGTCACCAAGTCCACTTTTCATTTACACACTGGTTTTCACGACTCGCACCCGTGGACCCCAACAACAGTGACTGGCTTCCCAGGCAGCATACATTAACCAGTTGCTAAGTCGCCAGGTAACCCATACCAATTTAGAGAACATGACCGGAAGGCCACCGTTTACCACAAAACCCACAGTCAGGGTTTCATGAAATAAAATGTACACATATCAGCCTTGCCCGACATAAGCTAAGGCATACACTCGAGTATCTGCGGCAAGGACATCTAAATAAAGCGCAATGTTTAGCTTGATTTAGCACAACTATTTACAATGAGTGTTGTAAAGCATGTTGAAAAGGAGCAGGGCTTTACCGTTGCTACAATAGCACAGCAGCATATTTAGAATATATTTATTATTTCCCACATTTCAACACGCAACATTGTAAGGTTTTTGTCTCGCTTACATTAGATTAAAAAAAATAAAATCCCTCTTAACGCTGCTCTTGTATTTGTTTATTTGTCGGTTGTCTGTAGATCATTAATACAATTGTATAAGTGTGAATATTGCTGCTGCCATATGCTTGTCAAAACAGGTAAACAAACTTTAATTGGTGGCATTCATACAAAATAATTGATACATTTCTTAAGAAGAAGAAGAAGTTGTAGAGTTGTTATTACTCTTAAAATAAGAATAAGGTCTTACTCTTCGGCTAGGACCTCAGGCAAACGAGTAATCCTGGCTTAATGTTAGCTGTAATTTTTTTAGGCGAAAAATAAAAATTTCCTACAAACAAGTCTTTGTCCCTTTTTTTCTTTTCTTTTAGAAATCCTTTGTTGCAGTGTGTGGATATTAGAGTGGAAATAATCAGCACCTCCTGGAGAAACCCCTCACGACTGGGAGGCTTTGATTCTCTTCCATGGGAGAAGACACCTCTGCCTTAGCTGAAGGTTTCTGTGATATACTTCATCTCACAAGCAGAACGGACATTAGGTGTGTGTTTGTGAGCGCGTGCATGTGTGTTGATGGACAGCAGTTTCAAGTAGAGCGAGGAAAAATGTAAAATGTTAAACCCAAATTATGCAGCGTGTGCGCATCGGAATTGTATAGTGTGATGGGCATACAGTCACTTTTTGGGGATCTACAAAAAGCATCTGGCCAGGATGTAAAATTGTGAATTTCATTACCTCTGTCAGCATTTTTTTTTTTTTTGGTAGTTACATGGAACTTGGAACAAGTTAGATCAGCAAACACGGCTGGCCTGCATTCTTCTGCGGTATGGTGGCTTGTGTGTGTGTGTGTTTTTTTTTGTTTTTGTTTTGTTTTTATAAATGGTGGGTTTGGGTTAATATTTTTCTACAAGTGTGTCAAAAAGTAAATATGCTTGCTCAAATATATATATTTTATATACTTGTAGAAATGTGTGTTGCTTTGTTTTGTTGTTGTATTTTTTTAACACAAACGCACCAGGACTGAAAATATTATTTTCTCCGATGACGTAAAAAAATAATAAGATATAAAATTCAATATGTGGCTACAAAAGTAAAACCGTTTGATTTGAATATTTCAGTATAGATTAGTTACTGGCTGAAACTATTTTTGGGCAATCCACCCTTTCAGTGAATAGACATTATTTTGAGAAACCAAAATAGAGTGGTGCCTTGAAATGGGGAAAACCTTTACCTGTTGAAATGAATGGAAATGCCATTAATCGATTAAAGGCTCCTCATGAAAAAAAAATAAATAAATAAATATTTGCTATGTGTTTTTTTTATAAGAAAAATAGCACTCTATAACATTGCATGTTGTAAAAACATACATAATGACATATAAGTATATCAATAGAATGCAAAAAAATGAAACAGTTTTTGCAACATGTTCTTTGCTTCACTTCACTGTAAATTGTGCTGTTCCTTCTGGTGTTCACGCCTTGGTGACCTGAAGGCGCCCAACTATTGCATTTCCCATTATGTTAGCATTAAGCTAGCAGATTTTACGGCAAAGTTAGGTGCTTGTTTTTAAGACAAAAGGTGTAATTATTTTTGTTTTATGTTTAGTTTGATAGGAAACTCCAACTGGGAGTGACAATCAACTGTTTTTTAAAAATTGTTCACTATCTGCCACACTGCTTTTTCCTGCGAGTTGAGTTCAAAGTCACCATACAGCGCTTGTATGTGATTGAAATTATTTGAGGTGGAAAAAGTCCAGTATACAATGCTCAACTGTATTTTGTATGTATCTTTCTATGGTTCCAATTCAACGTAGACAACAACGCGATACAATGTGATAGATTTAACAAGTTTCTGTCCTTGATTCAAACTGCCATTGTTGCTGTAAATCAGCCCATTTTCATTCTACACCAGCACCCTCATTCAAGACTAATGGACAAATGATCCCTTGTGGTGCAGCATCCTTTTCCATCTCACTGCCAATCATACACGACTCTTTCACAATCCTCTTTGCCATTGTCCCTTTTGGGTTAGCAAACAGAGGATACAGTTGCTACATAGCTCTTCAATGCAGTTTTATAAACTTTGTTTTAACTGTAAAGAAAGGTGTAATGTAATGATCATTTTGGAGGCTGTTGATGCTGTTTTTCTGTGCCTCATATCTGCGGACCAAAAGGCCGACTAGAAGCTGGACTGGTCGTACTCAAACACAGAGCATATATAGAGACAGACAACCGTTCACACTCGCATTCATACTTTTGGTCATTGAACAGGAATCCATCCCCAGCTGAGTGTGTAAAAGTCAGCCATGTGAATCCCTACATCACCAATAACAGGATGTATCCAAGTCATCAGACTGTACGTGTTGAGTCTGGTGGTTTATTTTGAATTTTGCCTGTTCCAACTAGCAACCAGCACCTGACGTTTTATTTATGCGACAACTGAAGAGTTATATTAAATATCAAGTACATTTAATTGTAAATAAAGGTTGTTTCATTTGTTTTACCTCTATGTATAATTTACAAACAAAGACCAGTGAGGAATTAAATAATTGATTTTCAGGGGGGGGTCACGGTTAGCACATCTGCCTCACAGTTCCGAAGACTGGGGTTCAAATCCCGGGCCTGCCTGTGTGGAGTTTGTATGTTCTCCCTGTGCCTGCGTGGGTTTTCTCCGGGTACTCAGGTTTCCTCCCACATCCCAAAAACATGCATGGTGGGTTGATTGAAGAGTCTAAATTGCCCTAAAGGTGTGAATGTGAGTGCGAATGGTTGTTTGTTTCTATGTGCCCTGCGATTGGCCGGCGACCGCTTCGGGGTGTAACCCGCCTCTCGCCCGAAGATAGGTGGGATAGGCTCCAGCACGCCCGTGACCCTCGTGAGGATAAGAAGAAAATGGATGGAGAGATGGATTTTCAAGGGGGGGGGGAACAACTTTCGTGTAATAAATTCCAATAACTGGGTTCAAATCCTGCCTTCCAAGTATTTCAATGAGAGCTGGGTTAAAAACAAACTTTATCTTATTGTCTTTGTTAGAGGTGTGTTTTAGCTTTTGTGTTAGTATGTATCTGATCTGTATCTTCAGTGTCTGCACTGCTGGCATGGTGTAATAAACCTCACAGAATATTACAATCATCAAACATTCACGTTCCGTCTCTGCTACGCCGCCCATTTTGTGAATAACTCAAACCATAACGGTCTTTATGAACGGAATATTACACAAGCGTTTGACAACGACACACGTTCCACGACATTGTCATTAAAACCCCAAATCGGAAAAACCTCAGCTGTTGCTCATTCAACAGGAGTGTCTCCTTAGTACTGCACCGCAAGTGATGTTGAGATCTGGTTAACATTCACATCATGAGCCTCTCGGCTGGTTTAAAAAAACAAAAAAATGGCAGCTCATTATAGATTACAATTTTTTGCTAGGGTAAAACGAATACATGAAATCTTCATTACCCACAAGGCAGGCAACAGGCGGAAGACACCTTCAGAATAATTTCTTTCTTCTCCAGGTTTATTGGTCAGATCAGACGCTCTCTACCATCCCCCTTTTTATTTACATGTTCCCGTGCCAGTCATGTCAGGGTCACTGCCTAATCACATTAGGGCTTGATCAAAGTTGCGAGAGCAAGCGGGAGAGCAGGAGAAGCACATTTCTCACAGTGTGGGGATTAAAGCTCCAGCACCATCCCAGGATCATCTGCACCGAGTCGTATCCCACAAGTCCCGAGGCTTCAGATGGCTAGTGGATGGTGGACAGGCTGCTGAACCTCTTGTAATCTGGAAGACAGACTACTAAGGGCAAAGCCAAACTCCATGTGCCCGGCGAGATAGATGACTGACTTGATAAAGACAAAAAAAAAAACATTAAAAAAAACATGCAGTACATGCAAGTAGATCACTGCAGCAAACGTGTCTGAGGTCGGTTATCATATGATCTCAACTTTGGGGCATCAGGAAACTGCAGGAGTAGTTCTCAGAAACACTTTCTCACCATTTCACACAATCTACTAGATTATGGCTCAAATGACAATAGGTGGATACAAATAGATGACTGATATCATGAGCATGCCTCAGTTTTATTATTTATATAGCAGCTGGCCTCCAGACATTGCATCTTTTTTATATCAATTGAAAACAATGGCCCGTGGCAACAAAGCCGCTCATTTAAACTTTCCGGTGGGTCGGAACAATGGGAATGTTTTCGTGCCAACATTCTTTTGTGTTCCCATGACACTAAGATTAAAACACAGTTGACAACAAACATTCTGACAGCTCCAAAGAAAGATTACAAAACAACTATTAACCATATCAGCAACAACGTCCAGAGCGCAGGAATCACATTCAAATGTTCACAAAAGACAAACAAAATTACACAGGCTACACTAGAAGATGCAAACCATTCATTAGCAAGAATAATAGGAGGGCCAAATTGGAATTAGCTGAAAGAGTACAGCGCCGAGACTTCAGACCTCAGTTTTATGGACTGATGAGAAAAAGATTAACCTTTACCAAAGTGATGAAAAGGCTAAATCTTCGAGAAAGGAACCCAAACACACAAACTCATCCGTGAAACTCTGTGGAGTCAACTAGCAGGTCATGCAGTTCTACTTATGACAGAAATCTAGTTGAGACTGTAACTACAGTGCCTCTGCTGGTTGGAGCCAAGTAGTGCACTAAATTTTGTCTCAAATACTTAATGGTTTCAAAAATGGCTCAATTAATTCTTCTAATCAATGTAAATAATTTTCATTATGATTATGAAATGAAACCTAAATGAAAACAAGAAAGCCTTACTTTATTGTTTTAAGATTACACTTTTGGTTTGTCTGCGACTGTTTACATGTGAGCAGCATCATCCATAATCAACTCCTACGCACAAAAATTCAGCTAAGACACCGTTCATGTTGTGTCCCTTCCCAGTTGAGCAGATAGCCTTATTCCAGTGAATTCATTTGTAAGATATTTCACTGAATCCAAACAAACCTAATAGCCAAATGTTGAGAACTAAGTGCTCCAATATGGATGGTTAATTTTAATTAAATTAATGTCACCGCCAGCTTAACCCTATTTCGTTGTGGTTCCGCTCTATATAGCAGGGCTGAACGTTAAAAGATAATGACAAATGAGTGTCTAAGTCAGTGAATTTGCAAGTATGCATGAAAAATCTAAAGAAATAGAGCGCCTGATTGAAATCAGGACTTGCATAGAGTGGGGGGATATATCTCTGAAAAACATTCTTATTAGAAATGATAAGAGGTATTTTTTGGCGGATAAGTTCTAGTTTACAGCCCTTCGGCAGTGAGCTAGAAAGTGAATATAAGACACGGGCCGCAGATCATGATGACAGGCCGGCGAGACGGCGTAGTCAAATTCACGGCCTGATTTCCTGCACTGCTCAAAGTGACACGAGAATCTTTATGATAGTGATCCACTTTGACGACAAACGGTAACAACATCGGAGTTTGAAAGCGATGATCAGCCAGCAGCAGTAAACACACTACTGACATTTTAATCAAAAATCCCAATGTGGGATCCATTCAGACGCATTTCACATCTCCAGGAATACAAAATATTGAACATGCCATGCAGGGCCTATGAGATCTGCATTGAAATACCAACATTAACCTTTTGTAAAAACTTGGCTACGACATTAACCAGCCATCCAATGCTGCAATGTGCCATTAAAACAGCTAAATTGCACTGATGTAGGGAGTCTGGCATTTCCAGACAATTCATATTTCATTCATATGTCATTTATAGTTCGCCTCTCACAGACTTTGAGGAAATCTCTGTGGAAGTATTTCATATGTATTTACAGTATGTCATTTCTTGTATGTAAGCAAATAACAGAGTGGTGTCAGTGTTTTTATTCTTATTAAAAAGATAAATCAACAAACCGGAGAAAATATTCAATATCAATTTCAATACCTAAAATCGGAATAATCTCTGATTTAGGGTTGGTATTTGTCTCCCCAGGCAGATGAATGCTACTGTTTTGTTGTTGTATCACCCTGCTGAATGTGCTCACTTATCCTTGGGAGGCACAATCAAAGGGAAATTCTCATGCCAAACATCGCACAGACTGGACACCAGCAGGAGACACTTTTGCTGGGGCCAATTTGTCTTTGAAGCAAACTGTCACCAAGTTTTTCCAGTGATGTATTCACGCGATTATACCAGCCTCCCTTTTTGTTATTGTTGAATTAGTATCCACATGGTGTTGAAGAAGGACATTGTATTCCGCAACGATGCAGTTGATGTAACAAGTCCTGTACGTCATTGTGAGCCAACGAAAGGGTAGTAAGCGGGGTACACGTAGTGATTTTTAACATATCCGACTGTGAGCTTTTCCGGTAAATACACTGTGATTGTACACTCTTCTCTTTGTCATTTTTACTGAGTAAGAATACAGGAGGGAGTAACAATCACAGAGTCCGTGAAGGATTTGCAGTTATGACTATTGACCAGGTTGAACATTTAAGATTGTCGGCCTCAACCATTTTCTGAGCAGATTTGGGGGGAAGAATAACTCTCAACACACACCACACCTCAGGATAATCTTACAAATATGACAATGATTAGAAAAAATAAATGCCTTTGCACTTATAATGTGGTCTATGTAATTATAACATCTTTTGTTCTAGCACGAAGATACGAAAGCAGACTGTATTCCTCTATTTTATGATCACTTTGCTGTGAAACAAGCAAGATTTCTGTGGTTGGGGGGCCGCCAGTTGCACGAGGCAGATGATAACTAACTGCCTGTTGATTTGTGTACATATGACCTTGCCTCAGGACAAATAGGTAGACACTTCTTAGAGCAGCCATCAGGTTGTATTTTAACAGTCTCCTTGCATGCAAGTTTTTAGTAAATTGCATCTCTCATTATTCTCAGTGTTTGTTCTGTCTCATCTACTTAAGTTTTGACATTTTTTCCCCTTAACAACAACCGTGACCTTCGTTGCCGCTGATCGGAAAAGGAAAACAGGCTAAAAAAAAAAAGGCCTGATTATCGGTATGCGTGTACTTCTCTTCAGGGTCATATTGCAAAGCAAAGTCTTAATCTCTACGACACTTGATATTTAGTATTTGTTTAGGCAGGCAAAATCTACAATGAATATACGGTTATATTCCTTGAACAATTAGGGATCTCTTGCATGCTCTTTTGCCCAAAGACCCCCCGAATGATCACTCCCTAATGAGATGGTAATCGTAGCATTTTACACTGGTGTTTGGAAGGGTGATGGGTTTTATTTATTCAGTGGCATCTACTCTGTATACAGGCGATGTCTGGCGAGATCAGACCACAGTGTTGCATAACCTGCATTTGAAAGAGGCTTGGTTAAAGGTGACCTCTTCAGAGCATCATCATATAAGCCTTTTAAGAATCCGTTTTGGTTTATTCGTCACTGTCCGAGCTGTATTCTAAGAGCAGGATGTTTAATAATTTACATTAATACATAATACATTTTTGTTGTCATCCGTTTCAAAAGGGTACTTAAAGACACCAAAAAACAATGCTTGTCAATTCTTTGCTCTTATTGTTATGCACAAAGTAGTGGTTGAAGCAGAAAATTGCTAGTATTGATTACGTCCTAGGCAAGGCTACGCGATGCCATAGGGGAGAGTGCTTGACTGACATGCATGGTGAGGCAGACAACAAGGAAATTAAACACATGAGGGCTGTATTTGGATGACTTGAGCAGCATCCAGTAGGTGGAAACAAGTGGGAAAGCTTTAATTTGACGCTGAAGCCAGCTCGTCATGAAATCGGGTCTGCAGCCGACCTCAGTAGTCGCTCTGTTCCCCACTGAGCTTTTTTTCGCCCTTGCGCAACTCAGCCAAGAGGCGCGGCACCGCTAAAGCTCATTTTTCTTTGAGCTTTACAAGGCTCACACCGGTGTGCAATTGTAACATCATCAATAATCAGTACAATGAATTATTAGCCAAGGGATAAGGTCTCATGTTTATTTGGCTTACAGTAAAGCTTGGCAATTTAAACACTTGCCACAATGTCCCAGAAGTCTCTCAATGTCACGCAAATTACGTTTTTAAGATCTAAATGCACTAATTAATAGGCAGTCTAAGGGCATGCTCTTATGGCATGCATATTCAATCTGTCTCTCGGGACCACTTTCATCATAGAACACACGTGGCATTTATTTAGAAATATCCAGCTAATTCTCTGTAGAGAAGCAACAGTGAAGGTCACACAATGAAAAAAAAAAAAACCTCACACTGATTTATGAGTGAAGCCAACTGACATTTATCCCTTCACATGGACTTTCAAGTTCTGTTTGGAAGATGCTGACACCCCCCGCCGCCACCACCCCTCCTCTAAAAGCGAATGTCAAGCATGGCATAAACAGCAATGCCTTACCGCATTACTGATCCTATTTATTCTAAGGCAATGCCCCTATCACATAGTTTGTAATTAAATGGATGAGACCACAATGTAGAAAAGATTTGTCATTTTTTTAATCGGCAAGGTCATGCGGGGGTTGTTTAATGGATGCGCCATTTGTCTTTCCCAGCCACAAACACGTGTTACATGCTTTGCGTGTAAGATCTGACAATCGCATTTTTTTGAGAGAGGCTAATTATAGCTGCCTCCCATGTGTTGGCATTACACCACAGAAGCACGCAAGCATCTGCAAGTCCAACAAATGACACACTGAGGAAGGCTATGTGGCATTTTACATTTTTCAATGGCACGTTTAGAAATTTATTAGGACGACCACTGGCTTGTTCTGACAATGACAATTAGCTATTGTGTCATGGTGCTTGCTCATAGAACCTCACGTCACTATTGTAGCGGAGATGCACGCCGCAACTTTGAGGCGTCACAGAGACTAACGACCACCTGAGACCCCCCACTCCTCCACGCTGCCCTGCTGTGAGACGGCGACTAGGACAGGGCCTGGTGTACGTCAAGTGGACCTTAACCTAATTAGCAGCTTGCCGTCAAATCTTGATTCCTGTCTCCAAAAGACCCCTTCCAGGACCAAATGGTTGGGGAAGACTATGTGGTTAATATTCACCCATGCACGTGAGGCGCCACCCACTGACGTTGAGAGGAACTGCAAGCAGAACTTGTGGACGTGCCTTTGATGTTTGTTAACGGAAGATAAAATGTCCGTTTTTATATCTTGCAAACTCTGTAGAAATATTCCAAATGTATGCCTTGGTGTCTGTGTCCCCATTCTCACTTTGACAGGTCCTCTGCAAGATTTCGAAAGCTGTTCATGATTTGAAATCAAACAGTACGAAATGTTGTATTGAACAATAAGCCACCCATCTGCCACCATCAAAGTTTAAACAATGATTTTATGCGTATGAGTACAAAGTTGGGAGTGTTTGAGATTAATATTATTTTAAAAACCCATTTACTCAAATTTGCTGACAAGATTCAGGCTGGTGGGCGTGGTCTTCTCCAAGTCGGCACTCCCTCTTCCTACGCCCCGCCCCTGGGGTATTTAACTCTAAACGCACACCTTTCTCAGTTGAGAACAGTTGAACTGTGTTGACTTGAGGCTTCTTTTTCCTTCTGTGCTGGTAGCTCGCCAGCTGGGTGGCCGCCTCCCCCTTCTTTTGTTCCCTTTCTGTCCTCGGGCACCTGCGGGTGCCACCACGTGCGCGAACGCCCGCCGCCACCAAACTGACGGTGTTTTTGATCGCAGAAGTCGACCGTGAGGCTACGATCGCTTTCCCAAGCCACGATCGGCTTGTAGCAACCTACAGATCATGAGACTGATTTAAAAAGCTTTGTCGTCATTTCACCTAAAGTTAAACTTAAAAACATTTACGTGGTCCCTTTACGAGACCTTAATTTGATTTTGACAATCAAATAAAATTTTACGATAAACCGGAAGTAACGCAAACGTCGCTTCCGGCTTATTACTTTATCCTAAATTCATTACAATTCTTATTTCATACATAATCGCTACACTATCATGTCACGTGTAAGTTAAGACAACTGTGTATGTCCCATTTATGTTCTTTTCAGGAGCAGTGTTATACGTTTAATGTCTTGAAATGTTTAGTCGGACAATTTCAAATGTGTCTGAACGAGGACATACTGTATTTGGAAAGGTAACAATCGCTCCCTATGATGAACGCATACAGATACAAATCTGTTAATAATCCGGTCATCTTGTAATGGTTAGCAGGGTAGAATGGCATTTACTCTGAACTAAATGTCGAAGCATTGCTCATTGGTAGCATCAAACATCAACCTAATTCATAGATTTCACCCGATTTTGACTGAAAAATATACTTTTATAGTGACTCATCGGTGCAAAAAAATACATTCACTATCCAAGGTTGTCAGCATGAAAATCAAAATAAGGTCGACCCGCTCTTGTCTCATGGGTCTTTGCTCATCTCCAATGCAAAGTGAATGAGGGACCTTTGGCCTGGAGCATGCATCCATTTTCTATCCTGCTTATTCTATTCAGGGTCACGGGGGAGCTGGCGAGAGGCGGACTACACCCCGGACTGGTCGTCAGTCAGTCGTAGGGCACATGTCTATAATGTGAGGTAGATGGGTACCCTCCACTTGACTTCATCCAGCTATACCATAATCAAAATATGACCACTGTAGGACTGTGACAATCTGAAAATGTTACCCTATAAGGATATTAGTGACTATTGTACACAAGTATGAAGGCTAATATCCTCATCATTTTAACAAATTGCCAATGACCATTTGCTTTGAACTGCTAAGTTCCACTTTTGACATTGAGACGCCTCTCTGGGTGTAAAATGGCTTCAGTGAGTGAATAGATTTAAACGGATTGTATGGTAAATGGATTTGGCATAATTATCGTATTGAACAGACAGCAAATGAAATTCACGAACTGAAAGCATTAAACAAATATGGCGAGAAGCAAGAAATGAAACGCACAGCTCTGTAAAATAGTTGAAATGGTTGGCACTGTACATATTACACAACCTCAATTCCAGTGAAGTTGGGACGTTGTGTTAAACATAAATAAAAACAGAATATAAATATCTTGTCTTTGTAGTGTATTCAATTAAATGTAGGTTGAACATGATTTGCAAATCATTGTATTCCGTTTTTAGTTATGTTTAACACAACGTCCCAATTTCATTGGAAATGGGGTTGTACAATATATAGTGTCAGTAAAATCTAGGACAGTGGACTATTAATGTTCGAGGGAGTCCTCTCCTGGGGCCACAGTGTTGATCGGAGCAATAGGTCTCCTTCCTACTGGATCAATGTCAGCACAAATTTCAGATTGCTTTCCTGATGCGTGCCAGGTTATCTGTGATTCAGCTTTAATAGGTTATTGAACGGAGCCAGCATTAAGGGAGCAGGGCTGTATTTCACATTATTGATAGTGAAATGTTCACGACTTTGTCATTACCATGCATTAGGACAACAACGAATCTTGACAACGCCATCAAGGAACATAACAGTTATACGCTTGTTTAAACAGAAAGTGCTACTTTGTGAACATGTGAGCAGGAGACAAGAATAAAATGCATAATACAATGTATGGGAGACAAAGTAATGTTAACTGAATAAGTCTCCAAAACAACGACAACAACAAGGACTGAACAGAAACTTGAAAACAAGTAGCACAGCTGGACAGGGCATGAGTGGAAGCACTCTGATTGGTTGAAACAAGAGGGCATAAGGGATGAGACCAGGAAACTAATGAGACAATAAACACAACAAACACAGGAGCACCAATACACTGGAACCCTGGTTTAAGAATTGAATCTGTTCTGTTTTATTTGCCGCGTTCCCGAACCGAGTTAATATTTCCCATTAAAATGTATGGAATGCAATTAATCCTTTCCAGCCCCTGAATGAAGCTAGAGTTACCTTACTTCTATTGGTGTGTGGTTAAAATAAATACTGTACAGTTCAGATATCAGTGAAAAGACACTCTTTTATGTATAAATAATATGATGCATTTGCTAAGAAATCAATGTTCGCACACAGTACTGTATTGCTTTGGGAACCGTGTTGCATTGTGGGACGTGGTTACCATTTTGGGCTAGTAATATTCATGGTTAACTCAATGCTGATATGTCAGGCAGAATTTTAAAAGGCAAGAAAGGGAAGTGGATTTATAAGGAACCATTTAACCACAAAGCCTCACTAACACTATCACCAGCAAGCTCTCGAACTGTGGCCAAAGGTCGAATTCGAGCAGACTCTCTCCCCTCTCTGTGTGGTTAAGTTATCATGAAGAGTAAAAATAAGAAATTTTTGTGTAAAATAATGAGCTCCTCTGAATTTATTCACAAATGTATTTATTTACTTCGCGTGACATCTGGGCCTGCTTACAGGAGCTGAACACAAAGCTGATATACTCGCAGAAAGCCAGAACAAAGTATTTCGTGATATGAACGACAACAGATGGATATACAGTTTATGTGTACGTTCTACAATCTTGTGTAAGGGCATTTAATTGTCACTAGGCTATACTTTTCTGGCATAGATGATCAAAGATACACTATTTGTCGTAAATAAATTGAAATTTTGAGGCCAATTAAGTTAAATTGGAAACGGTCCAGCACCACCCTAGATAATGACTGGTAATCACTTTTAACCCCAAAGATCTTTTCATTGCCAGTGAATGTCATACGTCATCCTAAAAACTAATTCGGACATGAAACTAACAAACTGAAGTTCAACACTAAACTTAGTTTTCCACATCCTGTTAAAATTGGAGATAATTTAAATGGGATTTGTTTTTTAAATCAACATCCTGTATACTGTATTTTCACGACCATAAGGCGCACTTAAAAGTCTTCAATTTTCTCCAAAATGGACAGGGCGCCTTATAATGCGGCACACCTTATGTGTGCACCGAGTTCCAACATCTATAAATGTATGATGAGCGCTCAGGGGAAGGGTGCGTGACGTACGACGCTAAAGCTACGCCCCCAGTAGGTATATAGCGCCGGTGTGTTTTATTTTTATTTTTTATTTATTTTACCGCTTGACTGACTGGGAGCATTTCCGGGATGTGCATTGTGCAAAACAACATCGGTTTGGCTAAGGACGCCCGAAAATGACACCTACGAAGAGACACGCGTACGAAGCACAGTTTAAACTGCAAGCTTATCAGTTACGCGGAGGAACATGGTAATCGAGCAGCCGCGAGAGAATTCAAGATCAACGAATGCATGGTTCGCAAGTGGAGGAAGCAGGAAAACGCGCTTCGCCAAGTCAAGAAGACGAAGCTGAGTTTCCGCGGAAAAAAAAGAAAAACAAAACGCGGAAACAAAGCGGGGTGGCCCCAGTTGGAAGACCAACTTGAGCAATAGATTAAGGAGCAAAGAACAGCTGGGAGAAGCGTCTCTTCAGTCACCATTCGACTGAGTGCAATAACTCGGAGCTTGCCATCATTCCGGGAGGCTTGACGAACCGCTGGACATCCTTGTAAACAGGGCGTTCAAAGTGAAGTGAGCGGCGTGGGAGCCATGGATGACAGATGGCGAACACAGCTTTACTAAGACGAGCAGGCAGCGCCGGGCAATTTGCCACAATTACGGCACAATTTGTGACTGGATTGTGGATGCTTTGGCTAACGTGTCTGCTTGCACTGTTGTTTGAGCTTTCGCACGGCAACGAGACTGTCTCGAACCTGGGCGTGTTTGATTGAGAACTTTCCCAGCTGTTCATTTCGGATACAGAAGATGAGGACTTTGATGGATTTGTGGATGACGATTGATCAAAAAATAATGTGAGTACATTGTTAAATATTTCAATAAAGTACAACTGAACTCAGTTTTGCTCTCGCTGCCTTTTTAAAAACATTGTTTTAGCGTGCATGCATGCTACTGTATGTTTTAAGCTTGCGTATGATTTACCATGCTTGCGCCCAATAATACGGTGCGCCTTATGTTGTCTGTGTTAAATACAGAAATAGACCCCGTAACTGAGACTGCGCCTTTTAATACGGTGTGCCCTATGGTCGTGAAAATACGGTACTTTAACACACAGCTTTTTATTTTAGAATGCAGTTGTATCTATTTGCAGCAGTGCTTTCACTTTTGTATTTCAATTGAGCATCGGGTCTCCGTTTTACATCATTTCCGTTTTGTGCATTTGTATTTGTGGTACAGCGATTTGCAGTATTGTTGCAGTATTTCCAGCAGTGCTTTCACATTAATTGTTTTTTTTTTTTACATTGAGCTTTCTTGGCCACCACAGTTGACTGATGGAACCTCTGGAAATGAGCTGGCAAAATGGAGCAAAAAGTAAAAATTATGAGGCTGATGAGTCGGTACAGTCCAGGCAGGGGGGGCACATTTATATTAAGGTGATGCTGCTATACACACACACACACACATGCTCAATTTACTGTATTGTACAGGCTGCTGAGACTGGGCTAAACCCAAACTGCAAAGCTTTGGTGATCAAAAGAGCGGAGACAAGCTGGAACTGTCTGTGTTAAATCTGTTGACATATCACAGCATGTGAAGGTCGAGCATTTTGTCAACATGGACAATACTTGACGGCGTGGCTGCCGACACCACGTGAAAGATTTACCGTCCTCTACTAAGTCAAATAAGACGTGGACAAAACTGGAGGGGGCAAGTGAGAGGTTATTCTATGATAAGCTATAAAATGAAATGGCTCTGTGCTACATTAGAGCATGATTTAAAACTGCTTATTCATACGTTTAAAAGAACAATCGTTCTATTTCCTATAAAATGTGTTATTTTCAATTTCAAGTAGAAATTCTGGTAAAACTGAAGCGGTTTACACATGCATTTTGACCATGTGAGAGACCTCACACACGACTTGTGTGCTTACTGCTCTTATTGTGTGTGGTGTACTCGAGATGACTAACACACCGCCTACATAACGATGTCTCCCACCGATAAGCGTGGGTGTCCTCCTCTAAACCAGATGCCTGTTATAGTGCCTAGAGTGACCTCATAGGCAGCATGGTGCCACAGAGCATTCAAACTACCAAAAAATACAAAGAAGAGGGAAAATTTGCTCGTTTGAGGCGCTTCCTAACTGCGTATCATTCAGTTTCATGTCAAAATCTCAGCGACTGTGGCTCCACCTACACACAAAGAATTTGCCAAAACCTTTAACACAGCCCAACCCATGGGATATTTAGGGACATCCAAAAATCTGGCTTTTGCTGATCGGAAAGGGTGAAGAATACTCACATTCAGCCTGAATATCTGTATGTGTGTACCTGAATTTACACATGCCTACAAATTGTTCATAATGATTGTTTTTAAATCCCTTTCACCTTAATTTTTTTATAGACTCATACATACATGTCAATCTGACCTAATATTAGAAATGAAGACAAAAAAATTGTTAACCTAAATTAGAGGCATGTCTTCAATCGGTATGCCAGTAGTAGCAGAGGTGAACAAAAAAAAAAAGACTGATAACAATTAGAAATGAAGGAAACTCAATATCTGCCTGCTTTGCAGAATTTGACACCCCAAAGCAGGGCAATGAATAATGTAAACAGTAACGCTAATGATTGCTCCCTAAAGCCGTGTCAGAGATGGAACCTGTGGAATGGCTTTCCTAAATTGGTTACAGCCATTATTAATGTTCATGTTAATTAATGTTACACCTTGGATTTCTCTGCTTCCACAATTGTTTGTTGGGGGAAATCCTTTACGCCATTTAATCAGATTAAATTTGTCAAGCCCACTGGTGTGACCAGCAGCACTAACATGAAGCTGTCAAGGGAACCTTCTGGTATTGCTCCAGGGCAAATCTTGAACTTTCAAGCTGCTCAGCTCCTACTCAGAATGCAAATCATATAGTACCTTGCAATTAATGTCCTTATATGGACTTTGACTTGACTTGTTGACGTAATGGACCCCAGAGGAAGAGAAGCTGTTGTTGAGCGGTAGCTAATGAGGAGTTTTATTAACACCAAAAACAACAATGATAAAACAAAAAGGCAGGCAGTCGATAAGGTTTGACACTGAAAATTAATGGTGACAATTGCTGCATATTAGAGCAGATCAAATGTTTTCAAACTGAGAATTTCGTCTTGGGTACTGATTAATTTGAAGCGCTACCAATTTGATACACACTTCTGAAAGAACAAATTGAAACCTCTCTTTTTGATGAAATGTTCACCGTTTGTTAAAGTGGTGCTTATTGTGAAGTGAGTTGAATTGAGGTTCCTGCCATCATAAAGCACTCGCATCTCTTTTTTTTCTTCAGGTTTAAGTTTTTAAGCTGCCACTGTGGTTCTTTGTATTGAAAAAAATTATTAAAGTGCCCGTATCTTAAGTTTGCGATCACAAGTCAAAGCAAAAATTCGGCCAAATGATGGCTTGTATCTCAAAAAACCCTTAAGTCAGGTCACTCGTATTTGAAGCTACCACTGTATTATTGTTTACTACTGTGCTATCACTGTCAGGTGTTGCCGTTTGTAGATTTTTTTTTGGTGAGCAATTTGGCCGCCTGTGCGTGGGGGTTGCTTTCATGTGTTCTCAATGTAAATATCGATATCAGATGTGCGTCACGTGAAATGTTCATGGAAATAGACATAAAAAATAAAATAAAAACGCAAAAAAACTGATCTAGGCATCAGAATTAGACACTGCAGTATATATCCAGTCATAGGAACAACGATTTAAACCAAAGAGCAGAGAATACCTAAAACAAAGTCAAAACAAATTCACACATGTTGAAAGAATCACTCTACAAAATAAGAAATTGCGCTAATTTAGAAGACATGCGTTGAACTAGGGGTCCTTCACAGTAATGGACCTCAGAGGACCTTCAGACCTCATAGCGGTTTTATGTTAACTAAATTAGAATTTTCTGTAACAGTGCATTCTTCCATGATATCAATGTTCAAAACTCATTGATTTTAAGTCCGTAACCTTAAATGCGTATGCTGACCTACATTTAAAGCCATGCGACGTGCGTCTCCTGAGAGGAAGAGGTGTGCCGACATCATCACACAGGAGTGTTGCTTCAGGTGGTATATTCTTCAAAGTCATCCGCTGCACGTTTAGAATCTCACAAAATATCACACTTGTCACGACAATTTAATATTTGGGCCACGTGGAGTTCAAACCTCATTGGCGTCATCTGTAGCCGGCACTAATGCTCGTAGAAAGGCTCATAGAGACAGAAAAGGATGTTAGGATTAATTAGTGAGAAGGCAAGGCGATGGTATGAAATCAGACATAAGTCAAAGTAAATGCCAAACATCCAGTCAAGCAGACGGACACAAGCCTCCTGTTGGGACTACTGTACACCGGGGTTATACACAATGACATTTGGGACGTACAATATGCTTTTTTCCAGTGGCTAAATTGAAGCAGAGTGACTTTTTTTTTTTTTTAATCCCAGTCACATACTGACCATGATGTGTATGGCTCAAATCCATTTGTTATAGGAAATACACAGCACACAACCAGTAGGAAAAACAAATGACTGCTTGGTTCACCTCACTGACACAGTGTTGAATCTTGTTCTCCACCACTTAAGTAAGGTACACATACCGATATAAACATTTTAACCTAAACCTTTAACATGAGGAAAAAAATTGGCTAGAGTATGTTTACTGCTTTTAAAGTTTACAGTGTACTTGAGATGACCAACACAGTACACCACGCACAACAATATCGCTGCAACCGCAAGTCTCCTCCCCTAAACCAGAAGTCAGGCGTAGTAGCAAGGCTGACCTGTGAGAGGCAGCATGGTCCCATAAGGCATCCAGACTGTCGTAAAATACAAAGAACAACAACGAATAGTAGAAGATTTAGAGGAGTCAGGGGCTAAAGGACTGTTAAGATTAACGTTTATTATGTACCATTTTACAGGCAGATCAGGGGGGCGGGGGGGGAGGGGGGGGGGACTCACTCTTAACAGACCCCACACCACAGGATAATCAGGCAGGATAATCTTTTAGAGACATCTGATAACCAGGTCTGTCCGAAATTTGATTGGAAGGGGGAGGAAGGTTTGAATATGTCCTCATTATCAGATTGTGTTCACCCTGCTTTAGCAGCAATTTTGTTTTTACATGATTCATTTCTTTTAACTGCCTGCTTTTATAACAAAGAAATTCTACTTCGTATAAATAAAGTATAGGTGCAAATGAAACAGTCAGTGCAAAGAGTGTGCCAGTGTTCTGGGTCAAACCTGGTTCAGAATTCCCCTTCTCAATGAGAAAAAATATCCCTGTTGTTTCAGTTATATTTTTAATAGTTGCATCAAAGCAGTTTTCCCTTGTCATATGTTGAATCCTCAAAAGAAATGTGTTTGTTGTTAGTGTCCTCGGGTACTTTATTTTTTTATCATACACAATTAAAAAAATTTTTTATAGAGTGCATAGATTCTCCAACCTAACAGTAACAATTGTACTTGTGTCTGTCACGTTAAAAGCAATCCAGAGGTAAAAAAAAAAACAAATAACTTTTTTTTGTTTATTAATTAAAAAAAAAAAAACTCACAAAATGTAGAGAATCAACAATTGGCAATCACATTTCGGAGATGATATGCTGTTACTGACAAATTTGTTTCAACATAAAACATACGTAAAGTTTGATTAAATATATTTACTTTTGTGCGCAAGCACCTGCATACGCTATCTCCTGCAAAGTAATTAAAGCATACAAGCAAGGAAAATGAGGACGCATGGACTCATTATGTGGTGGTCGTGGCCTAAAAGCAAGCTTGGTTAATTTTTCAGGGGAATTTCCGCTAATGCTTTCGAGACTGAGAAACACGACAAAAAAAAAGGGCACACTTAAGCTGACAGCTAAGAGGGAAAGTCTATTTAGCCAAAGGCTTACAGAGTGACAATTATCTCCACGATGACAGCTGCTTATCATTGTTACTGCAAAGAAAAGAACTGGAGTTCTTCATTAAATGATTTTTAATGTTTCTCGAAAAGCAATATTTGTGGGACGTTTCTTGCTGTAATCCTCATTCATAGCTGTTCATTGTAAGAGGCCCTTATGGAACTGTTTCAGTGTGAGGGCTATGGTACAAGATCTACCAAATAACCCTTCAGAACTGTAAGCCAGTCAGCCTACAATTCTGTAAAATATTTACAATACACCTAAAAGCACACCTGGACAATACCTAAACGAATGAATACACCAGTAAAAATCATATATTGCATTTTGTGAGCCAGACGGAAAGCATTGTAACTTTTCCAGAAATTACAGTCAGACCTCCAAGTGGTCACTGACATCTTTTGAAATAGATTTTGTGGAACGAATGCACATTTATTATGAGTCGCACATTTATTTTGAGTCTCACTGACATTGTAGTCGAAGGTTGTTGAATCTTCCAAACTGTATGTAGAAGACCGTCTTGTGATTGCTGTTCATGAGCGTGACTTTACAAAGCAAATGCAGAAAATACACATTTTTTATTCTCTTTCAAAAAAGGTGAGGATTGTACATTGCACCTTTCCAAAGACTTTTTAATATGATATCCACTGCGAATTAAGCCAAATTTTTAGTCACTGACTCACATTTAAAGAATTGTCTGGCCATGTAAAATGGGTTACACACATAATAATCATAATCAAACTGTATTTGATACTTTTTGCCCTATTCTGATTAATGTCAGCAGAAGCCTGATTGTCAAAAAAATGCCAGAAGAAGCAACCGCAATATTGTTATCTGATAAACTCACAATTAACAGTCTCCCATTTCTTTTCTACTGGCCTCCTATTCTTTCTTCTTTGCCTTTTCCAGCAGTCTTGATCCCCTGTGGCACCATGCTTGGGTTTCGGAAACTAGCAATTGTCGGTGGAAATATCGTTATGTCTGTAGTGTGCTGCGTTGGTCATCTGAAGTACAGCGCACACTATTATGTCATATGTGGGATCGCTCTGATTTAAAAAAAGAAAAGGTTAAGTTTAAAATCGTTGCGTGTACCAGACTTTGGTCGTAATTGCCGAGTCCGGATTAGTTACACAATGATCGGATGAATTTCTGGCCTCTGTGACAGTTAACGAAGCGTTAGGACTGGAACTCTGAAACTTTGAGCCTTTTCACTTACATACACAAATCATGTATTTTTTTTTTCTTTGATGAGTTTACAATGCATGCCAAGGTAAAATTATATGTATGTTGTTTTGTAGTTAGGGTCTGGGTTGTTTTTGTGTCCAAAAGATAGAGTAAAAAAAAAAATATTTTTGTGTTTTGAGTTTGAAACATCTATTTCCGCCATATACAGGACTTGGGTGGAAGGATACAATGTGAGAAGGCAAGTCATGGCTCTCATTCAGTCTGTATAGTGTGAAAACTTCAGTTGTTAGTATTGACATTTAGTCGCATTTGACTTTTTAACGAAATTTACTCGGATGATGTCAGCAGCAAACACATCCAAAATTGTACAATGCATGCCCTGTGCTTGGAAATTGTGGTGAAACATTTCATATTGCTGAAACATTTCAGCTCCCTATGAGCAAAATAAAGTGTATATTGATCAATACCACGTATACGCTGAAATAAATAGAAATGTTTTGCTGGGAGCAAATTTGTCACAATTGGTCGTAGCATTAACCAATGCAGCCGAGACTTGTCCCAAAACCGAAGCGTGGGATAATTAGTCACTCTTGGCTTGGAGTAGGAAGGGCTGGGAAGCGATGTGACTGAAGGATGTATCGATCCTTCGGAAAGGGAGCGGCGCACCGTCAGGAGTCATGATCAATCTTGTAAGCCAACTCTCAATCTGTGAGGAAACCTGACTGTGTTAGTATGGGGAACCATTCTCTCTGCCATACACGCTCAATGGACCTTTGTGTGTGTGTGTGTGTGTGTGCAGGAGCAGGCACATTAACACTCCCACCAGCCTGGTGTATGACTTGTCAGAAAGAGACAAATGTCTGTGTGACTAAAAGACTCCCAGGTGTTATAGGAGCGAGGGGCAAGCTGTGGTGAGGTTGGGGGGCTTTGCGGTATCATCGGAAGCCTTTATCATCATCGAGGCTCACACCATCCTCATACCACTAAAAGCTTCCAGCCGAGGAACTGAGAGGTTTTAAAAATTACATCAAGGTGCCATTGAAAATCGCGAGCCTCCACAAATATCGATGTGATCATATCACAGGTGGTCGTCATCTGATAAGACAGGGGAGATGCATATCAGCGGGAGCGGTAATTCATCTTTCTATGGTATAGTGGAGCAGCAGGGGAAAGTGCAGAGGATTAGGTTGAAGTTGCACAGGCAGCCGTCCTCCTTTGAGTTTGTTTCTCACTTATTATACAAAGGACGCAGGTTATGGCCTGGGTTAATGTTTGTCTAGCTTAATACATGAGGCTTGGACTGGAGGGTGGAATATATGGGCGAAAGAGGAACCCATTTAGCTTTAGAGCCGAGCAGCAAGGAGATGAGGTTTCTATTGTTGTTTATTAGTTGGTGAGATTAATCCAGGCCTAAATCTTTTTCAAAATGATCAGCACTAAACTCAGGCATTGGCAGGTTTCTATGTCACTTTTTGTACAACCCAAACTAGGAGAGTTTGGTCTCGCTGGAGGTCTATATTTCTACTTGTCATTCTAAATTATGATTTTTTTTTTTTTTTTTTTTAGTTAGCAGAATTATACAAAAACACATGCAAGATTGATTGTATTGAGGTCTGTCACATGGACCAATGAAGTGGAATCTATTACATTCTAGACCAAATTAAAGGCTTTTATTTTAGATATTCACACTTTTTTTCTGATTAAATTAGCTAGCAAGGTTTGACAAAAAGAACAGAATTTATCTCCAGGAATTTTTATAGAGAAGGGTTGCAAAGACCTTAGAATAACCAATACTATTTTGGTGTGGATCCGAGAATTTATATTCATTTTTTGTCGTTAGTCTGTTGGTATTGGTGCTGGACGGGGGCCCACCATCAGACCCAACAGATGGAACTGATGTGATACAATTTCAGAAAACTTTCGAATCCACATTACCACCACGATAAATATACTTACTCGCCATTTATCGCTGTACCTTCCTTACCACGTCACGGTACGTTGTTTGTCTTGTGTCCCAAAGCTCGGTACACCGGGTCACTTCATTTATTATTATTTCCTCCATTTACTAAATGTCGTCAACTGCCAAAATCTCTTCCTCTCGCCACTCAAAAATGACTCTGCCACCAGTCGTCACAGCACGCTGTTGTCTGAATTGAAATTTCTTTTAGGCATGTTTGCCGTTGCGCCACCAAGCGATGTGGCATGCCGCGGCAGCATATACATAATGAATGGGTTGGTCAATGGCACTCAATGTAAATGTTTTGTTCAAACTCGCTTTCGAAACATATGTACAGTATTTTTACTAGCTGTACGTGAGCCATCCAACCAGTTGAGAATCACTGATCTACTTGGCATTATCAGATATTTTTATGTCTGGATGAATAAAACATAATTGCAATAACAAAGGTTGTGAAGATTAAGGTGGTGAGTACAATTGTCAGTCTTAGTAATATCTTTTATTCAAAACTGTAGGCACATTTTCATTCATTTCTATGATAGCATTGTTTGGCTCTAACGTGCTTGGAATTTCACCACAAATATGATGCCCATTTGCATATAATAAAAATTGGACGAAGGAAATGTGAGAAAGAAACCCGTAAACACAGTGTGTGTGTGTGACATGTTTGTTTATGTCTTCGATGGTATATTATTGTTGCCTCCAGGGTTGAAATCCGGCTCACATGACGTTACATATTAAGCTGCAGGGACACACACACACACACATGCACGTACACACACACACACAGACACGCAGCAGTGCAACTGTAGACGCCTAATTGACAGGCCGTTGGTGACTGAACCAGTCCGGATAGCCAGTCACTTTCACGCTCTCACCCTCATCCTTCTCCATGAGGTGCGTGTTTGTGCACGTATGTGTGTTGTGCATGCATTGAACCCACTGGGGAAGTGGTTGTCACTCTTACACTTTCCTGCACATGTGCACGGCTCATTTCTTTAGACACACAACACATGCACACAAAAACACACACACGCAGAATTTACAGACATGTACAGAATGTTCTTCTCATTGTAATAACAATGATAACATTAACTTTAACACTAACTTAACTTTAACATTAACATTAACTTTCTACATCAAACCTGAAGACCTGGCAATCTGTATACATTTTGGATCGCAGGTAAACATTTAAAACTAAAAAATAACTAATAATAATTCAACACGGATTACTGGTCATGATTGCTCATCTGAGCAAGTGCACATTGTTTATTTTATTTTTTTTTAGTATAGTAATAGTGAGTCGGAAAATTTCATTTCATTTCACTGACATTAAGTTACATTGTCAGTGTTTCAGCTTTCACAGTAGGCTATGCCTATGAGTATCAATGTAACCATAAAGAGTGGAGTGGATCGGTTCATTATGGAAAAAAAGTAAGCTTTTGCTTAACATAACCACAAGCTACTCAGAATCATCTGTGTGTGTGTGCCTGCTTGTGTTAGGCTGTATAATCTCAGTTAATTAATTAGAGAAAAATAATGAATTTAATGGCACTTTTCTATATTTCTGCTCTTCAAGCAACAAAGTTTCTCTAGGCCTTAATTGCATCAAAGCTGTAAAAAAATAAAGTCTGGACGTTCAAACTAACCACACTACTCTGTCATTGGTTAAATCCACATCACATCATTTACAGATGCCATCTTGTTCATGTGCGTCTCCATTTCCACCAAAGGCTTGCAGTACTTTTGGTCACTTTTGGGCCTTTTGTAAGTGGATATTTGGCCATTTTTGGCAAAATGATTAGTTGTGTGGCTGTTGGCTGTTGCACTTGTCCCGAAAAGGCGTGCTGATGCAAATGACGGTTAACTAAACAAAATGTAGCATCTTTCTCTTATAGTTCACTAACTGGTTGTGATGCTAATATAGGAGTGACATTAAATATATATATTGTGAGGTTTCTGTGAAAAATGTCACTAACATATGGTAAGTTTAGGAAGTAGTCATTATACAGTGTGGTATGTCAACCTTAAAAACACTGCTTATTGTGTCGGATATTTCTATTCAATTAAAATTCAATGAATAAGAAACCCTCTAATTAATTTCATTATTTTAGTGGAGGCCCATTAGTAGTCATTCGACATTACTTTGTCAGGAAAAATGTGCTTAAAAACCCGTGAGTGCTTCACTCTTGAGTCGGTTTACATCCCGCTGCTCCAAATAGGTATCATTTTACACAATTGAGAAAATGATTGTCTTTAAAATCTGTGCTTCAGAGTTTTATACAGTAAATAACAGAAGAAATGTAATTTGTGGAACATAAGCATGGTGCGTACAATAATGTCCAATGGTGTGTACTTGCAGAGAGATTTTCACTCTTACCACTATGGAAAAATAGATTCCATACTATGAAACATCCAATTATCTACACAACAGCAACAACACATTATGAGACTAACAGTATGCTCCTTCAGTTTACTTTGTGCAGAGCATCGTAAATGTGAATCCAGATTTTAATAGATTACCTCACAAGCTACCTCTTAGCTGTTTAGTTAGCTCCATCAATATATGCAGAAGGAATATGTCCTTGCTGAGAGCAAAATCTAATAATGCATCAGCAAACACAACTAGGAGTCAGAGCAAACCTATCAAAAGCGCTGTCCAGGAAAAAAAAATAAAGCCAAAGGGCTTGCAGCTCATCTTTCTGACAGCTCCACACAATAGATTTACAATTAAGCTGTGTTCCACTAGAAGTATTCTATTTATTCATGGCTTGTTGAATCAGCTTTATCTTGTGTGATTAAACCAAGTTAGTTATTGCCTGTATTAAATAATCATAATGAAGAGAAGGGGTAAAATACATACATTTCTGCATGGTAATATTTTTCCATCCATAAATTGCAGCAGCCAGACAAATGTTTGCAGACTGTGAGATGTTTGTTAATATACACCTTTTGAATGGATGGAGACTTAATGGCTTTCTGTCATGAATAATTTACTTAAAAATGGAAGGTAAACATACATACATTATTTCTAAAACTAAAACATTTAAATAAATGAAAGCACACAAAAGAAGCAATAATTTTTCATAGAAATCTCAAACATGGAGTGTTTACAGATGAGTTAAAATCCATCCATCCATCCATTTTCTGAGCCGCTTCTCCTCAATAGGGTCGCGGGCATGCTGGAGCCTATCCCAGCTGTCATGTGGGCAGGAGGCGGGGTACACCCTGAACTGGTTGCCAGCCAATCGCAGGGCACATACAAACAAACAACCATTCACACCTACGGACAATTTAGAGTCGTCAGTTAACCTAGCATGTATGTTTTGGGGAAACCGGAGTCCCCGGAGAAAACCCACGCAGGCACGAGGAGAACATAAAAACTCCACATGGGCGGGGCCGGGGATTGATTCAATCCCCGGTCCTCAGAACTGTGAGGCAGAAGCTCTAACCAGTTTTCACCGTGAGTTAAAATGCCAGGAAAAATTACAATTGCATTTTGTCATGAAATGCCCCCCAAAAGCATCGTGTCCATGGCGGCTACTGCCAAAATGAAACATCTGGCGCTCCCATAAAGATCAATATGGAGAAAACACATTACTAACAACCAATCTATGAAGCGGTTTCCCCACCAGGGCAGAAGTAATGGCTGAGGTACACAGGGTTTGTACATGTTTGGATATGATTAATAGGGCATCGTCACTAATAATGACTTCCTTCTATTTCCAGTCTCAAAGTATAACAAATGGCATCCAAGCCGTTTTTTTTCTTTTCTTTACAAAACACCCATGCAGGCAAACATTTCCATGCGCTTTCTGCGCTGACCATCGTGCTCTAACACTTCAGCCATGTTCCCAAATCCGAACGCAGATTAAGTGATTTGTCAAACGTGGAGACAGCAAGTAGCCTGTAACAAATCTAACTGACAGCCTCCGAAAATGCAGATACACTCGATCACAAGGCTGACAGAGAGGAACAAGCAGCCTAGGGAGCCGATGAAGTCACCCAGAGTCCAAAAAGTGCAAATAGATGCTTCACTGACTGACATCTGACTGACATTTACTACATGACACATTTGTCCCTGAAATATAAGTGGGAAGGATACTCCTTATGGTGCAATATCAAATTTTAAAGCAATATTGTCACTACAAACTGCTTTTCCTCCCTTGTGAGGGATCAAATGCACTTTTGTCAGTCGGTACACCTAAAACGCTCAGAAGCACAATTACCTGTGACGTTCGATAAAACGTACGTGAATAAATAAAAGAGAGAGAAAAACAATGAATTATTTGTGTGTAATTTGAAAAATAAATTAAAGCCAATGTGTGCTGCCTTTGCCGTATTAATGTTGAACACACACCATAAAGACTTGACATGCGCTTTATCAACGATGAAGCAATTGCATATTCTGAAAAGATGGGGGAATCCATATCCTATGATGATACTGCCTTTAATAACTTCTGTCTGAAACAACAAGAATCTCTCTCTCTCTCTTTAACACACGCAAACACTCACTCCTGCCCATCTGCATGGATATTGTTTCATCCCTTTTAGTCAATCTGGCTAATGCAAAAATCATGTATATCTGTCTTTAAATATTTAAACTCAAAGGCAGCCCGATTGAAATATAACGAAGAAGCATTCTGCTCCTCTCAAAAGGGAGCGAGAGAGCGACGGAGGGAGGAAAACACAAGACAAGGCTATTTTTGACTATGATTTTATTTGCCGTGCACTCTCGGCACAAGGAGTTGGAGGCAGCATCAGAGAGAGGTTTGCTGGGGAAATGTACGCATATTCCTTTTTGTTTTGGTCTTTTGATAGCAGCCTCTGATATTTGTCATAGTCGACGACGGCGAGACTGAAACACTCAGCTGGAGTGGAAACACTGTTGCTACGTTAAACTTAGTGAGCCGAAAGGTGGCTCACTGATGGAGCTCGAGTCATGAATCTTGCATGAAGAAACAGATCATAGGGACCACTTGCACCCTGGAGATGACTACACACACGTCATGCCTGGTTTTTCAACTGGTTTTGTATAAACAAGTGGAGACTTTCGGAACCTAAACTCGAACAATGTGTGCAATGAACGATATATAAGAAATATTCATCCATGAATTTACTTTGAAAAGTTCAGATGATGCAGAGTGATGTAATCCGGTCCAAGAATGTTGGATAACTTTGAGAAACTTTCCCACTCACCACGGTGAAATCCTCAGCTGAGCAGTTCTGCCCGCTGAAGTTGCAGCTCATGAGCATCTCGTCCAGCTGATGTCCCGTCCTGTTGAAGATGTCCTGCATGTCAGGGGCAGGGTACATTAGATCGGTGGGTTTGTGCCCGTCCCTGTTTTTGGGGGGCAGTCCCGTCAAGTTAGCCAGGTGGTAGATGTCGGCATCGGTGAGCGCGGAGAAGCGGAAGCGGTTGATGTTGCAGATGGTCACGGCAGGGAAAACCATCTCCGGGGTCGCCTCTTCATTCAGGGCAGTGACGTGGGGGTGCTCCAGGTAGGAGATGGCACACTTTGCCGCCTGGTAAACAAAGAGTGCCAGTGAAGTGAGGAAGGCAAGAGCCCACAGAGTCTGCCGGATACCAAGTCGTCCAGAGACAAAGATGTGATTAATCCCATGTAGGGAGCAGGAGTTTGCAAACCCAGCCAAATCCTTGGCCGGAGGTGCGCAGCTCTCCTCGATCAGACTCTCCTTGTCCCCATCCTGCTTGTTTTTCTGCTTCTCATCCTCCTCTGCAAACTTGATTTTGCAAACAAATTCGATAGGCATGGGGGCAGCCAGGTCTGCGTTTGTTTTTTTTTTGTTTGTTTTTATAGCAGCTATCAATCCCCTGATCACCTCCTCCTTTGACTTTCCTTGGCGTTTGTGCTCCAAGCAAGAAACAACTCCAGAAAGAAGAGAGAAATCGAGAAGAGTTTGCTGCTGCTGCTGCTGCTGCCGCCGATGCTGCCTGCACTGTGACTGATAGTGTTGCTGCTGCTGCCTCTACCACGGCTCCTTGTGACCACAGCGCTGCTGCTGCTGCTGCTACGCTGCTTTGCTCTCAACGCTTGTCTCACTACTTGATCAGCTCACACGCGCTCGCTTATCAGCCGTAATACAGCTGTCAACAAAAAGGAAAAAAAAAAACATAAATAAATAAACACCTTGAACCGACGCAAGTAAATGCAGCACACTGAGTCGGGCTAAAATAAGAACAGTGCTTAATAATTTATAAGAAGGTAGCGTGGTGATTATTTCCCCCTCAGTGGCCCAAGTCGCAACTTGCTGTGGTCATCCATGTGATTCCGACAGATGACCCCGTACCTCACACACACACAGCCTAATCAGCCTGTTCAGGTACCATCAAACGTTGTTACTCCAAATATTCAATGTTGAAACCAAGATGTTTACAAACACTATATAAAAAGACAACTTTTTTCCCCCGTTACTGCCTGACATGAAATCAGACTAAACTTTTCCTGTGGTCAAATGTTTTGGATATCTTTCCACAAGCTTCTCACAATAGTGGGCAGGAATTCTGCCCCAGTTCTCCCGACAGAGCCATTGTAACTGAGCTAACTTTGTATTTTTTAAGCAATTTTTCCATTTCTTTCTCCAAAGTCAAACGTTTACAAACAGTAAGTTCACTATGCCTTTAAACAATTTGGGGAAACCCAGATGATTATGTCATTTCTTTGGAAGCTTCTGATAGGTATATTGACATTTGAATTAATTAGAGACAAACCTGTGGATGTATTTGAAATGTGCACACCTGAAACACACTGCTTTTTGTGTAACATCATGACTGGGGTTAACCTGTTTACCGTGTCTAAAATGGAACCGTTCTCCTACCACTGAATAATAATAATAAAAAAGGTCTTACATCATCTATGGATGCGCACGGACAAACTAAGAAACAACGCATATGAGTTTTGCCGAGGTCTGTGCACTACTGGATACCATTCTAGTTGAAATGGAAAGGAGCATACTGTATGTTCAAGTGTGTACAAGGCTACTGCTAAATATATATATATATATATTTTTTTTTTTTAAATACATAAGAATATTGATCAAGTTATGTCTGTCACAGCTTGAGGACGGAAGAGGGTTTCCCCATCATGAAAATAATGATCAAATGACTCCTAATGTCAACCCCAGACTCTCCTCAAGATGTTGTAATAAGCTATTGATCTGCCAATAAACATGTTTTTTTCCCTTTAATTCTTATACAGTTTATGTCCCAGTGCTGTTAATGGCCTTTTTTCCAAGATGGCAAACCATATTATGCAAATACCAGGCACAGAGGCGAGAGCCCTAATGCACGCTATTTCCTTTTAGTTGATATTAGTCATGCGGGTCACATCACAAGGGGCTGTAACCGCAAAAAGAGTAGTGCCATTTAAACATGAATTAAACCATTTTAACTACCGTATTTTCACGACCATAAGGCGCAGCATATTAAAAGGCGCAGTCTCGGTTACGGGGTCTATTTCTATATTTAACACATACACATACACATACATACATAATATTATTGGGTGCAGGCATGGTAAAACATACGCTAGCTTAAAA
Organism: Phyllopteryx taeniolatus; assembly: GCF_024500385.1. NCBI lineage: Eukaryota > Metazoa > Chordata > Actinopteri > Syngnathiformes > Syngnathidae > Phyllopteryx > Phyllopteryx taeniolatus. Next base: position 16,764,605 of record NC_084513.1, on the reverse strand, counting down.
CATACGGTAGCATGCATGCACGCTAAAACAATGTTTTTAAAAAGGCAGCGGGAGCAAAACTGAGTTCGATTGTACTTTATTGAAGTATTTAACAATGTACTCACGTTATTTTTTGATCAATCCTCATCCACAAATCCATCAAAGTCCTCATCTTCTGTGTCCGAAATGAATAGCTGGGCAAGTTCTCCATCAAACACGCCAGGTTCCCTCTCGTCATTGTCGGATTCAGTTTCGTTGCCGTGCGGCTCCTCAGAAATGATGCCGGCTTTTACGAAAGCTCGAACAACAGTGCAAGCAGACACGTTAGCCCAAGCATCCACAATCCATTCATAAATTGTGGCGTAACTCGCTACTGTTGTTTATTTATTTCAGAAAAGTTGTCTGAGTTCTGTATTTAGGGATGGATATCGAAATTGGTACTTTTTTGGGGTATGGCCCGCCGAGTACCGATTCACCTCAAATCAAACGGTACCCTGTTTCGGGACCAAAACGCATCCTTGTGACAGTGCGGAAGTGGAAGAGTTGGCAATTTTCTATGCCGCACTCAGTTGCTGCCAGTTCAATCGCATTCATAACAATCCAGCATGGATCGAAATCGAAAGGTCTCAAATGTGTGGCGGGAAAGTGGAGGGATACTTGAAAAGGTCCGGACCGTAACAGCTCCGGCACTGAGTAACAAATCAGTGGAGTTGCGCTCGTGAGAGTCAGGCACAGCGCAATCAAGCTTTGGAGACCGAGAAACCAGCCAGTCAGTGTGTTGGGGAGACGCCGTTCTCCGCATTGACAGGAATCTGTGGGCGTAGGTAAGTGTTCAAGATAGCTGGCAGGGTGGTAGTAGACTGATCCAAGCAGCAGTGCTTTGTGGGGCACACCAGAGCAGGCTGTCCAGCCACGGAGAGCGGCTAGCTTCTAGCTAACAAGTGGCGAGGCAGTACATAGCAGCAGAAAGCTAAAAGTTGTTTAACTACTGTTTCGGGCAAGACGAGTCTAACAAATGGGACCAGCATTCATAGGAGACAATCTTTAGTAAATCGATAAAAGGTACAAACAAGCGGAGCAGGTGCAGCAGTTTGCCAGCGCTACCTAAAATGTTAGGTTGAATTAAAAATGTGCAGGGTGAATAACTTGGCTGTTTAACTCATCATACCAGGTGGCACGGTGGGCGACTGGTTAGCAGATCTGTCTCACAGTTCTGAGGACCGGGGTTCAAATCCCGGCCCCGCCTTTGTGGAGTTTGCATGTTCTCCCCGTGCCTATGTGGGTTTTCTCCGGGAACTCGAGTTTCCTCCCACATCCCAAAAACATGCATGGTAGGTTAATTGAAGACTCTAAATTGCCCATAAGTGTGAATGTGGGTACAAATGGTTGTTTGTTTATATGTGCATTGCGATTGGCCGGCGACCAGTTCAGGGTGTACTCTCGCCCGAAGATAGCTGGGATAGGCTCCAGCACACCCGCGACCCTAGTGAGGATAAGCGGTACAGAAAATGGATGGCTGGATGCATGGATTACAATGCTTTCAAAACATGCTTGTTTATTTACACACTTTTCTTTATAAAGACAATCAAACAGACAGACAAAACCCTTCTACCTATGTGTAATGCATTTTTACAATGCATGATTTTGATTCTACCCATGTGATCAAAACATGGAGTATTATCTGTATTTTGTTAGTTTTTTCCAAGTATTATTCAGAGCACTTTATTTGAACATGTAATACTTTCTATTTACTTGCCCTTATTTTGAAATTCACAGCCCTACTTTTATTTAGTACATGAGAAAGCACACAGTTGTGCTCATAAGTTTGATTACCCAGGCAGAAATTGTAAGATGGGTACAATTCTTTAAAGAAAACATGAAGGGCCAGGCGAAACACATGGGATTCAAATTAAACTGTCAAACATTTCAGAAAAGCATTATCATTAAACAAAACATAACCATAAAGAAATTAATAATGGTTGTTGTTCAGTCATCAGTCATATTAAAAAAATATATATATTTCACAAATTCTGCCAGGGTATGTAAACTTATGAGCACAACTGTACATATATGCAGTCATATGTACCCCTGTCATATTGGAATGAAAGTGTAGGCTACACCTTTTTCATAACCTCTAGGTGGCGGTGGCATATTAGAATGAAAGTGTACACCTTTCTCGTAACCTCTAGGTGGCGGTGGCATATTGGAATCAAAGTGTAGTTTTTTTCGTAACCTCCAGATGGCGGCATACATTTACAAATTGTGAAAGTTTTTTTTTCCATTTTCCACTATACCTCTGTAATGCGCACTACTGACTTGACAATTTTTTTGGGGGGGGGGGGGGGGGGGGAATGCGCATTATAGACGAGAAATTACAGTAATTTAAGCATTATTTTTTACAGCTACAATGCAGCATTCTCTGTTGTGTTACCACCATTTATTATTATAATTTTTTTGGATGAGTAAAGTGACCGAACGGTCGGACCGAACGGTCACTGGTCCGAATCCCGGCTACAACTTTCCGCATGTCGACGTGTCCTTGGGCAAGACACTGAACCCTAATTTGCTCCTAGTGACTTGCATGGCAGCAGTCGCCCATTGGTGTATGAACGTGTGTGTGAGTGGGTGAATGTGAGGCTTTGTAAAGCGCTTTGGGGGCCACTGTGATGGTGTAGATAAAGCGCTATGTAAGTGCAGTCCATTTACCATTCAAGTTAACAAGAAATTCCAAACAAAATTCCAAATTTCATATTTTGTAATAAGCATCAATTTAGTGAGGGTATTTTGAAGATTTAATACATTTTGTATTAAATGCACATATTTGTACAAAAGCAGAACAGGCTGTCTGCGTAAGAAAGCAACTTGTAGATATTCTTCAATGATGTTTTTGATACATGCTTTAGCATTTGTATTAAATCGGGGAAAAAAACGACACCGGCAATACAAAGGCTGAGAAAATTAGACAAAATTTTTTTAAATCCTTTGTATTAATGTGCCAAATAGATTAACAAAAACCGTTCACTGGTGTTTGTGTACACAGTATAAGAGTGTTGGACAACAATGTCTTTGTAAACATAAATATATTGTTGCAAATATCACCAAAAGTCAGGCTGTGAAAAAAAATCAACATATCCTCACAAAAATATTAGATACAAGTACACGTAATAAACAATTGTGCACTACGCATAAAAAGTATTAATTTATTAGTGCAGATGTGGTAGATGAACAATACATCGCATAGCAAAAGTATGAAGAAATATAAGCTCCACTATGTATAAAATAATAAATTGTCACTTCTCAGCCAACCCCGCTGAGCTGCAGCACAGGTGGCTGGACAAAGTGTCCAGGGAACAAGCCATCTACCTTTATGTATTCATCGATCTATCCACGCTGTCATATGGTTGTAATAATTGTAAATGACTGCATTAAGATGACGCTGAACTGGAATTTTGTATTCTCAGAATGTTTGTACACGTGCCTCATTTTTTCATGCAGGTGAGCTCCAAGGAAAAAACTGCTTTGCACTCATTACAATTCAGTCAGAAAGGTGCAGCCACAAGATAGGCCTTCACCCTGATGTATTTGGCACACACCTACGACACATTCGGTACACGATCAGCACAACTTTTTGGGACCTGCCTGTGTGTGGCTTCTATTTGACAGGTATTAATGTGGTGGAAACAAATAATTACGATGTAACGCAACAGAGGACGTTGCTGCCTCAGCACTAACACATGAAAGTATCAGTGGTCAACAAAAAGCCGGCTATGTACAGCCAAGGGAAATGTCAAATTTGCATAAAACCCACTAAATATTGTATTTCTTGTTGTTCTCTGCGCCCCATGTTTGAAGGAATGCAATTTTGTCGACTGCAGAGCACAGGCTGATATTTGCTTTTTTTCCCCCTCTTCAAGTAAACACCAAAGGTCACAGCTCAGTAAAAGGAACATTTAAATCGAGCTGTTACCATTTAATAAAGAAATGCACTGAATGTTTCTAAGGCCTGCAGTGCAGAGCGAGCGTCACAGCCGAACACGACTGTACTGTCGTGCAGAGTGTGGGGTTTGGCCACTAGTTTTGCTGTTAAATTCAAATTGCATGTGACTGCTTGATAAAAATAAGCTCATGAGCTTTCACAACAAAAACGATGTTTCTGGGTACGAAGCGAGATCCAAATGGCCAACGCCAAGCTATAACAATACATAATATAGGGTATTTATGATACATAAAATATATGTATACCTATATAGTATGTTTTACAATTATCCATCCATCCATTTTCCATACCGCTTATCCTCACGAGGGTCGCGGACATGCTGGAGCCTATCCCAGCTGACTGGGCGAGAGGTGGGGTACACCCTGAATTGGTCACCAGCCAATTGCGGGGCACATATAAACAAACAACCCTTTGCACCTACGGGCAATTTAGAGTCTTCAATCAACCTACCACGCATGATTTTGGGATGTGGGAGGAAACCGGAGTGCCCGGAGAAAACCCACGCAGGCACGGGGATAACATGCAAACTCCACACAGGCAGGGCCGGGATTTGAACCCCAGTCCTCAGAACTGTGAGGCAGATGTGCTAACCAGTCGTACACCGTGCCGCCAGTTAACATTATTTTCTCCAGAAATATTCGCTATATTTTTTACAAAATGTTTGTTAACTTGTCACATCAATGCATGTGTCATACTTCAAGTTTATGCCTTTAATGTGGCACCTTTCAAACTCAAAATATACGTATAAAATTCACTTAAGTGCAGGAGGATGATAACACAGAAAGCAAGATCCTCTGTTAAACTGTCTCTGTTACGGAAATGTGTACTTTTCTCTGCTTCACTTCTAATAACTGTTAATGCACGATGATGATTAGCAAAAAGATTTAGTCCTAGTTAAGTTTGAATTGCGTTCATTTCTGTGCACAGGGCATTATTTCTATACATTTATGCGAATCTAAGCTGTGACTAACTACACATTCTGTATGCGTAAGCACAAATCTGTTGTGAAAATTGAATGACTTGGAAGACATGAATTACAGAAAGGGTGTTTGAATTTGGAGGTCCCACGGTGGAATAATTCATCTGAGTCTGTTTTTCACAAGAATCTTACATTGGAAATTATAGAGAAGGTGAAGGTGATTTACCATATTAACTGAGTTTTAGAATGTGAGAGACACCACACGATTAGGAAAAAAAATCAAGTGTGCGCTTACTGCTCTTATAGAGTGTAGGGGTACCTGAGATGACAAATACTGTACAACACACAAGTAATATCATCTCTAACAACAAGTGCAAGATTGTTCCACCCAAGCATGGCACCACTGGGCATCTGCTGGAAAATACACCAAAAAGAAAGAGTAGCAGAGAAGCAGAAACAGAAGAAGCTAAGCTAACTATTAGCTTATCCGGTAACTTCTTGTCATTTTTACCGTGGTAAGTGACTTGTGAGACTCTACACAGCCAGTTGCTCCTTTATTTGTGATATGCTTGTCGCTTCCTAATTGGCTATCATTCAGTTTCATTTAACGGAGTCAGCTGTGGCTCGGCTGAACTTGGAGTTGAGTACACACAGGATTTGCGATGGAAAATATTGAACCGGTCTAACATTTGCGATTCTCGTAGGAAAAATCACAACCCGCACCGCAGAATAATAAGATAATTTTTCTAATGCAACCGATAAATGACTTTGAACGCAAGGGAGAAAAGAAACGCTCAAATTTGGCTCGATTGTTTGTATATGAGTACCCTTGTTTAGAAACAGCACGCATATCCATTCAGTTGTCAGGCAGCCCTTTTCCAACAACACACATTTGGAAAAGACTCAATGAGTGGAACTATGGTCCAGTCAGTCAACTCATTAGAAATGCAAGAGGTAGGGTTCAAATTTTGTTTACACCAAATGATCAAGCTGTAGGAGGGCGGCATGACCGCAGGTGTTGAGACAGAAGGATCAAAGGAAGCCACTGAATGTGGACACACACCGCGTTTAAATGCACGAGTGATGTTGAACTAGGTTGAGTCCAAAGGGGAATTTGCAGACATCCACTCACCACTTAATTTTGACTGTAGAACATTTGCGTTTAACTGGCGCTTTCATCTCAATGAAAATGCTGGAATGACTTGGGAGGTATCATATCAGCTTGCTAAGATTGGACACAGTGTGGTTCAGTGGCTTAGCTCAGCTTTTGAGTGCATGAATTTTGCTACCATGCTCTAATAGCAGATGAAAGTCAGAGCATACACCTTCTAATGAGAGCTTTGATTATTATGACTGTTCTAACTCCTGAAGGACTTTATGTGTATTAATTATCTGTACAAGTAAAAATACACAGCCCAAAGGGGAGAGAAAGCTATCCAAGCTTGTGAAGTGGACTGAGGAATTGCCATGCTTTGCACATGAGTGCAAAGAGCAGGGTTCAATGATTTTACATTGCCCCAAGCATTGTGTCTCTTCAAGTCAGCAAGCTGCAATATGCAGCAAAGTCACATTTTTGCTACTCATACACCCTCCGCAGTGTTAATACTTAAATTAGTTGAGAAAACAAAAAAAAAGCACAATTAGTGGGACCACAATGTCATTTGCAATCAGTAAGTGACTAACTACAGAATCACTTGTCAAATCAGGGCTGAAATTGGATTATTGTAACTCCTACTATGATTACATCCATCCATCCATCCATCCATTTTCTGAGCCGCTTCTCCTCACTAGGGTCGCGGGCGTGCTGGAGCCTATCCCAGCTGTCATCGGGCAGCAGGCGGGGTACACCCTGAACTGGTTGCCAGCCAATCGCAGGGCACATACAAACAAACAATCATTCGCACTCACATTCACACCTACGGGCAATTTTAGAGTCGTCAATTAACCTACCATGCGTGTTTTTGGAATGTGGGAGGAAACCGGAGTTCCCGGAGAAAACCCACGCAGTCACGTGCAAACTCCACACAGGCAGGGCCGGGGATTGAACCCCGGTCCTCAGAACAGTGAGGCAGTCGCTCTAACCAGTCGTCCACCGTGCCGCCACTATGATTACATTAAAGCAAAAATAGAGTCACTTATGGTGTAGTGGTTGACTTGCCTTACTTGACCATGAATGAATGAATGGATGGATACGTTTAAAACATACAACGGGTTACTGATATAGTTTGTTCTCTCGTCTTTTTCCACACTGAAGTTCATAACCTGTTCAATTCGTCCAAACTGTCTACCTCTGCAACTACAAATGTATTATCTACAACTGCAAGTTACTTTACCACTAAATGTACCTCTACAACTACAAGTTACTTTTGCACCAAATTTACCTCCATACATCACTAGAATAAAACAAGGTTAAATACATGAGGTAATCGGGGCCTAACGAGGCACAGGTGAGGAAGGCACCATCAGGAGGAACAGGTGAGCACAGGGAGGAGGGGCAGACGCACACACACACACAACAGGTATTATGTAGATGAGAGTGCTGGAAATATCTGTTTTATGAGTCCAGTCTTGAGATGCAAATGAATTTAGTCAAACACAATGTTGTACAATCAAATCCATTCTAATGAAACCTAAACAAGTAATTTTGTAATGAGACTACAAGAGAAATATATTATGTTGTTAGTACTAGGCAGTGTTACAATATTATTCAAAATAGTTTGGAGGTTGAATGCAATGCTGGCTTGCTCACCTAAACAGAATGCAGCCTTCCTTAATGCTGTTAATTCCATCTGTGTTTTTTTCTGCTTTCCTAAGTCAAAACGTCATGGGGCACCTAATATTGATCTAATGCTGAATTTTAAAAAGTTGGCTCCTGTCAAAGGGCATCCAATAATCAACTTAAGAAAATAGCTTATATCGGCTTTTAAAGTGAAGGTCACTGCAGAAAAGCAAAACCGAGGCAAATATTAATACCCTCATACAGATCGGACAGTAACCGCAATGATCTATGGCCGAAATATTAGATCTGCTTGGACTGCCTTTATTAAATACCTTTGTTCTTCAGTGTCTCATTTTTTCTTGTGGCACAAAGTTTTGTTTTGTCACAGCTGGAATTGAGAACATACTGAGTTGTGAAGTGGGTTACAAAGTAATAAACAGCCATTTGGAAAAACATATTGTAACAATTCTCCCTGGACACTTTTATGCCGCCATTTCTGTGTGTCTACACATGAGATGAAATGCATCTGTTTTGTTAATTAGTGAGGTTTCAGAATTGCTAGTCGGAATACTGTAGGCAAATTATAGCCGAGGGATTGACCAAATGGCGACCTAACCGTCTAATTAAAAGTTGTGCTCAGTGGATTTCGTTTTCCAGTGTTTTTCTGTGGAATATCTTTTTTCTTGAGAACAGTTTAAGAAGACATTTTAGAGCGAAATGTCTTATCCAGTGTAAAAAAAAAACTAGGTTTAAGGCAAAACAAAGACCCAAAGCACACATCAAAAAGCACACAGGAATGGTTGAAAAGGCAACAATTGACCGTTTTAAAATGGCCAGCAATGAGTCCTGATCTCAATCCAATTGAAAATCTTAGGGGGGGGAACTAAAATCTGCTATTGGGAATAACAAGCCTGCAAATGTTCAGGTGCTTGAGCAAATTGAAAAGGAAGAGTGGGAGAAAATACCACCTGAGAAGTGCAAAAAGCTTGGAGACAAGAAAAGTTTGGAGGCCGTCATTGGTACCAAAGGGTGTGCAACCAAATATTAAGGAGGGTACCAATATTACTGGACATTCTGTTTTCAGTTTTTTTTTTCTTTGAAATTACAATATCTAAGTTGGAAAAAAAACACAAAACTATTTTATTTGTTAAATGGCTTTGGACCTCCAATTAACAGATCCTAACGATATGTTTGGTACATTTATATTTATTTCTGAAGATATTATACAGGTGATGCAAAAAATGAAAGGGTGCCGATAATGGTGAGCACGACCGCAGAGGACATGATGGCATACACAAACATGCTGAAGCATGGATGAGTGGAGCGCAGTGTAGTGCGATATCTAATTCAATGCACTTTCACTTTTATATATGTAACGTGAATAGAGCATGTGAAATGTCCTTTCACCATCTTTCTACCTTGGCGGAGGTTTGCACTCTCCCGAGTGCCTGTCTTTTTCATACAGTATCTTTTCAAAGACAAGAAATTAGCATAGTGACAGGCCTAGATTATCACTAACAACCACTGGTGTTTCTACGCTTGCAAATTGCCATTAATACAAAACAGAAGGATTTACTTTTTACTCTACTCACCGCCTGTCAGTGCAGGACAGATGGGATAGGGTGGATAGGGTAGGAAGCCTCGAAGGTAATGTCGACCCCTTTCCCCTCCCCATCAGCTTCACCAGCAAGATGCCACTCGCATCATGAGCCTCGACTCTGACAGAAGCTTACCTGCCCTGCAGCCCCCAGAAGAACAGACTTTGCTCCTGTGCCAGCTGGAGAACAGCCTGCCCCATAAAGCCCTTCTGTGTAATCGTTCCTAAAAAATACTTTATGTATAAAACCAAACAGTTAGCATTAACATGCCACGAGTTACACCTGCAGGATTAGTGTGATAGACAGGGTTGACTCTCATCATTAAGATAAACAAGACAGATAAGGCATTTGGAACATAAAAAAGTCTGACTGGTGCATTTTAAAGGGTTTCTTTTGGAAGTCTGGAACACAAACGTTTGTAAATTTGTGTCTGAAAGGACAAAAATCCATGCGCACATGTCGAGAACAGTCCTGTGTGAAAACACAGGCAGATGAATGTTAAAGGGTAGCTTGCAATTTTCAAAGATATCATCTGTCATAAAACTGTGCGGCTTTCAGTATGACCTGAGAGCAGTGAATTAGTAAAATGATTTGTGAAAAAAAAAAAAGAAAAACATCAGCCCACTCTGACCCCATCCTGTACCTCTAAATCAGAAAATAACCAACAACAGACAGATGGCATGACTGACGAGGTGTCAACCATTTGCCATGCGCTCGCAGCCACCCCCCTGCAGGCTCGTGCTGACCTGTTATCTTGAGCTTCAGGAGCTTTACTACAACTATGGCGGAATATCCACCTCTAGGGAAAAACAAATTGCCCAACCCTCGTTTGCCCACCACTTGGCATAAGACTATACTATAAAACAGAAGCAGAGCAAAGGCAGCTCAGAAGATTCAGAAGCGACGCAGAATTAGCAACATTTCTGCTCGACAGATAGGTCCAAGTTTATCACCTCATTTTGATTTGAAATGATTGTCCGAAAAATACAAATTTAAACATTACCATTTAGAGTTTCATGTTTGATCTTATGTACATGACTTTGTTACAACTGTGGTTATTTTTCTAAAGTGCTTTCTATACATAGTTGATTTGAGTTATTATAACGCTTCATTACAAATAAGCCATGCTACCACTGTAGCAGCCATGGCTAAGGTGGGCTTGTTTATAGCGCTAATGCAAGCTTAGTATTGCTAGCACTGCTATTTTGGTAAAGCTAGATATGGGTTCTCTGTGACTATCACAGCTACACACTTTCATACCCGCATCCCAGTGTGAATGGCCATATTTGAGAATCACACTCTTGCACGTTAGTGAAGGGCTTGGCTTTGGTCAGAGCGAAGAGAGGCTCCATTCGAATGGATTTAATCTGCAAATTTCTCCTTTAAGTATTCTGTTGGGTTATCCGCTGGTCAAGTTCCACCCAGAAATCAATAACAGAGGAATGAGGTTAAACCGTGAAAGGCTGTCAGAGGAGATGCATTTTGTTATTCTCACTTTAAATGCAGTCTTTGGTACGAATGTAAATGTAATATACAAGCGTATCGTGCAATGACCGCTGTATAAGGCATTTTGCAAGGTTCCTTCAGCATGATTTAGAAACAAGACAGGAAGACACCTTATTCTGGAACACTGATGAAGGTCACAGTCTATGACAGCTCCTCATTCAACTGAATGAAGCGCCTTTGGCATGGTGTGGTTGTCTAAAACTCTTTACCGTCAGCCTGCTTCACTGCTCTTCTGTCACCAGAACTAAATCTCTGCTTGCCATTGGTACGACTGTAATTTTGTGTTTAGGTGAGGTGAGTTTTGCAAATAACAAAGATAATTTGTGCATGCAGCCAAAATGTATAATGCATCAGAAATTAATTTTCAGACTGATGAACGCCAAAACATAATTTCGCGGGGCAAGATTGTCTGCTGCTGATGAAGTCGTCTTTTTTTTTTTTTTGTCTTGTGTAAAATGAAAGACTGCTAATGTGATTGCATTTAATTTTTCTTTCCACACAACATAACTGTTGTGTTCTGAATAAAAAGTTACACCTTTCAAATGATGAACGGTCGACATACACGCCGTTTGGACCGACACTATAATAGGAGTCATTTGCATAATGCCAACTAAATTACTAAATAATAGCTTGTATGAAGCTTGTTCATTGTGGTAATATTGGGACAATAGATGTCTTTTGTGCTGTACACACTGCATGCAAATGGTATTGCATATAGGAATAATACACTAATAAAGCAGCAGTAGAGGTAATAACAGACTACATTATTGTCTGTAAAATTGGGATGGTTGGGAATATGTGGACGTTCATTCTCTAATAAATGGGCATCCTGGCTTATGGTCAATTCTGTTTGAGTATCTAAAACTCACAAAAGCGCTCTGGCATTTAGTTCAGGGCAAACCAAGTGGACCAGAATAATACAGATTCTAACTTTGTACCATGCCTTTCTCCCAACGTCATCTGAAATACTCTCCAGTTCACCCATGACCACAATGAAGACAAATGGTATAGAATAGATGGATGACCTTGATTTGTTTTTTTTTTAAAAAGTTATGGTTATGAAAACTCAGAATGTAACAGTGGCAAAATTGTGGATCCTAAAGAAGATAAAACACCACTGAGCAATTTAACAACATTTATTAAATAAAAGCAGCACAATATATAACAAAACAACAGCAACGACAAAAGGGCAATGTGAATACACAACTAAAGGAAACAAAAAGAAACTAAAAGAAGAGCCACAATGGAAGGAAGACAACCAACAACAACTAATTGTATTATCTGACCTACACATGGCAGATTGACTAGTAACGGAAGATCACAGTCGTACTTACACATACAAAATAGACGACTAGTACTGTGTTTGGTGTTAGAAACACTAAATGTTATCGGTTTGAAGTTTCATTGAACGTACAATCAATAAAAAAGAAAAATGAGGTGATAAAAACTTGCCTGTCATGTTGTTCTTCTGAATCCTCTCAGCTGCCTGAGTTCCCTTAGGTCTGCTTCTGTTTGCTAGTCTTATGCCGAGTCTTATGCAAACGATGGATGGGCATTTTTAAAATTTAGATTCTGTCATAGTTTCAGCGTGTTCCATAAGTCCAAGGTAACAGATCAGCGCAAGGCCACGGGGGTGTGGCCGCTATGAGTATTTGCGCGAGTGCACGGCAAATGACGGACACCTCGTCAGTCACGCCCTCTGTCTCTGACTGGTTGTTTTTTCCTTAAATGTGGTGGTTTCTTGCAAATCAAACTAGAGGCACAAGATGGGTCCAGGCATGACTGATTTTCTTTTCGTAGATCATTTTACTCATGCACTACAGGTCATAATGACAAAAAAATTTGATTTGGGGGAAAATTGCAAACTCCACCTTGCTCTGTTTATGTTTCTCTTGCTAGAACTGACCTCTAACTAACTGATACTGTTCTTTTATCAGGGTTTATCATTTAAAAACTGTCGCTTAAATAATCTGAAATTAGTTCCTTCCAAGTAAGCCTTACTGCCTTTTTGCCTTCAGTGGCAGTGCAGCTAGTTGACATAAAGGGGGTCTCGAATGGATGATGAAAGTACACTCGGGCAGCAAGTCCCAAAGGTCGTCCCCGACAAAAGACATTAGCACCTGAATAAATCATGTAATGTTGCTGTATCATCCCTGCCTTGATCAATCTCGCCTAATCGATACATCAGTCTTCAGGCATGATAGGGGAACAGTAGAGCTGGCACCTGGTCATTAGCATCAGCTGAATGATTGGCTGACAAAAAGGCTCGCTAAGGGCAATTGTACTTGGGGCGTGGTTTGAAGAGTATAAATATTTCAAAATGACCACTCAATAATGGAATTCTAGTCATTCCAAGTGGCTATTTGTTAAGTTGGCATCACCAATCTGCTGTGTGAAAATGGTGAACAGTGCTCAAATAATACACAAATGCAGATTTTACCCTTAAACCCAGTGTTACAACCTCTTTTGTTCAGCTGGTGTATGAATGTGAGTCAATACTTATTTTGTCATATCTGTGGGGCCTTCAGTCTATTACAACACTGTCGATGAATTCATGTTCCACTTGCTGTGGAGTCAAAATGAGTCTTACGCCACAATCTTGAGACTCATGGTGTCGTCTAGAAGAAACATTTGTAGCACTTGCTTCTTTTAAATGTGTACATGTTGACAGACTTCCCATATTCATTACAGTTTTCTCAATGTCTTCGACACTGTTCTCAATCACCATCACCATTTGCACTCCAGTTGGTGCATTCCTAAAAACATTTAACGCAAACTACAAAACTTGAATGTGTATTTTACCATTAAGATGATTAATTTTAATGCCAAAACTGCATTCATACTCACTAAGCATTTAATATATGCAGTAAAAGCAAGTATTTGAACGAAAATAAGTTTTGTTTTTTTTTCGCAAAATACTGTCAGACTAACAAAACATTTACCATGTGCAGTGAAGCAAGTCATTTCAGGATTCAGTCAATCATTACACAATGGACTCCAACAATTAAAATACAACTATCAATAGCTGTTTCAACCACATGTAAATCCCAAAAAGTAATCACACAAAGTCACAACAATTATTTGTTTTTCTTCAAATATTATTTCTCAAGCGCTAACAAACCATATGCAATATTATCTGCACCAAAAAAAAAACCCTGTAGAAAATGGCGTCCACACTCAGAAACATATTTTGAATAGAATCTTTTCATACTTTCCTTTTGAAAAATTCAAGCTCCAAACTAAGAATTTGAGGGTGTTGTAAATACAATTCAAACAGCATCTAGCAAAACGAATCTATGGCTGGAATTATCCAATACAAAACCTAAACCAACCCAGCTCCTGAGCGTAGAGTCATAGATTTCCATCCACATCGCACTGGATGTCCTCTTACGATGCACCTTGGAAAGAATCTTCTCTCATGTCTTCTCCATCCTCAACAGGCCTCCGCAACTATTACCAGACAACGTGTTTGGGTTGTCATCCCACGCCTCTTGCTCCACCGTGCATTCTTACTCTTCTTTCTCCTGCCACTGTGCCATGGCTTCCTCCTCTCAAAAGTTGTCCCTCTGCTCCTTCTTCCATAATTGCGGTTACAAATGGCGCAGAGGTGAGTGCGTTTCATAGCCGGGTGACGAATGATTGCTGATTAAATCAGTCCGAATTCAACTCAGGTTCTTTGACAAATCACCATTATGCCAATTGAATCCAGCTGGCTTTAAGGGAACGTTTTTCAATTTGTTTGGCATACTGAATCCAATGTAATTGTGGTTTAGGTAGAGACAGTATTCGTTTATTCAATCACTTTTTTTTTTTACTGCTAGTTTCCTGTTTATTTTTCTTTTCTTGTTTGTTTACCTCTCTTTTCTCTCTAAATATCATAATATAAATAACCACAGATGGAGTATATAAAACAGCCCTGTTGCACAGAGAAACAAGGTATACAGATCCTTCATTCTGCATGACCAAAGAGCCAAGCAGGGAGAAGAAAAAAATAACGAAATAAAAGGTATAAATCTTTGATTGACAGCTTTAAAGTTTTCCCCAAAATGTATCTTTATATGAGAAATGTGTTAACGCCCACATGTTTGAATGACAACTGTGTTCAATTCTTTGAAAATTGCATCTTTGTATCACCTTTTATCTTCAAATAAGTTGTTAAATCATTTGAAAAAGCTCTTTTTCAATGAGACGTTGTGAGTTAACCTTTTCAAATAAGGTGCTGGTTTGAGAGTTTTGTTAACTGTCTTGAAAGGTCTGGCAAATGTGTTCACATATTTAGAGGAGAAAATGTCTGCTTGGCTCTGAATGTGATAAGGATCAAGTGCATGAGTTTCAATAATTGAGCCAAAGTGACTGGGGGAAAAAAAGAAGGAATTTAGTCAATTAAATTTAGCTACCACTCACTGGTGGTATTTACATTTTCTTCTTTCATTTGCACAATTAAGATGTTTTTCATTATTTATTTATTTTATTTGTTTTCAGTTTAGTTTATCAGTTTATTTTTGAAAGGGGACAATGCAATTTTATAAAACACATGAAGTACACATGGTTAAAAAAGCCAGAATTAGCCAGAAGGCTAGTTTTCATCTGTAGTCCCCTGGCCATGATGTAAAAAAAGCAGTAAAATGCATCTACAAGACAATATAATACAGGATACATAATCAAACTATACTATTAAGAGAGAATAAAACCATATTTTTTTTCATCATAACAAAAAGACAACATAACATACTTGTCTTTTAGTGTTGGCAGCTATAGGTGTTAACTAGCCACATTTTCAGTTTTTTTGTGAAGGCCTTGTATGTTGTAAGCAGTTTAACCTCCTCAGGTACTGAGTTCCACTCACCAGCGCTCCTCACTGACCAGGCTGACACCTGACCAGTCACCTCTGACAGAGCCTTGAGTGACACGCTCAGAGCTGTTTCTTTGGCTGATGAACTCAGCCAGAGGAGCTGGGGCCAAATCATGCAGTACTTTATAAATCAAATTTAAATCTGCAAATATGTGAAGACTGTCCCAGTTTAAAAGACTATTTTTTTTAAATTGCACAGTGATGATAGTCCCTTGGTTTTTTATCCATCACTTTAATTACTTGTTTGTACAAAACTTCCAATGGTTTTTTTGCATTCTGAACAGACTGGGACCAACTGGTTATGCAATAGTTAAAGTGACTAAGAATCATTGAATGCAGGTAAATTTTTGCAGCTTCAGTTGACATTTCATTCCGAATTGCACGAAAATTTGCGAGGTTTAATTTGATATTTTTACACAATTTGTCAATATGGGCTTTAAAGGAAAGCTGTGAATCTATTATTAACCCAAGATATTTGTATTGGCTGACAATTTGCATTTTTTCTCCATTAACAAGTATGTCGGGGTCAGGTGATACTCTATTTGTTTAAGTGAAATACATGCCTACAGTTTTAGAAACGTTTAGCTGTAGACAGCACTCCTGCAACCAAGTTGTGACACAGGACATTGTATTAGTGAGTTTAGCAGCAACAGTATCTTTGGAGCAACCATGAACAAAGAAAACTGTGTCGTCTGCATACATTACGCACTCTGCTTCAGAGCAAAGAGTGGGCAAATCGTTGATATAAAGACTAAATAAAAGGGGGCCCAATATTGATCCCTGAGGGACTCCAGAGGTTAGCCTAAGAGACTCTGATCTGCAGTTGTTAACTGATACAGATTGTGTTCGGTCATGCAGATATGATTCAATCCAGCTCACAGCTTTGTGAGAGAAGTTAAATTTTCAGAGCTTGGTAAGAAGAACAGAGTGATTTACTGTATCGAAAGCTTTCCTGAGGTCCAAGAACTGAATGCAATTTGATTGGCTGGCATCCGCCCTTCCGCTTGAAAAGTTGAACTTTCCTGAAGTTACTGAGAACAAAAAGATATACACAGTACAGTTAAACATAATCCTAACCCCGAAAAATAAATATAAGGCTTGTGTTCAGAAGTGCGTGTGTGAGATGGATTACACTTAACTCTTAAAAAGTACATAAAGTACTTAACCATTGGAAATATGAATCAACATGGAAGGCTACTGCTGGGGTAAACGAGAAAAAAAAAAGGTAAATTGAGGAAAGCAATAACACAACATTACGCAGTGGGCCTACTTATACATCATCCAAATCTGTATATATCAGTGTAGGGATAAAGCTATGATTAGAAAACAGCATATCTGTTCAATATGCATGCTGAAAAGTAGCCTGTCTCAACTGCCCTTTGGGAGTCTCAGCACAATACAAAGTTGTTTACCCTGATCCGGATTTGCTTAAGAGAGTCTACATATTGCTGTACTATTACTTAAAGCTCTCTCGGGGCATTATCGCTAACACCAAAATGACAGACCATTGAAAGAGCATTAACTTTATTAAGCTACGGCATCAAAGAGTTGGCCTCGGCCTCGGGTTGTTTCTAGTTTAGATCGCTGCTTTTGATATGAAGGCACGTCTACTCAGAGAAGAAATGAATAAGCGCAGGACTGATTGCATGGGTGGGGTCATAGTATGTGTTTGATGTCAATGGGAGTGATAAGCGCAATTTTGACATGTTACACACTGAACCTGCATTTATCTTATTTTGCCATGCTTGTGTCGAAATGTAAAAAAATGGATGGATGGATAAATTCGACAAACATGTAAACTGCATTGAAACAGAATGTTCCCAGCTGCATGGCTGAAAATTATGTCATGTGCTCTGCCGTTGTTGACATTTAACCCACAGCTTCATTGTGAACATTGACCAGCGACAAGCATAAATAATGCAATCTATTATATTACCATCTGTTAACCATTAATCCAGATGAACTTGATCGCTGCACTGAGAAGCGCAACTCATTCAAATAAGAGCTGAGATGCTAATAACTAAACATTTTCTTTTCTATGATCATGAAAATAATAAATAAAAGTCCTCTCACCAACCTAAGACAGACACTAAATAGTAAAGCATAAATATATAAAGTAGAGCTGTCTCTCTGGTTACAGATGAAGTCAACAGTTTATTAGCTATTTTTAGTCTTAAAAGGAAAGAACATGATCGTAAACTTTCCTACAGCCTTCCAATTTGTATTCATGATTTGACAATAATATTTCCTGGCTGAATAAATTTGATTTACCTTCAGTAAGACCTAATCTACGTTTATTATTATATGACGCAGGACTACGGCCTCATTGTGAGATGTTTGGGATTTGTTTTGAACACCCCCCGTACGATACCAAATATAATTCCTTGCTTGTTCTTGTACTGAGTAGAGATCGACCGATATTTGGAATTTTTACATATATCGGCATCGGTATTTTATTATTATTATTTTTTTTAAATCTGACGTGCTGCTATCAAGAAATTAATTTAAAACTGGGTTATTTCAGCTCAGATGCAGCCACGCCTCTCGCTCTCCTTCCATTTCTGTCTCCAGCATTGTTCCACCCACAGCGCCATCTGATTGGTTAAGCAGCCACAGCACGAGTAAGGGGCAGAGCCCATCTGAGGCAGAAGCTCTCCTCACAAACACACGCCGGAGAGAGAAAAAGTTTCACTCGTGTCGAAAGCAAACGCAGAAAACTCTCCCAAAATTGTCACAAACATCTCACAACAATTACTAACGTTACGTTACAGTGAGCACCAGCGGAGTAAACATTAGCGGCAGCTCTGCCAGCTCGGAGTATCTCCCAACATGTCTGAGAATTACTTGAAAGAAGGCTGCTGATAAAATCGATATGGAAACAGTCCGTGATAGCAAAAGCATGTGTATGTGATTGAGAGAAAGTGCGCAATAAAATTAATTCACTTGTTTTATTCGAGGGAAGCACGCTAAGGCGGCGGCTGAGTTGCTTTTACCGTAACATTAGTTCGCCGGTCTGGCTCTAAACGCTCAGCAGACTATGTATTAGCAACGGGGGGGGAATGTATGCAATGTGGAGAATAGTGTGTTTACATTAAAGTCACACGAAAAACTCTGCAGCTCATGACTACCACAATAACGTAACTTTAAGGGCGGAGTAAACTCAGAGTACCTCCCAAAAGTTTGTGAATCACCTGAAATATTGCTGTTGATGACATCAATGTGGACACAGTCAGTGATTGATATTTCACTTTACAAGAGATGCTGCTGAGCTTGTTAACTCTGTACTTTGTGATGTGTTTGAACTTAAAACAAAGTCATTTCAGTTATATTTAAATTTTGCTTTATTTACTGTGCAAAAAATTCAGGGAGCTATGTATTTAACATTATACATTTTTAATTTTTACTCCATGCACTTCTGGAGCAATTTATTTGTATTTTGTTTGGTTAAATAAACATACTTAAGGCATTTACCAGTACATTTTTACAGCAATTTTTACACTTTTACTGCAACTGAATATCGGCTCCAAATGTCAGTTATCGGCCTTCTTATCTACTAATAATCGGTATCGGTCCTGAAAACCCCATATCGGTCGATCTCTAGTACTGAGTCCCCTGAGAAGACATGGTTTCAACGTTAACACATCAGACAAGAGTAAAAGGAGTAGGAGGCTGGTGAACATGTTTAACGATACATATGTGTACATCAAAATCTATTCTCCAGATATTTCTGGTTGTGAGCAGTTTATCCTGTAAAGGTATCTTCTCTCTTTTTTTGACAAGACTGCAGCACTAATAAGCTCCATGCAATGAAGAATAGTGTGTAACCTTTTATGGTGCTTTTTGGCTTCACCCCCATTTAGCTGTCACCGTGCACATTTATTACTCAGGTACCTCCTGTTGTGTGAGATAATTACAATTAATTAGCCAGAGAATTGAGAGTGGATTTTATCGCCGATTGCCCCCGTTGCTCAGCGTCTGCCAGCTGTAACACTGTTCTCCAACTGCGTTCACACTGAGTCCATCAAGTCCACTATAGCCTGACCTTCATGGCAAGGTGTTTATGGGTCTGTGGTGTGAACTGGCCCAGATCGGAATATTCACAGGTACCATGCTTTTAGGGGAGATAAGTGGGAGTCCGACCAGTCGCGGGCAGAAGGAAGGATGATGGCCAATTTGCCTCTGCAGACCTCTCTCATCATCGCCGTCATCAGTGGGACAGAAATTTAAGGGGAGAAAACTGCCAGAAGCTCTGAAAATGATGCTTTTCCATCTGCCATCTGATGGACTGCGAGGTCATAGTCAAGTGTGTGACCCAATATGAAAAGAAAAAGTAGAAAGAGAAGCAGTCATTGGCTATGCAGTGGTTTTTGTTTGTGTACATACTGACCAGCCAAATTATGACCACAAGCTCAATATAATGGTATCCAATAGAAGAGCTGTCAAATATTCTGCCTTTACAAAGATAATAATATTCAATATTGATTGAACCTGTCAAGGGTATTCATTGAACAAAATGTTAATTATTGTGGTTGTAGTTGTTGTTTGCAGTGATAGGTAGCATGGTGGAAATGTGGTTAGCACATCTGCCTCACAGTGCTTAGAATCTCAGTTTGGGTCTTCCTGTATGGAGTTTGCATTTTTCTCACATTCAAAAAACATGCATGTTACGTTCATTGACTCTAAATTGTGCATAGGTGTCAATGTGGGCGATGATTGACTGGCGGCCAGTCCAGGATGTACCAAGCCTCTCACCAAAGTCAGGTGGGTTTGGCTCTAGGTCACCCACAAGAAAATTGATGAGTAGTTTGCAGTGTGGTGTGGAAATATGCTGCATCATAAAAAAGATGCCTATAATACTCTTTGTGTTGGTTACAACAATTTGTTACATGAGGAAGTCAAACATGTTAGGAACCGCTGTATATGGGCAATATATCAGGCTATAGTGCATCAGTAAAATTTTACCAAGGCTACTTCGGTGACCCTGTTCAACCTTTTACTATCGCAACCTGGCTCTGGCTATCTAAAATAGTGGGCAGATTATACACCAGCATAGAGAAATTCATCACATAATTTCTGTCAGGCCAAAAATTTGACTGAGAAACACTGTTTCCTCTTTGATGGGATCACATCAACTTCTTAAACAGCTAACTTACAATTCCATTGCAACATGCTGCCAATGTCTTTTGTCTTCTTTTGAGTTTTTTGTCACATTTCTGTGGGGCCAATTATACCTTACTCGTGCACTCACTGTAGTAGTCTCGCCACGCTGCACTATTTGCATATCTGTTGTTGACCAATACTGGGCACCATGCCAGAGTAGCATAAGCCCCATTTGCACACTGACTGAGGAGTATCTGCAACATTTGCACAATCAACATTGTCCAAGATTATCGCACTACTCGTCACTTTAAACTGCATACACTCCTTGAAGTCTCAGCGCCCTTTGCAGAATGGTCATTGCACCGGACTATTGCGAGATTAGTCATTAGAACTGCTCTAAGTGCTAGAGGACTCTGCATCTTTTTGTACAATTGTCAAAAAAAATAATATATATATATATATATTGTATCGGCATTACCAGATAACTAGCAACCCTTTATTGCTCAGTAACTGTTTTTCTCGATGTCTTTACGTCTCAGAAGTGTTCTCTGTCAGTTGACTGTCTGTTGTCGTACTAGAGCGGATCCAACTACCGGAGACAAATTCCTTGTGTGTTTTTTGGACATACTTGGCAAATAAAGATGATTCTGATTCTGATTTAAATTCCACGTTTTGTTCCAACTAGATGATGTCTGTGGTCTGGCAGATTTGACGGCTCTTGGATGAGAACAATGGCACGGACAGTCAGTCAGACAGTCCATCTGCATTTATGTGGAAAACTGTGTCGGAAGTACAATGGTCACGTAATTACATTTAATTTCTATTCCAGATGTAAAACAGGAGGTTAACATAATATCACTGAACCATCTTCATGGTTCAGTGGTGCCAAATAACTAGGCTAATGAAAGCCAGTCTGCCTCTCTAATGCTACCTGACTGGTCATTTTTTCTGAGACAAGGCACTCCAATTTTCTGTGCGCTTGGTTTCTTTTCTATGTCTAGTCACTTGCCATGTCTTTCGTCAAAGAGATTATTATTCAGTTTTCTTCCCTCTCTCGGAATCTATCATTTACAACAGGTACAATCCTGGGATGGGGCAAATCCTTTCCACTTGAGATGTCCTTATTTGTCAGTGTAAAGTGTGAAGCAGCAGAAAAGCATTTTGAGGTTTAAAACAAGTTTCAGGTCTTAAAGCAGCTTGAATTAGACCATTTGAATCCATGTGATTAGAAATGAAAATGTATAGGAATCAAGCAAGCAACAAAGTCTGCATTCAATTAAAACATCACGCCTTATTCTGATCTGTGGATATTCAATTTCATGTTTTTCTTTGTTTTTAACCTGCCATGATCGATTTAAAAATGTCCCCAATTGTGTGTAAAAAACTTGATAATGAGCACATCATCAACAATGAATTTGAGCATACAGCTAATTTAAGAT
The DNA here is from genome assembly GCF_024500385.1 of Phyllopteryx taeniolatus. Taxonomy (NCBI): domain Eukaryota; kingdom Metazoa; phylum Chordata; class Actinopteri; order Syngnathiformes; family Syngnathidae; genus Phyllopteryx; species Phyllopteryx taeniolatus. The sequence continues at coordinate 16,742,496 of NC_084513.1, read as the reverse complement.
TACGTTAAATGCTTCATGTTTGGTTTAGTCCCACTCAGAAACAGTGTAACTGTGAGAGTAAATGATTTTCTGTCTCTACATGTGACACGTGACTGACTGCCGACCGGTTGTAGTCGTCTACCTTTCATCGAAGTGCGCGGGGATAGGCTCCTGCTCTCCGCGACCTTGAACATAAGCTGTACAGAAAATGGATAGACGGATGTTTCATGTTTTACCTTGACCAGATGCTTTTAATAGCCAACTGATTACGGCTGTATCTGACCACTGAAATTTGTAGAAAATATTCTAACACTAAAACATTAAGCTGGTTCCTCAATTCAGCATGCTTGAGGTCACGTTGTCATGTTGAAACACATCAGTGAATTGGACTGCCAAGCTGATGGCATAGAAGCAGTAATGGAAAAGGCTCTAAAAGCATCGTCTTTATAACTGTCGGTGCCATTTACGTGCATTTATTTGAAGATGCCGATTGTACCACATTACAAAGACATTACTGGTGACATAAATCTACTATACTGACAGCAGCAAGACATTAGGTTGCACTGGTTGAATTTTACATTTTAACACTTTGTTTGGTTCTGTTAAATCGAACACCAGAAATAATAAAGTATAAACGGCATATTGTTGCTCTCAGACAAAATTCTCGTATCTCCAAAACCACAACTTTTAAGGAAATAAATAAATAAATGCCGTCTTGCTTGAGTTACCAAACACCACATCAAGTTGCTATTATTCTTTATAATGCGATTACATACTTTTGCCAACCAACATTAATACATCTTTCCATAATAATGTTCAATAACTTGATTTGAATTTAATTCACAAAACATTGCTATTATTATCATTATTAGAACGTTACTGACACTTTGCCACCGCCAGCTGTGCCAATCAAAGTCGCCAAGCCTGTGACAAGAGAAAAGGCTTTAATACTTACCAAAAGCTAACGACTGTGGTTACGTCGACTTCCCAAACTCTATGTCAAACGTTACAAAGCTATCTGTGATACATTAAAATAAACAATGAGCTAACTCGACAGCGTAATATGTGTATATTAAATCAGCAATTTACCTTTATGGCTGACGGGCTTCCTTCTACAACAATGCGTTACAGCTATCCATTTTGACAAAACAAGCCTACTCAAATATATTTGACCGAGCTATGGTCACTATTTGTCTAACAAACAAAAAGACTTTAATCTTGAGGCGATGTAATGCCGCAAGGCTCCCCGGAGTAGGCTGACTTGGACTTATATGACACTTTTTAGACAGTTGAAGTGTCAAAGAGACAACACTTTAGATGGAGACTGAGCATTAGTGTCAATTCTTTTTAAATAGCTTGTTGACCATATTTGTACTTACAAGGTTTCCGCCCGACGGCGACGATATGTTAGTTGGAGCGTTATCTGCTTTCAGCATTTCCATCGACTGTATGTGTACAACTGTAATTTCCTTATGCTACAAGGTTATACTGTACAACTGATTTGCGACTTTTGATCCAGTGTTTAGGACGCCAGTAGAACTCAGCACCAAATGGGTGATGCAAAATGTATCATTTGTGAAGCCTTATTTTGAATATACAAACGACAATGTATCATGTGTTGTCTGGCTTATAAGCCACTACGAACTATTAGTACAGACAAAAATGAGAAGTAGTTGAATGTATGAGTGCTGATTTAAAAGATCAGACTGTAGCGTCCCTGTTTACTTTGCTTGTAGAAAAACAAAAGTTCAAAGTCTCGAACACACCCCTATAATCTTTGGATATTCATGCGTTTAAAAAAAAAACACCAATTTCATTTTATGTATCATTTTCAACATCATCAATGCGAGCCGTGTTGACTTTCGGAATTGTGAAGTCACTGTGCGACAATGTTCACAAGGTCAAGATGTGAAAAGTACAAATAAGTCCACTTGTACGCATGTTAGAACATAAACAACAGCTTCTACAAGATGACCTTTTCCGACTTAGTTTTTGTGGGAACCTAGAATTTTTAATTCAAAGTCGTCATGCCAGATAAGCACTAGTGCATTTTAATCCCCGTTCTGCTGACTGAGACATCTTGTTAAATAACTGCTGTTCACCTCCTCTCTTTGTAGAGGGGATTTCCTTATATGAGTGCATATCCCCAAGACCTCAGATCAACTCGTATTGTATAGGTCCATTGTGCCAAGCTTAAGCTTTAACTCAAAATAGCTTTCAAAGTCCAAGGCAGCAAATTCCTGATCATAGCGTGGACAGATCCGTAGCCGTATTTAGGATCTTTTTCCCCCAGTATGTCCATTCCATATTCACAATAGCAAATGTTGCCCACTTGTGGTTGAATCTCAAAGCCAATTAACCTGTACCTTCTAACAATTTACATTCCAGGGGCCTCATGTACAAAGACTTGCGTGGATTTCCTACTAAAACTTGGCGTACGCTTAAATCCAGGAAACGTCGTACGCACAAAAATATCCAAATGTATGCGTACTCATGAATCCAAGCACATTTCCTTCGTACATTCCAATCAACGTGGAAATGAGCGCACATGTTGGAGTAGCCGACTCCTCCCTGTCCACGCCCACATTTGAATATGCAAATCATATTTAAATTAACCCTGCACCTGAGATGCCGATCTCTGCATGATCAGAAAAAAAGGAAAATGAGCAAGGTAATGAAGAAAAATATTTTTTCTGAATGTGAAGTTGCTCAATGAAGTGGAGGCACACAAGAAAATCCTCTTTGGCACGCTGTCCTACGGCGTTAACAACACGCGAAAGAGGAGTGAATGGGACAGCGCGTGTGCGGCTGTCAATGCTGTGGAGACAGAATAGCGCGCACACGCTGAACTAAAAAAGAAGTGGTCAGACATTAAGGTGGATGTGAAGCGGAGGACAGCTGCCCCACCGCCAAAGTGTGGCCAAAAGGCGCGGAGGGCCTTACCCTGTTCGAGGAGAGAATCGCTGCAATCATGGGTGATGCTGCTCTCTCAGGGGTGATGGGAGGACATGTGGCTGACTATGATCACACCACAAGGGTAATATCATGTATTTTTTAGAACTCATAACAAATGTGTTCATACAGTAACCTACACTCAGCCCTGTGAAATAAAGGTTCATGTGTAAATGTTGTATGTGTGGTATTTGTAACAAATCTTTTGAATTCAAATAGAAGCACATCAGCATATCAAAGAGGATATCAAAAACTTTGACTCCTTTTTGAATACTCAATTTATTATTTTAATACACAGAGAGAACACACACACTGACAAAAAAATGTACCCCTCTTCTCCTCTTTTTAGGAGAAGAAGGGTAAATGATGTCAATTTAAACATTTTAATCACGTGCAACCGATGTACATGTTCAAATGAAATAAACTCAAAGGACTCTTTTTTCAGTGCATGTGCTGGAGTCACGAAGCGATTGTGAGGGCAATAGGCGGCATAAATGATCACCTTGATCAATAAATAGGTGTCCTCACAAATATCAGTGGTTCATTAAATACACTGCTTAACAAATGAATTCCTTTTCCTTTCCTCAATTGCATTGTTAAAATCAAATGTTGCTGGGCATGAATTGTTCATCAGTGCTAATTGTTCATGTCTTTTTGATGCGCAGATTTATGAGAACAGTTTCCCAGCATCACCTCTAAGTGTCGCCAAAGCACCAAAAGCTGCAGAAACGTGCGTACGCCAGCCATGCAGTTGGCGTGAGGCACCGCACATTTTCACGGTCGTGTCACTCTTGATACATCTGACCTTTGCCGTGAAAAAGAACGGACGCCACGTTTTTGTGCGTACGCACCTTTTGTACATGAGGCCCCAGGTCTTTAAATTGAAATTCGATGTTTCCAAGGCAATAAGTAATGAAAGTTAGATAGATGCTGCAGGTGCATCATTTCAAGCATTTTATTTTTATACAGTTAATTTTTTTTTTTTTTTTTTTAAATGAGGTAAGAGCAGCCCAACATGGTCAAGACAGGGTGGAATGCTACGTGGGTGGATTCCTGGAATGAACCTCATTAGCCTTACCTTGCTCTTCTCACCTGGTTTCAAAGGAAGTGAGAGTGGGCCCTGTTAATATGCATGTGCGAAAGTTTTGACTGCAATACACACGGGGCGCTATTTCTAATCAAAGATTTTTGTAAAGATCACACGTCTTTCCGCATATGACTGCTTATGTGCTGCTGACTTTTCTGTGACACTTTGGTGTTCTCCCCCAGGCAATAGCTCTCCAAGCAATATTATTCAGTGTCAATGTGTTACACTAGGTTGAGGATGACAGTCCAAAAAAAGACAGGCAGCACACATTTCTTCATACATGTTTGAAAATTCCTATTTCGCTCCAAATACTCCCACGAGCTATTCCCTTTCCTGCACAGTCTAATAATGATATATGGGTGTTTATTTTTTTAATTTTTGCTTACTTTTGATTTTCATTTTTCTCAAAAATGAAATGTCACAAAAACTATATATACCTACCTTACCTTAATTGTCATCTTTCTGTGACTCAGAATCTTTTCATTTCCATGTATATTGATTTAAGATTTTTTTTTTTTTTTTTTTGGTCTTTTTGTCAGATACCCTCGAGAAATGTCATTACCCCCACAATGGCATATTGATGGTAATGATATTTCAAAAGTTTTTAGCTAACTGTGCTATACTGGTAGCGTTATCTTAAATTTTTCTTTTAGCTAGCTCGTCCTGTACAACATTTTATATGATTATCAAGCTTTTACAGGAAAATCTTTAAACATATTAACACTACAAGTCGTTTGGTAAGGGTACAAATGAGGAAAAAACTTACTCTTCCAGTTATCAAAATGTCTGACTTCTCTCTGCCCTAGCATGTGCCTAAGTGATAAGACAAAATGACAGGAAATTAAAGAATCCATTTTGAATAAACTTGATTGATCTGAAAATGGTCAATGTGGTGGTAATGACAGCAACTTTAAGGGACAGACATATTTTAGTCAAAATAAAAGACAGAATTTGAAATGTTTTGTATATATGATGAGAAATCATTAATTCTATTATATTTTAAGGAAGGATAGAGCTTCATATATCCAAACCATGTGCTAGGGACAGGGTGAAAACTGTAAAATACCACCATAAAACCGCTCAAAAAATGTCAATATATACAAATATTAACATTAAATTTAAGACAACACTTATAATTAGGCACACCCACTGCTGGTTATTGAAAATAATCTATTTAAATATATTTTTCTTTAAATTTTACATCAAGGATACAAAAAGGCCCATAATCAAATAAACACCCATATAGCATTTATACAGATCTGTAATTTACCTGACTTCCCTGCCGGCAGCTCTGTTCATTTCCCACTCAGTGATGGTGTGGACATGAATGGTAATTGGCTGGCGACCAGTCCAGGGTGCACCATGCCTCCAGCTTCCTGCAACCTTGAACAGAATAAAGCAGATAAAAAAAAGTGGTTGATAGATTACACAGATCTGATAATTCCTTGTTATTTTATAATCATTGGTTTCAAAGACTAGACTCAATAGTCACTAAAAAATGCAATTTATATAGAAATAATGGGAATAATGTGAAAACTCTTAAAGTGGGAATTTTATTTTGAAAATTCGGGAATGGGAGCAGTTCCTAAGACTTGCATTAGCTCAATATTTTGAAGTTGCAATGCTTTGCATCGGTCAATAAGTGTGGAAGTAGGCGGTTAATATGTAAACATCTCAATTTGGGTATTTTATATTGAACATTTTGGAATTTGGGGAATGGGAATGAGCTGACTAGTTTGAAGTTGGAATGGTTTCGATCGGTGAAGAAAAGAGAAAAGAAGAAGAAAAAAAATCTTAGTTCTAAAATTTTATTTGGAAAATTTGTAAATGGGAATAGTTTCCAAGATGATTTGAATTAGATGAACATTTTGAAGTTGGAACGGATTGGTCAAGAAACATGGGAGGAGGAGGGAATAATGTAAAATATGTCTTAATATATTCTGAAAAAAATCAGGAATTTGAATGTTAAAAATATCTTTGACAATGTGGGAATTATTTGGAGTTGAAAATAGTTTCAAATATGTTTTAAATGAGCTAAACATTTTGAATTTGGAATGGAAATGACAGGGATTTTTTTAGTTGAATGTCTGTTCAATGTTTTTTTTTTTTTTTTCCCATTGGTGGAATATGTGAAATTCTGGGAAAAGTGGGAATTTGAAAGGTGCAACATAATTCCTCACCTTTACTGAATTTTAGAATCTTTGGAACATTGAATGATTTGAATTGGTTCGGAAGTAGATGACTGCGGAAAAACTGGGAATAATAATAATCATCATCATCATCGTGGTGTAGAATAATGTTTGGATACTAATTCCATTATGGTAACAAAGAACAATTATTAAACATTCTTATTGCTGGAAAAATACTTTTTCATCACTATCTATTTGTTATAACATCCCAGATAGATTACCCCTAAAACATTGCGTAGAATTTTCCTACTTCGTTCATGCAGACTATGTGAATGAATTGTGTGTGGATATTTAATACCATTCTGAAAATAAATGAGATGCTTTCAGTACAGCCCACAGCACATCTTTTTACAAGGAATGTAATAGGAATGTGTGATGAATGGCAATTAACATTTAAAAGAGGAGCGCACCTCGATGGTAATGACTATGATGCCTCAGCTCTGTGTGACTTGGCACGTTGCAAATATTTAACAAGGTCCTCAACGGATAAATGCAAAGTGGCTGATGGAATTTCATATTGGGAGGGCAGTGGGAGCTGCAATCTGAATTTGTTCGTCGGTTATGTTTTTATAAATGAAGGCGGCGATGCACTAACTAGCAAAAACAGCTGTAAGCATCGTGCGCATACTACATCACAGCGCATAGGCATTTCTTTCTTTAAAAGAAATGTGAGAAAATGACAGGAAAAAAAGCTATCAAATGGCTTAGATAAATGAGTACATCTGGTATTTTCTCTGTGAGCATATATATATATATATATTTTTTTTTTAAACCTTAGCTACGAAGGCCTAACATTTGGATACTTTTTCGATGAGATTTTTTTTTTTTTTTTTAAGGCTCTGTCAAAGCAGGAGGCCCTACTTTGTAAATCCGGACCACTCACATCTGTCTACTTTGACAGAAGCATTTCCAGGCGAGCTCGTTCCCACGTCAGCCACGTCTCTTTGATGTCAACAGGGAGGATTACTTCAGCAAAACGCAAAGTTCTTGGAAGAGGCCGAAGAATATCCGCGGCCCGCTGTCCTTCTTTGCCTTTTTGTCAAGGACGTTTGCTCTTCCCGACTACCCAATCAATCAGCACCCTGCCGGCTGAGGGAGCCTTCTTGTCCCTGTCACAACATGAGATTGGACTGGTTGCGGTGCTAAGAGACTGTTAAGGTCTACATGACAAAAAGGGCTCAAAAAGGAGCTATGGCCACAAAAAAGTACTTTCTTGACAGTGGTTAACCCATATAGATGCATCCTTGAAGAAAATGAATTCAGAGATTTCTTTCCAAATACATGATACGTTTGAAGATAATTGCTGAAAACATATGCAGAGAAAGACAACTATGTAGTTCTCAATTGTGCAGGTAAAGCAGTTTTTCACCATTTCAGTGTTCCTTCTGTTTTTGGGGCGTGGCTAAAATGGTGCCTCGTCACGCACTTTGGAGACCAGAATGGGGCCTCCTCCCCCACTATATAAGAACTTGATCTTTGTTCGCCTCAGCGCTTATGCGGTGCAATTGCAACGCGAAGTTAGCTAGCTAGCCTACACCCATCCAAATCCATTTTCTCTTCGGACAGGCCACTGGCGTGGCCGCTTTAAGGCTTCTTTATACTCGCGCGGACGGCGACCGCGCTGACGTCACTGCAGCTGTCCCGCGCGTAGTTTGACTTTATACTCAAGCGCAACCCACGCGTGCAGTTTTGAAAATGTACTGCAGTTCACCTCCAAGTTGGTGTCGCTACAGCCGGTATTGGCTAGGACACCACAGGGTGGAGTTTCCTCTGCATTTTTTTGGCCATTTCCGGTAGCCATTTTTACTTTCCTTTCAGTAACAAGGAACAAAGCAACAACAATGGCGACCGTGGAACAGTGTCTGCTAGAACAAATGGACCTAGATGACCAGATGATACGTTCAATTATGCTGCAAAATCGACCGAGAAGGCGAGAAGGCGTACCAAGGGGGACGCTGATTACGTCATCACAGCACGTGACTAAAACGGACCAATCACGATAGATGATCTCCGCGGCGTTCGACGCGCAGCAACATTTTTTGCCGCGTGCGTGTCAAGCTACGCAGAGGGGGCGCGTGGGGCAATTCGTCAGTCACGTGATGCAATGCGGGCATTGGACTATAAAGACGCCTTTAGAGAACACCCTTGTTGTTGGGAGTGCACGGAAATCTTGACAAAAGGTGAAAGAGCGAGCAGGGGGGAAAAATGTTTGACGTGGTCAGCCTGGAGGCAGTCATTTTGCGTCGGCCTATTTTTTTAAGTCGACTTAGCAGAGTTATTCGATTTTTTTTTCTGAGCCCTATTTGGAACAGATTAATTCCATATAAAGTATTTCCATTGATAAAATTGTGAATGTCTTTGTCTGTACTGTAACATTACATCTCGAAATAAAAATGCTCTCTCTCCTTTTTGCGATGTTAAAACGCTAATGGTAACACAGCATTCAATGGCGTCCTGGCTGGTCTATCAATATAAGAGATAAAGAGGGTGATGCAGGGTCACCATAGCAATGATACTGACTCTATTCCCCTAATTATAAGCCATCATGGTGATTCTGCAGCTGTTCAAAGTTGTTACGGTGAAATTATTCCAAATTGCTCCTTTATATTTGGATTTTGTCACATAGACCCATTTTCAAGGTTTTTAGGGATGCGGACCTTTTTCTGGAGGTACTACTAATAATGGATGGTTGTCCATTACAAATGTCATTTTCTCATTTTCCACGTTTCTATTAGTTGTGTATTATTTTAAATCATTCCGAATGCACAGCATAGAAGGTGACGGAGGATGTGAATGTCTGCGTCTCACAGATTTGAATGACCTCTGCCTGTAATGTAATGTGATGGAGGAGAGCCCTTTGGGAAGCGATGTTTCCCAAAAAGTGTAAGGGCTGTAAGGAACAGGACGTAACAGCAACAAAGTGAGAGTGGGTGCTTTTAGTGCTATTTCTGTCCTTTGTGAATCCAGGTGAGTGATGTGAAGCTGGTGCGTGTCTGCTCGACTCAGCCTCAGGCACCATTTTCTAATTTTTTTTATTTTTTTTTTTAAACACTGAATTGTGAAAAGGGGCCCTCTGTCAGAAGCAAAAGATTATTATCCCTGAGAAATTGCATTGAATAATTTTGCCAAAAATAATCAGTGTTCAGAAAATGTCCTAGCAAAATTAATAATATCCTATATGGTAAGGCGAAAATCATGCAGGCAAAAAGGTTTATGCAGCATTCCTGTGATTAGACCTTTTTCACCTAATGCTTAATGCCGTTGCTAAATAACAAAGTCAATCAATCTTTCTTTCTTTGACAACATAAGCCATGTGCGTTGTCATGTGCTTGTGTTCAGGAAAAGAGAGTTATGGTCACATATAAGCGCCTGCCATGTTTGCCGCTGAAAAGCCACACTAAAATTAGTTTTCAGCGAAAGGGGGGCTGTTTCCATTTTTTCCTGGCAGTGCATGTTGTACAAGAACATGACTGCCTTCCAGATAACCTTTAGGCATGCTGCTTATCACATAGGAAAATCCTCTTTCATTGAGGGAGAGGTGGAAGGCGCATGTCCCCATGGACGCAAACGTCCCCACGATGACGGCCAGACAGAAAGATCAGGGATAAAAATGAGCCGACAACAGAAACAATATTTCGTCATAGGTTGTAATACAATGGCTTGGATCATCGCCATGATATATTTGGTTTTGACAATGTATAAAGACGCTTTGTGCAACGTCCCGTCTCAATCTGTCAGCGTGCGGACATTTGTTTTACATTTGTTCACCGCTCTGTGTGGCTGATTGTTGAGTTTGCCGAGGTGTCACTGAATAAAATAGACAAACATTTAAGCAGAGAGATGCCTTGACTGTAAAGCAGTCTGTGAAACCGCTTGTATCGATTTCTTGTCCTGGGCACACAAACAGGATAGCAGGGTGAAGTACCATCTTTATCTCGACTTTTCATCACTTGTGTGACTTATAGGACAGGCCTTCCACTAATAGGTTTGTCCTCTACATCCACAGTTGAGAGAAGCAATACGCCGCCTTGTGCACACACCCTGCCAACGCCGCTTTCCACTAGTTACAGTATTTGACAAATGGATTGATGCTATCTTGCTCAACAATACATTGGCTTCAATGAAAGCAATTGAGGGGTTAGGTGGTATTTATAAATGTCAACTTAAGTAAAAGCTACGGCCGACCACTGCCGACGTTTTTGTAATTAAAGGTCAGCATTTGTGATAAAGTTGTTGTTTTCTTTCAAACTATTCCATTTTCTTTTTGGGACACCTAGGAGACCAACCAAAACAATCAAATATCCGAGCCAAAAAGTCTTTATCACAGCAAGATAGTGCACGTGGGTGTGCAAGAGAGGCTAATGTTAAGGTCTGGAATGATGCTGAATATCTCACACACCCACCAAGGCATAAATAGAAGGACTCCCCACTGAAAATCTAGAACTGAAAAAGGTTCTTGGATTAAGAGTGGACACGTCTTCAACAAACAAGAACAGTCCAGTTGCCTTGATTCAACCTTTGCGGATGACCATGACCTGGAGGACTGAGAATCTACATAGACATCTGACACTGTTCACCAAGCAGAGAAATTATAGACTAGGGAGGTTGCTTAAAAATACCAACAAAGTCGTTGAAGAGAAAATGTCAGTCACGACCAACGAGACACGTGTTCACACTCCACTAACATACGGTAGGAGAGAGAGAGAGAGCGAGAGAGAAGAGAGACAGAGAGAGAGAGAGAAAGAGAGAGAGAGAGAGAGAGAGAGAGAGAGAGAGAGTTTGCCTCAAGTGGTCAGCAGAGACAACTGTGCTAACTTGGCAGTGATACATTGGTACACTGTTCAGGAAATGATCACTCAGGAGGAGAAACAGCATCAGAACATATGTTTTTTTTTTGCCACGTGCTGAATTATACAGCAATAAAACATGCGGGCCAGTATGTGTTTAGTAGATCTGCCTAACAGGTCAGAGGACTCAAATCTCAGCTCCGGCCTTCCTGTGTAGAGTTTGCATGTTCTTCCCGTGCTGCGTGGGTTTTCCCCACAGTCCAAAAACATGCATGTTAGATGCATTGAAGAAAGGTTGTTTTGCAGTTATTCATCCTGTCATGACCTACAGTATGTTTTTGTTGACTTGGTTTTGGATTAGATTTTTTTTTTTTTTCATGTTTTGTCAAGTTTTCCTTGTCTGCTCATTTGGTTTTTGACTCCAACTGTTCTCGTCAGACCTCTACCTTGTGTCAACCAGTCAGCTCCTTCCAGCAACTTGTGTCTTGTCCAAGTGTGCCTTGTTGTCTCCTCAATTTCTTTGTATTTATTTCCCTGGGTTTGGTCAGTCTGTTTGGGACCATTGTCGTCATGTCATTCTTTCTTGAGTCCTGTCATGTCAGTTTCCCTGTTGTTTGTTTTGGTGAGATTTGTTTCCTCATGTTTATTTATTACTTTAAACCTCTTTTTTGTACTTTGTTACTATAGTATTTTTAAGTATTTTTAGGTTTTTGGGGTAATTGCACATGCCTTTGTGACATTTTGTTTTGGAAAATAAATCCCTTTTTAGGACTCCTACACTTCCGCCTTGCCTCCCTACTTTCATGCACTCTGGGTCCATTACCTTTTGCCACCAACTCCTCCACGCAGCTCAGCAGATGTGACAAATCCACCATTTTTTCTGCCTCGCTGTTCTTTTTATAAATGTATCATCCGTTTTCAATACCACTTATCCTCACTAGGGTCGCAGGTGAGCTGGAGCCTTTCCCAGCTGACTTTGGGTGAGAGACGTTGTACACCCGATCATTATTACAAAACAATGGCAAGGCTAATCACTTTATTTGCATTTTATCGATTCCTTGCTACCAACTTCTGAGTTTCCATCACATCAATACATGTCTCACTTTTGTCAACTTACTGTTGCAACTTAATGAAGGTCACAACCACTAACAGGTTGCAGGATTGTTATGCCCACAAACTATACACATCCTCAGTGTACCAATTGTTTTATGATCTTAAATGCTGTTGAATTGCTGACAAAACACTTGACAAAACCTATTGCAAAGCCAAAGGAATGCAAGGGGGGAAATGCATGACTATCACAAAACAACGGTGCATCTAGTCACTTTATTTATATTTATCGATTGCTACCTACTTTTGATTTTCCATCACATTACACAAGTCACTGTTGACATCAACTGACTTACGCAATGTCATGCGAATCCCAGCCAGCGATAAGTGGCGGATTTGCAGGATTGTTATGCCCACAGACTAAACGCAGCCTCAGTCTACCGTTTGCTACATGATTTTAAATGCTGTTAAACTGACATAAGTGGGAACACTTATTGCGAAGCCGAAGGAATGCAGGGAGAAAGAAGCAATAGCATTTATTACGAAGCAAGGCTGTGTTTGAGACACCTTTAAAATATCACATCTTGTGTTCTCCTGCTTTCAATGGTGTAGCTCGCCTAAGGGCAGGGCAACTGTCCTTGTTTGTGTGTTTTGTTTTTGAATAAAGCATCTAGGGAGGTGTTGGGGAGGGCAACTAAAACAGCCCCTGCGAAGCTAGCCTTGAAATTATGGACCTCGCATGACAATGATGGGTTTGTTATTATTTTGTGCCAAAAGACTGTGATTAATCATAATATTCATGAGGCTCCAGTCAGAGAGAGAGAGAGCGAGTGACCTTGACTTCTCTCAATGTGCGTATCCAAGCCCTGGAGTCAGGGAATATCAAAGGGGACACAGTCCTGGAGATGTGGGACCGAGACATCACCCACATCCGTGACAGACCTCGGGGCCAAAGCAACACTTGCACAGCCTGTAACACAATCGCTGGGAAATATTTAGATTTTTAAAGCTCAGTGAGTTCACAGAATACACTGAATCCCCAAATACCAAATGCCTTTAGTAACCCCATTTCTCTTCCTTGACTGGTCAGTAAATATTCTATTTTGTGTTGTATATAATATGCCCTGGGCGGAAAGGTGGACAACTGACGTCTGCCTCACAGTTCTGAGGACCGGGGTTCAATCCCCGGCCCCGCCTGTGTGGAGTTTGCATGTTCTCCCTGTGCCTGCGGGGCGTTTCTCCGGGCACTCCGGTTTCCTCCCACGTCCCAAAAAACATGCGTGGTAGGTTGATTGAAGACTCTAAATTGCCCGTAGGTGTGAATGTGAGTGCAGATGGCTGTTTGTTTATGTGTGCGCTGCGATTGGTTGGCAACCAGTTCAGGGTGTACCCCCCCTCCTGCCCGAAGATAGCTGGCATAGGCTCCAGCACTCCCGCGACCCTAGTGAGGATAAGCGGCTCAGAAAATGGATGGATGGATGGATGGATGGAGAATATGCCCTTATAATTACGGTTAGGTAACGGTGTTAAATTGAAATCAAAACAACATTTATCTTTTACTTTTTTGTTTTTACTTCAGTGTTTCTCTTTACCATGCCAGTAGATTGCCCGAGATTAGCATTCATAAAAGAGCAGCAGGGAATGGGTGCAGTTTCCTTTTTGTGCAAGTCTTGCTTGAAATCAATGTGAGGAATCAATATTTCAGAGAACGCTAATTTATGTAATCAGGAAGTTAGTCTATCTACAGAGCTTGGTTACTAAGGGACAGATACTATTCTGTAAAGTTTTTTTTTTTGGGGTGTTGTTTTCTTCTACAGTTTTAAAGTTTTATCGGCAGTGATTTATTAGATGTTATGGTACATGCTAAATTACCCATGAGCCACTTTGTACATTTGCACAATTCTTAAGTGAAGGGTTACGATGTCTAATCTTAATACAGGAGATAAAAGGTAGGTAGTTTTAATCCACATGCTAAATAAAGTGTAACACAATTTCGAATATTGCACATAATTATTATATGGAACCATCATGTCAATGTGCTCATCCGGTTTTGAGGCTGCCAAAATACTCTACATGAAAATAAATACTTCTGCCCCAGTGGTGAAACAATAATTAGACTTTTGTCACAATAACATACCTTCAGTAGGGTTATTTACTTTGGCTCTCTCGTTTATTCTGTGCTGCCTCCCATTTCTGTCAATTTATAGCACTCCAAGGGAGACACCTGATGACCAGATAGACCAGCTCAGCCTTTCTGGACCTTCACGTTCTGCACTGCCAGCATTTGCTGTCAGGGATATTTAACACCGACTTTGCATTATTTATGAGACTACCTTTTGAAATCTTTTCCTTAATTATGTTCCCAATTTCCATAGAGAACTAGTGGCGTGTAGCTGAAACACCTTGCGACACGTGTTTCAAAGCCACTGTTCTTCACAGGGTGCAAAAGTAGGCTGTTGTTGTTCCTGAGTGATCATATTAACCTCACCCGTGCTCCAACTCTCGTTAGAGATAAACAAGTTTGAAACAATTGTGAAGGTTTAAAGCCCTGCGGTTTCCTTGGTTACCTTATCATCCAATTGCACAACACATTGAACCTGCCTTAAAACCCCTCTCACCACCACCTCTCAACATATAAATGGCTGATTAAGTTAGGAGACTTTGGTAGATCAATTCCAGGTAGCCTTAGGTTACACTAAAACTGAGGGAAGAACTAAATTGCCATTGTTTGCTGGTGAAAGCAATATTACTCACAGTCACATTCATACAATTACTCAAGGGGAAATTCTTTACATTGACATGAGTTTTCATAAAATGTATTAATTATCCTACCCAGTTATTTCATGTATGAGATATACTGTATAATGAGGTTCAATTGCATTTGTGATTAAAAACAAAAGAAAAGCAAAACTGTGTTCGCGGTGTCCTTCAAATTAACGTATTTAAAGTCCCAATTTATCTTTTTTTTTTTTTTCAAAGGTTTTTTTTTTGTCCGATCACAGAATCCACCCTCTTTTAACGTCTTTATTCTTTGGTTGCCAGTGGAGCCGTTTAAAGGCATCATTTAGCACTTAAGTGGCTGTGACAATGCAGCAGTGTATCACTGCCAAGTGAGTGTTGCAAGCTTATTTCTGCAACATTCAGCTCAGCTGACACAAAAACAGCATTAGTGAACAGATAACGTTTCAAAATGATACATATGTTGTCTTTGTTTTACAACAAAATCAAATCCCAAGGAAGAAAACACTCGAAACATTTTTGTTATTTTTTTCACCAATGACATTGTCTAATTTCCAGAAACAAGACAATAGGATAACTAATCAGCTGTTCCTTCACCAACGAGTAGGGGGGAAAAAAAACATTTCAACACAGAACCTATACCGCTAACAGAGCCCTTTAATCCCCCAAAGTACATACACCTGTAAACTTGCGTAAGGCAACACAATGCAGATCACAAAAAAAGCTCCAAAGGTTCTGATAAAATCACTTTTTGTGGAGTCCTGCCAACAAAGTTACAACTAAAAGTAGCATACCTTTAAATGTAAACACATGGTACCAAGTTGCAACTTGTTGATGACTCCCTCCATTTAGTAACAATTTAGTTCCGTTTATAACATACTGTAATTGATGTATAGTGATGGGCCGTTGCCTAGGAAAAAGCCAAAGTGCATTTAATTTGTTTCATTGTGATCCTTTTGCTTATGTTAGTCTTATGCTTCTCACAACCACATGCAATTCAAATGCAACCCATATGCAGTTTAAATAATCATAAAAGTTTTGTAAAATCATAAAGAAAATAAAGAAAACCTCTGGGTATCATCAGATTGTTTATGATACTGTATGGTCAGTGTGCGTGCGTGTGAAATACCAATCTGCAATTACCCCTATGGTGCTGCTTTTAAGACGCATAATTCCACTGTGTAGTGCCATCCCGGGGACATAAACCAATAGCATGCATGCCGGCACATTTTCTACACAGACAAAATCACCTGAGCTTAACTGTTCATCACACAAAGTTGAAGGCGGATCCATTCTGATGCTGGATGGCGTGTGACTGTGCTTTGAGGGGACGGCGTAAGCAGCGAGAAATGTGAGGAAGACACAAAATAAGAGAGAAACCTCCAGGAAAATGGAGGCACGCGGCACAGAGAGATGGATTTAGGAGATCTAAAATAATAGTGACATTGTCTCTAGACAGCACTCATTATTTCTCCATTCAGTGCTGAGGGGACATGGCTGAAATACAATACATTTGACAGCAGAAGCAGGGATGCGGCGGTGGCTTTCCACTGCCATACAGAATCAGCGTAATATTAAAGCTCCTGTCACCACAAATCACAGCACGCCGGCTCTTACAACTTATTTGCAGAGGACTGATATTTTTTGTTTGCTCCAATGGGAGAGCGGCGGAGATCAATATTATTTGACGCAACAGTCCAGATCATATAATGAGCTACGAACATTAATCCGACTAGTCAATGTGTAAGGATTTGCAGATCAAGATTCCCTTCCTCTGCATTTTGCCTTGGCAACATTTAATCTGCATGGAAGCTGATACATGGCGAAAAATAGAAAAATAGTATGAATAAATTGTTTCTCCAGTATCCTCACAATTCTGAGGTTTGGGGTTCGAATCTCAGCTGTGTGTGGACTCTGCAAGTCGCCGGGCTTGCTCCCACATTCCAAAAACATGCTTCCTAAATTCATTGAAGGCTCTATTGCAAATTGTCCATATGTATGAATGTGAGCATTGGTCTATGTGCGCCCTAATGAGGACAAGTGCTACAGAAAATGGATGGGTGGATTCTATTTTTACTCCATTTTAGAAGCACATAAAACAATGCATACACTGAGTTTCTCAGATTGTTAAATTCCCATTATAGTGCAGCACTGCATAAGCTTAATGCCATGTAACGTGTGTATGAGTCACATTTTAATATAGACCATAATCATTCCCCAATATGGTTTGTTTTGCAGGCATCAATCTGGAAAAACAAGATAAAAACTGTCAAATGGAAAGTTTACAATCTTAAAAAATATACTTTTTGTCATATTTATTAAAAGAGTCATGATGACTTGACAGTACTACATGATAAATAAGATCTGTGAAAAAAGAAACAAAATCAACCATCTCTGGCCCCATCTTGTGCCACTAATTTGATAGTTTTGGGAATATTGCAAACGCCTTTACGATACGTTATAATGGAGACAACGAAGGAGAGAGCAACAATACTGAAAACTGTAGCAGACTACCTAATGGAGCTTGAAGTCTGATCAAGCAGACAGAATGTGTATTGGTTCCTAACATACAGCTTACAGTACATAGGCAGTAAACAGGAGCTTAACGCTCACCATATAAAAACATACGTGTGCTGACACGTTTGTATTAGAAGAGACGAGAAGAAGTCATATTGATGACCATGTTACAGCAATGTATAGTATGTCACACAGAACAGTTTTCAAGTTCAGTAATTTGTCGTCTTTTAATAAAGACCTTTCCCACAGGGTATATACAGATCTTTTTAAGGTAATTTAATCTTTAGGTTTCTGCTTTTTTTTTTGAAACTTCTCAACACATCAATGAAATTCCCACCCTGAACCTACAAATATCCTTTGTTAAACTGGGTATATTTCAAACAATATTTCAAACTATGCCTCTCATTGGCTGCAAAGTCTTTGATCAAAATGTCGTTATTCACCAGTCCATAACCAAAAGTATACATCTCCTATCTGTGAACAGACAAATGCAATTCAATGACATGCATATTTCCACTCATCATTCCAGTGATGAGTGAGTTTGCTTTACTTAACAAATGTTATCAAAGCAGCTTTAATCAGTTGCTGGTTGGAGATTTTGATTGATAAATAGCATACTGATTATTAAAATGTTCAAAGTAATTCATTGTCAGTTCAAAGACTGCTTCTAATCTATTAATCAGCGTGTGATTTTCCCTTAAGGGTCATGCTATGAAGGAAACATGAAAAGAATGAGGGAGGGTCCTATTCTGTGTGGACGTGAATATGTAAATAAAACAAATCTGTTTGCTGGATATGAGGGCCCATATTAATCAACTAAATGACTGTGAGCGAGCTGCCCTTTAAAATCCCAGCTGTCCCCAAGGAAGCGGTGGCTGTTAATATTTAATACATACATGTGTAGTGCCACCAATCAGTCTGTCATACAAATTACTTTGAATTAATTCAATTGGCGGTCGAAAAGTCACTCAATTAACGAGAAGTGCTGATGTCAATACTGCCAAGAATCAGTGTACAGTTTTTGTGTTTTAACTTCACATGCTTTACCCCTGAAATGGAGATGAAAATTGCTTTTTTTTTTTTTTTTTTTTTAACTGTAATGTGTTACAGACATTATCAATGCTAATGAGACTTTTTCATTCTGCTTCTGACCTGGAAAGCATCGGATAAGGCCGAATGTTAAGCGTATATTTCTAGCTGGCGTCGAGGTGGTAGCGCATCATAAATATGTATGTACCTGAGGAAAGCAATAAGACATCATCATCACAGAGATCACTGTGCTGTCAGTCGCCTTGGCTAGGCCCATTAATAAACACTGACAATCGCAGACCTTGACCTGCCCCTGCCACCCTAAAGGGGTGACAGAGAAAAGTGTGCACTATTCCCCCGTGCTCCTAAACACACAGTTTAGTGGGGGTTTAGCTTGCAAGGCTTTTACATTTTAATGAAAGGACTGTGGGACTGGAATGTATTCTTATATAACCCTCTGAAAAATTTAATGGTGCATGGCATAGAGTGGAATTAATCAGCCCTAAACAATGCTTGAACCCTTGAATAATTTGTTTTTTTATTGTAAAAACTCTTGAGTCTCTTGAGTGTCTGCCCACCCATCAACAATAAAATTAAACAACTGTGAATCTTTTTGTGCTCTGCCCATTTCGGAAAATGTGTCGGAAGGGGTTGGACAACTTCAGATTTTTTTTGTAGTCGACACTAAGGTGATGATAGTCAGGTCTACAATTCCAGTGAGTGTGGTGCGAGTACCAGTAGTGCGCTGGCTCCCTCTAGGGGTACATGGAAGAATCACTTAATTAAATACAGCTCAAATTTACAGCATTTAAAACATGCAATAAAATCTATGCATACAGCCTGGTTAAACTTTTTTTAATCAGTATAGTACATTTTTAGTACATTTTCTAAATACAATTCATTTGTATTTAACTTAACTACAGTGCAATGCATTTGCATTTAATCTTTAAGAACTGTTTCTTTTTAAACATTTATGTACTGTTCTAGTCATTAATGTACATTTTTTTTTTACTTTTCAAGGACAGTACATTTTTAAGCACAGTTCAGGTGTGCTTAGCTTTTTAGTACATTACAAAACATTTGCATTTACTCTAAGAACTGTTTCTTTTTAAACATTTAAGTAAAAGTTACTTAATTTATGCGCAATGCATTTTAATATGTTAATGGTCAAACTGGGCCTACTACATTATAGTATTTTTATGTTGGCCATTACGGTGGTACTTGAAGAGTTAAGTATTTTTTGAGACTGTACTTAGTGTAGAGAATTTGAGATCCATTGGACTAGACGTCATTTATTTATTTTTTGAGTTGTCAACTCGCTGTGCACGCCTCTAAACAAAAACTCGCTCACTCACTCTCCCCACCGTCCTCGGGTGCACAGGCCCCCTTGCTACTACCCCAGTCGCCATGGTAAACATGCCATTTTATTTTATCATCAATTCAACCAGAGTGTGACAAGTGTAAATTAGGTGTGCTGTAGTTTTCTGACTGAAGAATGTCAGAGACCTTTTATAAAGACACTGGCGAACCATTTTAAATTGTGGGGAGAAAATGCATAGAATGTCTCCTTTCACTGTGATTGACAGCAAGCTACCTGTGGAAAAAATACATACAGACCCTATGTTAAACGTATGAAGGAGTATCTTGCACTAGGTCCACATATATTGTCTGGCTGTGGTTTAAATGCCCCTATCCATTAACAGCATTATGCCAACTGTAAGATTTGGCTGCCCCTCTTCATCATGGTTCAGACAGGTGTGAATGCATTTTGTGTCGCTCAAATACATTTTTTACAAAAGAAAGTTCTCCCAGTTACTTCAGGTCATCTCTGAACATCCTTCACCCCACGCCAAAGGGAAAATAAGGAGTGTCAAGACCTTTTCTTTCACCGAACGCACAGTTTTTGTTTTTTTATAAGACACCAGCAACCCACTGCACTTTAGGATCTAACATGTAGAACGGAAGCATGATAGTACACACAGGCAACCCCTGTAATACCACACATGCGCAAATGATAAAACATACAGTACCCCCTAATCAAACTATTTTGAAAATAGCTTTGAAATTGTAGTACACGAGACAGGACTGACATTTTTTAGGTGTGTTGCACAGTGTTTTGTTGAGATCATGTAACAGTCTGTTCATTGTGTTACAGCTACTACAGTATATCGATATGGTCAACACAATGTATTTCTAGTTACAGTATACATTTCAGAATTTAGAAGAGTAGGCGTCAATGTCATATTTTAGTCGCCAAGAGGGTTCAATAAATAAGCAAAATGACAAGAATTAAAACAAGCCCCCCCCAAAAAAAATTCTTTCAATTCAACGACAGACAGCAAATAGCCTTCTTGGAGAGATAGAGAAGCTTTTGCCTTCAGTTGGTAAAGGCAATGATGAGTGAACAAGAGGCGTGTCACACCAGAGCTGTTCTCCTCTACCTGTCTGAGCCGATTAACCTTTGTTTATCTGAGCCTCCACCCTGAGCTTCTACAGCCAACCAGCCGCGTAGCTCAGAGTGCCAACAGCATGGGTGTGCTCTCCGCAGCTGACCATCAACCCTTGGTCTTCTTATGTGCGCCTGTGAATAGCCACCATTATCACCATTACTAATAGGTTACATTTTTGTACCAAAGAAAATTACATCATGCACCCATGCCGGTGTAATAAAAGGCTCGTGGCTATGAGCAAAATGAGTAATCCCTCATTTATCACAGGGGTTAGGTTACAAAGGGCAGCCTTGGCGGAGTTCAACCCTCACCGGGAATGAGTCCGACTTACTGCCGGATATGCGGACCAAACTCTGACTTCGGTCGTACAGGGACCGAACAGCACGTATCAGGGGGTTCAGTACCCCGTACTCCCGAAGCACCCCCCACAGGACTCCCCGAGGGACACGGTCGAATGCCTTCTCCAAGTCCACAAAACACGTGTAGACTGGTTGGGTGAAGTCCCATGCGCCCTCGAGGACCCCTGTGACTCGCGTCCGGGCAAGGGAAAACTGAGTCCATAGTTTGTCGTCATCATAAGGGGTCTTTGAGCCATGCGTTTTCGTTGGTCCCTCACCTAGGACCTGTTTGTCATGGGTGACCCTGCCAGGGGCATAAAGCCCCAGACAACTTAGCTCCTTAGTTCATTGGGACACACAAACCCCTCCACCACAATAAGGTGACGGCTTCCAGGAGCAGTGGATACAGAATTTAGCAAAAATCACGGAAGTTGACGAGCCTGATTTGCTTTCGCGGGCCACATAAAATGAAGTGGCAGGCCACATCTGGCCCCCGGGCCTTGAGTTTGACACCGATGTTCTATACTGTTAAACACCTTTTAAACTCTTAAACATGCAGTGTAGTACTATGTACACTATGTTTGAGTGTGTTTGTGTGTGTGCTATGTGAGGATAAGCGGTATGGAAAATGGATGGCCTGATGGAGTTCAGACATTAAAAATCAGTATGCATGTACCCAACTTTACATCCAGTGCAGGGTTAGATTTGAGGAAAGAAACAAAACAGCACTTTTTAAAACTATGTTTTGCAAATTAATTGAGTACATGAAATAACGAAGTGAGGTAGATACAGTATACTGTATGTAATGACATATTGTGAGTATAACAAAAGAATAAATAAAATAGTAACTGACACTTGAATATGTGGATTCAAAGATTAGCATGTAACAGAAATGACATTTCCATGAGCATGTCTCCATTCAGTCCTCACTGCTATTTAGCCATGATTTATGGCTCCATAAGTGTAATTGCTGGGGGGAAGTGGCTATATTGTATGATTCAACTGAGTTTCCAGGCATCAACGGCATCACCTGCTGTTCTGCGAGGATCTAGACATCAGAGCTCACAGGCTTTGCATGAATAACCAAGCTTATCGCTGCCGCAGTGAAGAAAAACACAGTAAGAATTAACTTGAACTGAGGGCAAGGCACGCAGGAGTTATTCTTTTCTTATGCAATTAATCAAATTTGAACCCCTGAGACGCTTGCAATTCTTTATGACAAATGGAAGTAATTAAGAAGATTACTGGATGAGCTTTAATGAAGGGGTCGGGATAATGGAGACAGCTACAGTGCCTGTTGGGTGTTGACATTTGGGTAGAGATTTTGATTATTTAATTAAAGATTTGTATTGAAGTTTTGCTAACTGCCAGGAACTCAATTGCTCCCCTGCCTTAACCTGAGTTTTATTTTGCATTTGAAATGTTTTAGTGAAGGTATGACACCCGCAACCCTAATGAGGATTACCAACATAGAAATTGGATGGATGGATGGATGGATGTTTGGCATCCATGTTAAGTCACTCTTTCACTCTCTCCATCTGTCTCAATCGTAACATTGTCCTATGATAATTTATGATTTACAGTGGTTAAGGTTCCAATTGGGCAGCACGGTGGATGACTGGTTAGAGCGTCAGCCTCACAGTTCTGGGGAGCGGGGTTCAATCCCCGGTCCCCCCTGTGTGGAGTTTGCATGTTCTCCCCGTGCCTGCATGGGTTTTCTCCGGGCACTCCGGTTTCCTCCCACATCCCAAAAACATGCATTAATTGGGGACTCTAAATTGCCTGTAGGTGTGAATGTGAGTGCGAATGTTGTTTGTTTGTATGCGCCCTGCGATTGACTGGCAACCAGTTCAGGGTGTACCCCGCCTCCTGCCCGATGATAGCTGGGATAGGCTCCAGCACGCCCGCGACCCTAGTGAGGATAAGCGGCTCAGAAAATGGATGGATGGAAGGTTCCAATTGACAACTGTCTGACCAATAAATAACACTGACACAAATGTAACTAGACCAGTTGGAAAATATAATAATGTACAATGCCAATCTTTTCAGAATCAGAAACATCTTTATTTGCCAAGTATGTCCAAAAACTTTGTCTCCGGTTGTTGGAGCCGCTCTAGTACGACAACAGCCAATCAATTGACAGAGAACACTTTTGAGACATAAAGACATTGACAAAAAACAGTCACTGAGCAATAATAAAGGGTTAATAGTATCTGGTAATGCTGGTACATTTTTTTTTTTTTTTTTTTGACAATTGTGCAGAAGATGCAGAGTCCTCTAGCACTTAGAGCAGTTCGAATGACTATGTAGTCACTTATGGAGTGAGCATTTTTAATTGACTGGTCACACATTATGTTCCATTACTTGAGATCTTGATTTCTCACCCCACACGTGAGAATTAAAATGTCAAGTCCAACTATCTTGCTAATGACAAAGACCGCCTTATGAATTAGATGTTCTGGAAGAAATCTAATGCAGTGAATCTTGTTCTCATGTTGGGACATTTTTTTAAAGAATAGTTTGTTTTTGCTGAGACAATCAATTTGCTTCAGGGCAGGGTATGGTGATGGTAATACTATGGAGTGCCAATAAATCCAGCACTCATTCCTGAAGCTCTTCTTTTAGTAACATTGGAGCTATCCATCCATGCATCCATTTTCTTTACCGCTTATCCTCACTAGGGTCGCGGGAACATTGGAGCTAACATGCTATAATTCTCATTCTGTCGCAATTCACAGCACAGTATGAAATCTTTCTACCCTGCTTCTGCTTGATTTAACTTGGAGTTCTGCCCTTAGTGAAGCTGAGCTCTAAAATTGTCATCAGATTATCGCATAGCGCTGTGGAAAAAGTACAGACCTCTGCAGGCTAAAAACCCAACAATTAAAACACATTCAACACAATCTTATTATATATAGATAATAATTAAAATGTCAGACAGAACTATAATAACTAAACATGAAATTGATCATTGGAACCCACTCTATTTCATAGAATAGCTGCATTGTTGAGGGTACGCAAAATGCCAATCTAGCTCTTTCTCAAGTCCTTAAAAGGTGGCCATTTGGACACATCATTTTGTGACATTTGTGACATCATTTGTAACATTATACAAACATTTAACACAAAACGTTGCTCTTGTGTTTTGTTCCGGCAACAGTAAGAGCTTCTGATGGCTTTCTAATTCTGTTTCCTATCACAATCCCGGAATTTGCCGATCCGACAACCACGCTGTTGACCACACACATAAGAATATGCCCACTGATAATTCCAAGTCTCCTCCACCTAACCAGATGTCTGATGTAGGACAAAGACTGACCTATGAGAGGCATGAAAAACGGTATTAGAAAAAGAAATAGAAGAAGCTAGACTAATTGTTAGCTTATCTGTTAACCGCATTGTGGTTGCAAACTCTTCTCCTTGTCACTCAACAACCAGTTGCTCCGTTTCTCTTTCACTTTATAATCACGTGGCTTGGCCAAATTTATTGTTGACCCCACTCATAATTGATATTGTCAATATCGAACAGGTTTCCCATTTATGATTGTCGACTGAGAGCATTGTTCAATCACATCAGGGAGTTAAAATCATACTTAACACAGCCCAAACCACAGGATAATCTCTCAGGATAATCATTTAGCGACTCTAGGCGAGAGATGCGGGGTACACCCTGAACTGGTCGCCAGCCAATCGCACAGCACATTTTACACCGTGAACTGGTCGCCAGCCAATCACACAGCACATTTTAACAAACAACCATTCGCACTCACATTCCCACCTGCGGGCAAGTTAGAGTTTTCAATTAACCTACCCTATGTATGTTTTTGGGATCTGGGAGGGAACCCGGAGAAAACCCATGCAGGCACGGGGAGAACATACAGACGAGGCCGGTTTGGAAGTGTGAGGCAGATGTGTTATCCAGTCGTTCATCGTGCCACCAGGAATCATACTACAATTTTTTTTTTTTTAAACACGTTTAGTTTCTTTGCCCCGCCTCCTGCCCGATGATAGCTGGGATAGGCTCCAGCACGCCAGCGACCCTAGTGAGGAGAAGCGGCTCAGAAAATGGATGGATGGATAGTTTCTTTGCATTTTTTCTTAAATGTTCCGCAAACAGACATTAACAAAAGCAGTCCCACTGGCATTTCAGTACAAATTGAATGAATTCTGGAAAACCCTTCTACCTATGTGTAATGCATTTTTACAATCCACGATTTTGCTTCTACCCATATGATCAAAACATGAAGTATTATCTGTATTTTGTTTAGAATTATTCTGAAGTTAAGCACTTTATTTGAACTCGTAATACTTTTTTTATTTACTTGCTCTTATTTTGAAATTCACAGCTCTACTTTTAGTTACGAAATGAGAAAACAACCAGTTGTGCTCATATGTTTGATTACCCAGGCAGAATTTGTAAGATTCTTTAAAGAAAACATGAAGGGCTAGGCGAAACACATTTAATTTTATTTTAATGGGATTCAAAATAAACTGTCACGCATTTCAGAAAAGCATTATCATTAAACAAAATTAATCATGGTTATTCTTCAGTCCATCCATCCATCCATTTTCTGAGCCGCTTCTCCTCACTAGGGTCGCGGGCGTGCTGGAGCCTATCCCAGCTGTCATCGGGCAGGAGGCGGGGTACACCCTGAACTGGTTGCCAGCCAATCGCAGGGCACATCGAAACAAACAACCATTCGCACTCACAGTCATGCCTATGGGCAATTTAGAGTCTCCAATTAATGCATGTTTTTGGGATGTGGGAGGAAACCGGAGTGCCCGGAGAAAACCCACGCAGGCACGGGGAGAACATGCAAACTCCACACAGGCGGGGACGGGGATTGAACCCCGCACCTCAGAACTGTGAGGCTGACGCTCTAACCAGTCGGCCACCGTGCCGCCTATTCTTCAGTCATCAGTATTATTTAAAAAAAACAATTTTTCACAAATTGTGCCAGGGTATGTAAACTTATGAGCACAACTGTACATATATGCAGTCATACGTACCCCTGTCATATTGGAATGAAAGTGTAGGCTACACGTTTTTCATAACCTCTAGATGTCGGCATATTAGAATGACAGTGTACATCTCTCTCATAACCTCTAGGTGGCGGTGACATTGGAACGAAAGTGTACAGCTTTTTCATAACCTCTAGATGGCAGCTTACCTTTATAAAATGTGAAAGTTTTTTTTCATTTCCCCCTATACCTTAGTATAATGCGCACTATTGACGTTTGACAATTTTTCGGTAGAAAAAAAATGTACATTATACACGAGAAATTACGGTATATATGAGTTAAGAATTTCAGTTTTCAGAGTAATGTTCCCTGGGTTTTCAAAGTGAAAGTACACATTGCTGGCGTTATCTACCTTGCGATCTTGAGTTACACACTCACAACAGCCTACATCAGCCTTTCCCAAAGATTTTAAGCCATGCAGCCAGATTTGGCTTAATATTACGCACATCACTTTGGAAATCCCTTGTTAGATGTGAGTCATTACACAAATCGCCAGCGATTACCCTCAGCAACAATTTAATAGTAGGTAAAATTCTCTTGCTTTTCTTTTTCAAGTTTAAGAAGTTTAAAAGTTCAATAAAAAGGACACCCATTAAGAATATTTCCAAACACGTTTTTACTCTCAACTCACAATTACCCTTGTGATTTTATGTAGATGATTTTTAGTTTGTTTTGGCCATTGGCTCTTTTTAGTACTGTTAGATAACAACTAGCTCTGTCATACTGGCCTCTCAGGGTCACCACTATATGAGTGTGAGGAGACAGGTAATATATAAAGAGTCCGAATGTGTTTAATGGGTTGATCTGAAACAGATTGAGACAGCTGTGGGGAGGCTGGTAAAGTGTGGTAGTAAACACACCATCGTGACGGTTTCATCACAAACCGCTGCATAACACCCCTGAGCCAAACAGATATAATGTCTTCGCATGATGCTTATCAAATCGGATCGCCCCTTGGCTGTACTTGCTGAAAGCACACACTCTTATTGTGCTTTTGGAGAAAATAGTTTTTCTTTTCTTTGTTGTTGTTATGTAGTCCTTGGAAACTAGGGTTAGGTGCTTCTTTTTTTTAAATATGCAGGGGTTCTGCAGTGTATCAACGCTCAACAGCAAAAGTCTGGTGATAAAAGTCACAATGGGTCAGCAAAGGTTTGCCCTTGTAACACAAAAATAACAACAACACATGCAATGTTTTATTTGTAATCCCGGTGAGCTGTCAGGTCAAGTCAGAGCCGCAGCAGGTCAAAGTTTGACATTTCTTGTAGAAGTGTGAAATGAATGCAGCCTTTTTGTATAACAGCAGTTTGTTGTTCATCCATTTTTAGCTTTTAAGAGCTGTGTAAATTAAAAGGTTGATCCTGTGGTGATGAATGCCGTTCTACCCCAAATTGGTTCTAAGGTTATACACAACAATCATGATGCAAGCTAATTAAAATGCAATATTTAAAGTGCTTGTAAAAACACAGTTCAGTGTAGTTTCTTGTTCTTCCATATAAATATGCTCTCCAAAAATCAACTTCTAAAAATGGGGCAAGAACAACAAATATTCAATAATATCCAACAGCAACTTTTTATGTAAATCGTACAGTATATATAGAGCTGTATCCAATATTCTGTCATGACAAAGATAATAATGTTCAGTTTTGATTGACACAATCAGACAGGTATCGCCAATATGTTTCGAACTGTGCTTATAGTAGTGTCTAATATTTTGGTTTCTTTAATTAGTTACATGAGTGAGTCAAAAATATGCAGATCATCTCTCACTATGATGTAGTACAGTTCTACACCACTGAAAACGACAACCATGATGAACATTTTGTTAACAGTTAGTCAAAACTGAATATGATTTTCTTTGTAAAGTCTGAATAATCTTAGTGTGGCTGGTGTGTGAAATACCCCATTTGCTCAAAATGGGATGTGTTGCTTTAAGACCATTCATTTTCCACAAAATAGGTGGCCAACAGGTAATGATCTGAGAGTGTGATGGCTGTTGGTGAGACTAAGTTTTAATTTCTTCAGGATTTCAAATTAGTTATTTAAACAGTAATGATTGATCTGGCCTGTCTGCAAAGATATCATCAGGGATGACAATTAATGGAAAACATGGAAAAATACAAGATGACCAAAAGTGTTTTGGAGTTTTGTCCGGTATTTGGACTGTGGGTTAAATTTCAAAATAAACAATCCTGATTAGATAGGTGAACCATATGCATCTCAAATAAACTTCCCAATGAACCACTTGTTTTATTAAAACAGAACAGAAATCACAAAGGACGCAATGACAACACAATTAGAGCAACTGCTAATGACTATGTCAGAACATGCATCGTCAATCATGACATGATCAGTGAAATTAAAGTTGGAGTCGACAGACATAAGCATATTGTTCCCAATCTGACAGGCTCATCCATCAACCAGTGGCAGAGTCCTTCCTGTCAGGGAGAGGGCTCAATCCACTCTGGTGAGCTATGCAAATTGGAATACAAACAACTCATTTAGTGGAGGTATTGTGACTTCTTGTGTAGCCCACCAAATAAACTAATCGCAAAAAGTTGGAGATATTTGGCTTCTGTGTGAAATTTCAGGATGGACCTACAGTGTACTGTAACCTTTACAGGTGAAGCAAATTTGACCTTCTATAAACTTTTGAATCGGCGTTGCAAGGTTGCAGAGGTAACAGTCCATCAAAAATGCACATTTACGGACAAAAAATAAGATGAGTTACTAAACCAAAGTGAGACCTAGCCAGGTGGCTGCCAAGTCGTGCTTATACATCCATCCATTTTCAACACCGCTTATCCTGGATAGGGTCGCAGGACGCTGGAGCCGATCCCAGCTGACTTTGGGCGAAAGGCGGACTACACCCTGAACTGGTCGCCAGTCAGTCGGAGGGCACATATAGACACGGACAACCATTCGCACTCACATTCACACCGTCACTGAGTGGGAACTGAACCCATGCTGTCAGGCGAGTGTACCACTACACCATCAGTGACCCGTGCCTATACAGTAAACGTATATTATTTTTTTACAATATTACTTAACTATATTTATAATTTCATTTATACCTGTGGCTAGAAAACAAAGTGTGTAGTCTCTGTCGCTGAAATGCATGGGTGTCAATGTGAATGGGTCAATCAATCATTACTTACAGTCTCGCAAAATAGCCATACACTCTTCTTTTGTCACGCCTGTTTCCTGTTTGTGGAAAATCACTTATTTCTTGACAATCGTGCCATGTTTTTGTGGTTTGATAAAAAAATAATACTGTACTGTATACTGTATGGGGAGCCTCAAAACCCAATCCAGGGTTGCAGTTTTGGGTGGGTGGCAGTAGATATATGGTGCTCAATTGCTTGTTGTGCAGGTGTGAGTTGCCAACTTAAATTTTTTTCGCGATGGCCCACTTTAGACGTGTGGTGTGCTACGAGCATTACAATGAGCTGAATGGCAAAATTGACAACCGGTGTTTGATGAATGGACCAACAACTGTCCCGGTTAAATTGTTATTTAGAGCATAACTGTAAAACAGTACCTTAACTTTGCGAGGCTTCAAACAGGATGTTCTTAGAGGGAAGTAGCCACTGAGCTCAGTGTCACAGCGTTGTCAGCAGGGTCTAGGTAAGACTACTTACCCAAAGTCAACTCATAGATGCCAGCTCCTGCTGAACAGGATAAACCAGTGATGTAGTGTGGGTTTCCAGTGTCCAGTACAAGTATTTAAAGTCTTTCTTGGGCCACCAATCTCTTTTGTTTTATCCATCCATCCATTTTCTTTCACCACTTATCCTCACTAGGGTCGCGGGAGTGCTGGAGCCTATCCCAGCTAACTTCGGGCAGGAGGCATGGTACACCCTGAACTGGTTGCCAGCCAATCGCAGGGCACATATAAACAAACAATTTATAGAGTCTTCAATCAACCTACCATGCATGTTTTTGAGATGTGGGAGGAAACCGGAGTGCCCGGAGAAAACCCACGCAGGCACGGGTAGAACATGCAAACTCCACACAGGCGGGGCAGGGGATTGAACCCCGGTCCTCAGAACTGTGAGGCAGACGCTCTAACCAGTCCTCCAACGTGCCGCTCCCTTTTGTTTTAACCTTTTTTGAAATTATTATTTTACAACCACTGTTGTTCTTGCTCACATTCAGTTATTCAGAAGTGAACCAAAACACGTCAGAGTTGAGACTAACCATTTACATACTCAGATAATCTGAATCTCAGTCTACCACCATGACAGAAAGGTACTCTGCAACCAGTAGTAGAAGGACATCCATTTCTCTAAACATTGGTTGAGCAACAAAGAAACCATCACTAACTACAGACAAGTCAAACTAATGAACCTCCATGCTGAACAATAGCAAGGTTGACTGAAGCCGTGGCAACCACCGAGACACTATTCTCCTTGCGAGGCAGTTTACATCAAGATTTTCAGTCTGATGTTCTCTTTACGGTTTACAATTTACTGCGATAAGATTATATCATAAATATGTCTCTGAATCTACAGCTTTGATATATTTTCTATATAGTCCATCCTTTTCAGGGTCATAACAGGGGAACCTATCCCAACGCACTCTGCCCTAGACTAGTCTGAATATAAACCCTTGAATGTAACTACAAGGTGTGAAATGACATGCAAATAGGAAAGTGCTTTGTGATAAATGTGGGGGGGGGGAAATGAAGATACGGTGTGTTTATGGTATAGAGACTCATTTATCACTCAGACTAGGAAGTGCACAGCTCCATATAAACAATAGTAATCAAATAATTCACTCACACACCTCTTATATCCTAATTAGACGCATTTACTTTGGCAATGATCATTTTCAATTTCACGCCATTTTAACTTGAAGTTAATTAAAACAAGGTTGCTCATTCGCGTGGTTCCACACCCTTCCCTACCCACTGCACCTGCTCGATAATGCCATGCAAATGCAGCAGGAGGAAAGGGAGACTGAAGTGCCTTCATGTTTCCTTGAATAGTCTCCAATAGCCAGGACAATAAAAGACCAAAAAAAGTTTGTATTATTATAATTTTATATTTTTTGGGTACACAATTTCCCAGAATGTTGTAGGGAATGGAAGATTCTTCTTTCTGATAAAAAAAAAGAATAAAAAAATAATCTGCGCTGGACTATAAAAATGCTGAGCAGCATCCCTCATATAATAACTTTGTGGCATGACAGACATAACCAGTTGCTTATCAACAATTGAAATGAAATGCACTTCACAGGGCAGCATTTGTCCCATGAAAAATAACCCAATTAAAAAAGCTTTGACAAATGTCCGCTCAGGGGGGCATAGGAATAATAGGCAGAATAGTGCATGATAATCAGTTGCACTGAGAAACAAAAAGGCAAAAGAGGAATTGGAGAAATATGTTTGGTACCTGAAGAGTAACAAGAAGAAGAAACTTCATGTGAATGCCAAGAAATGCCATGATTGAGCTAAAAATGCCAAAGAAAGATAGCCGTTAACTTTGAACAATAGTGTTGATGAACTGAGGGGATTTACCATTACTACCCTTTTTTTCACAGAAGGGAAAAAGGATGCATGTGGTTGACAATTTTCTTAAAGTGATGATGTAACGTGACTAATTGGGATACAGTGTCTATTAATGAGGAAATACAGTATTCTCTTCAGACTGTGAGTCACATATGGTGATAAAGAAATCAGATCGGGTGTGTAGTAAGTCCTATAGTTAGTTTTCTGACGCACAACAGCATTAGTGGGAATGACTGACTCTCTAAATAGCCCCAAAATAGACATAATTAAACGATATGCAATGTATATATGTATTTTATTAGCCAAAAACATACAATAAAAAACTACTAGCAAGATTTGGATGTAGCCTAACTTCACCAATCTGTCACCCCACACCAAGCCTCTGCCCAAGGCCACGGAACTCACTAACGTGGACTGTAAAGCTGACGTTAGCCACAGCTGCTACGTTGGTAACATGACTGATTCATAATGGAGTGCAACTATAAAACTGTATAATTGGTTTGAAGTTGTATTTTGGGGAATGTAAAATCAATTAAAAATCAAAAAGAGGTGATAAACCTTCCTGTTGAGCAGGAATATAGCTAATTCCGAGTTTCTTCTGAATCCTCTCAGCTGCCTTAAATCCCTCCACCTTCGAAAGGCAACTCCCACATTCACCCATGTTTTGTCTCAGGTGGATATTCCGCAATAGTTGATTGACACATGATTGACACCTCTTCAGTCATGGCTTCTGTCTCTGATTCCCCCCCCCCCCCCCCCTCCCTCAGGCAGGGTGGGTTTATTAAAAATTAGAGGTACAAGATGGGGCCACAGACGGCAAATTCTTTTCACAGATAATTATGTACTATTGTCATGTCATACAGTTTTAACTAATATGTTTTAACTAAAAGTGCAAACATCCCTTTAATGTATAATCAAAATAAGGTGTTTTTTTTAGTGTGGCGAAGTCCTCATAAATGTCAGGCTTATTGATTCTAATCCAATACCACATGAAATAGTCCTAATGAGCCACCACCTTTTCCTGCAACACTGTAGTACAAAGAATAAAACTAATGGCACCAAGTTCCAATTAACGCTGTTGCGGATTGATACTTCAGATTAAAAATGTCCTTACAGAATTGTTCTATTATATTGTTTTCAGCTCTGGTAAGCATTCAAGGTTGTGTCCATGTTTTCTCAGCACAGTCATATATTTCTTCCAGATGTGGCAGCCATGCACAGTGTCTTCAATTAAGCGAAAGGAGAAACCCTACTTCCCTCTAAGGCAAGACTTGTGCTCAATGCACAGGGTGGAAAGGGGGTGCGGGGACACTGGTGTTTCACAGAGCACGCTGCCTGATTGATGTTTTTATAAGTAAGACCTTGCCCCATGTTCCCCTTGGGCCATGCCTACGCTTCCTTGGTATCAATCACGTATCATTTCCATTCTTGCACCGTCGCCTGACAGAAATACTGTAAAGGTGATCTATGTGTGTGTGTGTGTGGGTGTGTGTGTGGGTGCGTGTGTGTAAGTAATTACTAAGTGTCCAGCTACACTAATAAATCACTCACATCATACCAACACCCCTACTTATTACCTTTTTGCTTCCCCCCATTTTCTACTTGCCTCTTTACACTTTCTCTCCTGCGTGTGATAAACAATACCAGGGCTGCAGTAGTGGTACAGGAGGTAAAGGTGCTATACACGTTAGCTTGAGTGCAGTTGGTTTCCTCAGGACTTTTAATTGCCGTGCAAACAGTGCAAGTGAGGGAGGGCAAGGTGGTCGAACATGTTGGTAGGCTTTGGATGGCTGTGGCGTTAAAGAGATGGCTGCTATCAATCAAGGTTGGTGGGAGATGACTGTAAACAAGGCTGTGATCATGGGAGATGTGTGGTGACAGGCAGGGTCTCTGTTGTACTCAACTCCCACTTATTTGACTCGTGTAAACATGAGTCAAAAGGATAGATAAAGATAAAGGAACCGGTATCATCAAACATCTTATGCTGGGTTTACTGAGGAAATAAATACTTCAATTAGAGGCAGTGCAAAACAAAGTAAATGGAAGCAAAATTTTGAAGGTGGGCAGCACGTGGTTAGCACATCTGCCTCTCAGTCGATAGGTTCTGGGTTCAACTCTCAGCGTAAACCTTTGTGTGTTGTCCTTATGCTTCGCATGGGTTTTCTCTGGATACTCCAGCTTCCTCCCACATTCCAAAAAATATGCACGTCAGATCAAAGACTGTAAAGGTGTTCATGTCAGCGTGAATGGTTTATATGTGTCCTGCAATTGACACACAACCAGTCCAGTGTGTACTCTGCCTCTTGACGGCATGCAGAAAAGTGTCACACTTGTACTCGGTAATCTGTTGTTGTTAGCGGTAGTACAGTAGCCAGACACTGCCGAAGTTTCCCTTGGGATTACAAAACATGTATCTAACATATATTACGTATTTGAACATACCTGTACATGTGGATTAGAGAACTGGTCTGCAATGAAATATTTTGTGCCACCCAAATGGTTCATTTTCAGATTTGGCTGCCATGACACAATACACCAGTAGTTTAAATTCTTCCAAATCTAGCTTCCTTCCTGTCTCCTTCAGCAATTTTCGGAAGTTACTTCCTTGTCAACACCTCTCATTTCTGCAACATTTTAACACCATTTTTGAGGTGCACAGATTAAGGCTGATTATATGTTGAAGCACTCTCCTTGGCCGAGGTGCAGGATTCAGCACTTTGGCTCTGAGACACGAGGATCTTCAGCCATTCTTGGCTGCAACTCTCCTCAGCTGTCTTCTTATACACGTGCCGTCAAGGTTGCGGTAGGCAAGGGAAAAGGCTTGTGTGACAGCGACTGTTCTGTTTGTATCAGTGTTGGCACATCTACTGTCAATGAACAGGTCGAACACTCCGCAGAGGAAATCCCACTCCTTTCACTTCTGCTTTCATCATGTTAATCAGTGGCAAATTACTCTCCCTCTTTCCCTGTGCTCACACAGGAAGGACTAGGACATGGAGCTATTAGAGGTCTCTTGTTAGTCAGTCAATAGAAGTCCTACAGTTGTATCAAGGTTGTTTGAACACGTAGGGAGTCTAGCAAAACAAGAAGAACAAAGAAAAACACAGTGCAGTACAATTATATGAACATTTTCAACACAAATGTTCAGGGTAAAATCCCAATCCTATAATCGTATTAATAAGTAATGAGGTACATCAAAAATACAACTACAACGATAATGACGATTGGCTGAACCTCGGACTGAAATGGAACAATAGCCAATTAGGAAACGACCCATTGCCCGACATGAATAAGAAGAAATGGACTCTTTCTTCCTTCTTTGTGTTTTCTGGTCAGTCTGGATTCCTTGTGGCACCATGTTGCCTATCAGAGGTCAGGCTTGGTTCTACGACACACATGGAGTTGGGGGAAGAAGACCCACGATTGTCAATGGAGATATCGTTATGCGTCATCTTGAGTACGTTACACATTATCATAGCAGTTAGAACACAATTTCTTTTTTGTAATGTGTGGGGTCTCTCACAAAAAAAAAAAACCCTAGTGAGGGTATAGAAGATGGATGGATGGTTAAGATGTTAAAAACTGGTATATGCGTACCACTTCTGATCTTCAGATAATATGCGCAACAACGGCGCATGCAGAAGTTGTCATTTTGCTAGTTGTCACTCACAACACAAAATACCTTTCAACATGACATCGAACTAAGCATTCAACTGAGTTTAAAACACTAGAAAAAGAAATTGTGACTCCCATCTGCGACAGCGCTCATATGTGAGCTTATAGAGCACAGCGTGTGTCCACCTTTGAGTCACACTGACAGCAAACTGCTATACGGCACAAGAGTAGCACGCTTTGAACAACCCACTCACCGACTTGCTAAAGTTTCTTTCTTATCTGACTTACAAACAAATAGTGCATCCGTCAATCTCACAGTCTTCCTCCTCTTGCCAGCTGACATGAAAATATTGCTCAAATTTCTTCAATTACCTTTTAGTCACTCTGATCAAAGAGAAAAATATATTATTTAATTCAGGTCTTTCTGAGATGAAATAATTATTTTGAATAATTTGTACCTCGATGTATCCAACCATTTTTTACTGCTTATCATTTTCAGGCTCACAAGAAAGCTAACCCAGCTACATTATCAAGTTACAAAAGATAACAAATCTAATTGTGTCCTTCAGCCTGTAGTGACAGCTCGCATGGGACAACTAAAAACGAAGGCGATGGAATATACTGGATGGGTGAAGCATGTCTGTAATGTATTGAGTTGCAAGATTAAACTAACGTAACCACACCGTCGGCCCTTTTATTGGGGTCGCTGCGACAGTGGTAACTGAAGGGTACAACTAAACACTTTATCCTGATTGGTTGACAGTAAATTGCCTTTTTCCACCTGACTTGGGTATACCGTGTGAAACTGTTCATTGCAAGCCAAACAAACAAAAACAGGAGGGTCATCAGCAGCTAGGGACAACATGGAAGTGAACTGTCGTTAATCCATTCATCCACCCATTTTGTATGGGTGAGCTGGAGTCTATCCCAGCCAATCTCGGTAAACTTGATGAAACCCAATTATAGCAAATTAACAGGATAGCCTTCAGAGGAAGTGAATGAGGTGAACCGAAAATCAGATGCTGATGTACTGGAGAAGTCAAGAGGCGATTAAGAAACGAGACGGTAACTTGGCCGACCGATTGAATGGCTGATCTAGCAACAGTTTAAATTACAGCGCCAGTGCTGATTAGCCGATGAGTGCAGGCTGAGAAGCAACAGGAGAGAACTGGAAAATATGGTTAGGCGCAGGCACATGCAGAGGAGGACAAAGTGGAACAAACAGGAAACTGGAGGGAGGAGAGAACAGCAACAAATGATGTGGGCTTATGGAACCAGTGCAGCCATTCAACCTGAGTGCTATTCTTCGACACAAGTAAGAAGGAAAGTGACTCATTTTAATATGTTTGTTTACTACTTATTGTGCTCTGTGGGAAAGGAATTTTCTAAGGCATTTTATTTTGGCTGATACCTGTTAATATAGCTGGACTCCTTGGTACACGAAGTAACTCACAATCCGAAATTATCAGATAACATATCAGTTCCAGCCTATACAAAATAATAATAATCCATCCATCCATTTTCTTATACTTATTTTTATTATTATCAAATAATAATTATAAAAAAAACATTTTATCACTAAAAATATCACTCATTAAATAGAATGTAAAGATTTAAACGTTTGTCATGATTAATTCATTGCAGCTCCTTCTGGTGTGTGCGACTTGGCCACCGGGGGCAGTGTAATATAGTTATGCAGATGCAAGCGAATTAAGAGTTTTATAACTTCTGTAAGAGAGCTGCTACAATATAATACTAATCGTTTTTCGCAGAAGGTAAAGAATGCCTGTGGGTATTGTTATATGGTGCATATGTTGCTGCACAATGTCTTCAAATATCCATTTTAAATCAACACCGCCACATTCATCCTATTCATTAGCCTGTCCCATAATGTGATAGCGTTATATTGGCAAACTTTAAGGCAAAGTTATGTGGTTGTTTTAAATACACAGTGTGTAATTCTAATTTAGTGTTTAATTTGACAGTAAGCTTTAAATGAGAGAGTGGCAATAACAGTTGACAGTCTGATTAAACACTTTTGTTCAATTAATTAATCACTAAGTATATTTATTAATAATTTGACCTATTTATGATTCTATCAGCTTTTAACAATTAAATGTAAAATAAGCTCACACAAAGATCATGATGTTAAGTATTGCCATTTACACAAAAAGCTTATATACAGTGCAGCAATAACATATATAGGGCACAATACACTATACATAACCAAAATGGACAAATGATGAAACTGAAAATCGAATTGTATACTCCTACTATTATCCAACGTCCACCAAGCATTCAGTCTCTCTAATACTGTAAATAGAGTAGACCTTAATATGCTATATCCTTTCCCCACCCATGGGACCTTTTTTTGTAATGACTAGAAATCACTAAAACCAAAAAAAAAAACTTCCCATATTGTGAACTGGCTTCAAAACTCTCTCCCTCTATGCAGATTTGCTGCAGTTGATTTATTGCTCATTTTATTTGGTTTGGTCTCGTTTGTTGTGTTCAACTTTGTATGGTGGCATGAAGAATTCTTGTCCGCTTTAAGGCTAAATGCCCATTTATACAACCCAGACTAATTCAATATCAGGAGTTACAATGATATATTATGGCAATCGGAGCTAACTAAATGGAGGATCCAATACTATTGCGAGACATAAAAAGCTTGTGATTAATGGAAAGAAAACGTAATGCATTTGTGAGTACTAAATAAGTTGTCCTGTTTAGATTTCCAATGGACCAATGATATCCTTCCTTGCACGTGTCCTCCAAGTTGTGTTAAACCTTGGATGTTTCACTGTATATACTGTAGGTACTCTTCAATTTAATGAGGCCCAATTCAAGAACAGTATTGTGCTTCATTAGTAATAAAATGTAAACAAAATAGTAGATTTAATAGAATTTATGAAAATATTGTTTTGTTTTTTTGTGGTATCATGGTGCATGTCTGCCTCACAGTTCTGTGGTTTGGGGTTCGAATCTCAGTTAAAGCCTTCCTCTGTGGCGTTTACTAGTTCTCCCCCAGCTTGCGTGGGTTTTCTCTAACATTCCGAAAATAAGCATGTTCGGTTCATTGAAGACCAAAAATTGTCCATAGGTGCATATGTGAGTGTGAATGGTTTGTTTTTATGTACCTTGCAATTTGCTGGCACCTCTTGACCAACGTAAACAGCCTCCAGGTCACCCACAACCCAAATCAGGACAAGCTGCTTATAATTGTTTTTTTGTTTTTGCGTTTTTAAATCTGGGTGAGATTGTCTCAAAAGTGAGACAAAAGTTTTGTTTGATATCATTCTCATTAGACTATTAAAGCGTACAGTACCTATGAAAGTCTCTTTCTATGAACAGTGTTCCAAATACTGTAAATAGAAGGGATGGACATTTGATTTATCACTTGTTTGGTCCAGCTTCTGATCATCACATGCATAAAGAATACTTGTGTGATTACATTTTTCCCAAGAATATCTGTGACTAGGGACCTGTATTATAGGCCGCTATCTCGTCTGTCAAGAATGTCAGCAGATATGGATAGGTGGCTATTTTCAGGCAAGCAAGAGGTTGAATTGCTTTTTTTCAGATGGCGCCAAAATCACAGTTTATGCTCGACTCTGAGTGACAGCACACATGTCGCTGTGGCTGCATGAAGTGTGCTTCATTAAACATGCTGTTCTTTCCACGCTGGACCCTGTGTGATCACTCTGTGTACTATTTATTATCAACTATATGCTGCCTGCTGCTGAGGTGGTGACTGCCATTTGACGCATCGGCTCCATCATACCTTTATCTTAATTTACATAAAGATTATGTCCACTCTAACACAAACTCGACCAATTCCATCCATTTTCAATAGTGTTAGTCCTCATTGGGGTCTCGGGTGATCTGGAGCCAATCCCAGCTGACTCTATCATATAGACCGTTGGTTCTCAAACCTTTAACACCAAGTACCACCTCAAAAAATACTTGGCTCTCCAAGTACCACCACCTCAGAACTATGAGACGTAAAAAAACAATTTAAAAAAAAAACAATAACCTAAAATTATTTCTGATGCAGAATTATTTTGTAACGCTTTCACCCTGTCCAGGACCCGATTGGATAACTCAAAGTAGCTGATGTATCTGGATGAGACCCTGTCTGCCCTCCTGTCGCCATAGCAGCAATAATGATGGCGGCAGCGCAGAACATAGTGCTCGCCATTCAGACGGCCATCCATAAAATTCCAGCTCGTGTCTTTCAACGTGAATTAGTGTCCATCCTCTTGAATTACACAGCCGAACTGTGCCTTATCTGCAATTATCAAAACACCACGACCACAGCATCTTATAAACAACACAATTTAATGGGCCAGTCATGAGATAGGAGTGGAATCCAATACCAGATTACCAGCCACTCAAATGGTCTGCTGCAACGGTCATGTTGACAAGCTCAAAAAGTCGATGTGTCCGCTCTACTGACATATTTACACCAGTAATTATGGCACATTTCAACTAGCCCTCACCTAGATCTCACACTTGTTTTGATTCAAATGTCAACTTTCATTATGCTTTGATTACCGTATAAACTCGGATAGGGATAATATGCAGTTTTTAAATGCTAGCAATATTTGACTGTAAGCCTCATTTCACTCTCCCTTTAAAACTGTACATACACACTGTCAATATACACAAGCCATCTTTGCATTTAATTGCAAATACAGTTGCATTGCAATAAATTATAATTATAATATCTTTGAAGTTTGTTTCACTCGAATTTAAAACGTTGAAACTCATGGATTCATTAAAAAAAGGGAAAATAGTTTTCAGAAGGCCAGTTTTTCCATTAAATTGTTTCTTGATCATTTGTAATGTACTACTCAAATTTCTTAAACTGGTAATTAAAGGTTTTTGTTGGCTGTAAGCTTTAATCATTAAAATGGTTTTAAAAAATAATTATTAAATATTTAATGCTGTGTCTAGTGAATATTCCCTTTTGAGTTCTACTACTGAAATACATTTTGTTTTCCATAGTAAAGTAACTTAATGAGATGTACTATATATTTTAGGTAAAACTGTTCCAAAACTACGGTGACGCCTTTGAATGTTTAAGTGGTTCTGAGGTTGCTACCCATACACTTCAACATGAATCAATGGTGTATGTGTTTGGGTGTTTTCCTAGTTCAAACACAAGGAAAGAGGAAGGTCGAATGTCTTAATAATAGGCTGTATTCTTTATCAGTTTAACATTCGGGACATGCTTCCGCACAGAGATCAGAAGGGCTCAAAAGGTTTTGTTTGGCTTAAAAAATAAAGCCGGTTCACTATTAGTTTATAGATATTTAATAATATAAATGTTGAGATTGCTCTATAATAATTAGATACAGGATGGTTCAGTAGCTTTAATAATATTTTCCAAATCAATGTATGATGGTTATAAATGAAGCTGGCAGCGAGACAGACAATATGTCATGCAAACCTCATTAGTCTTTCCCTTCGTAAGTGTGCGTCTGCAGTAGTCATTGCGATTAACTACAATACAGATTGAGCGATTATAGCTAATTAAAATTCACAGTGGTCATTGAAATAGATTTTGAAGTACGGAGCATACCTTTCTCGAACATTTTGGTATGCCAGACGTGAACCTTAATTGTGTGACAAACTGAATTTGTCACAGTCACAGTATTGTAGTTATTTTAATTTTTTTTTTTCGAGTGCCTGCCCAGGATGTAGTCCGCCTTTCACCCGAAGTCAGCTGGGATAAGTTCCAGCTCTCCACAAACCTGAACAGGAAAAGAAGTACCGTATTTTCACGGCCATAAGGCGCACTTAAAAGTTGGAAATTTTCTCCAAAATGGACGGGGCGCCTTATAATGCGGCGCGCCTTATGTGTGCACCGAGCTCCAAAATCTATAAATGTTGTTGTGTGATGAGCCCTCCGCTTGACTGACTGGGAGCATTACCTGCCGACACGCTGCTTATACAGAGGAAAAGCCGACGTGGCTGAGGACAGCATGCGGACGTAAAGGGGGAAGGGTGCACGTGAAGGAGGACGCTAAAGGCACGCCCCCAGTAGGTATATAGCGCCGGTCAAGCCAGCCCCCACTCCTAAAGTAGCAATCAAGCCAGCCACCCCTAATTTTGTTCATACTAGGCATTACGGTAATAAGTCGCCAACCCGCGGCGAAAGCCACCTTCAAAATAAAAGCTTCCCAATAATACGGACGTCAATGCTCTTTGGTTAAGGAAGCGCAACCAGCAAGGTTAATTTGAATCTTGAAATGCATTAAAAATGTAGTTTATTAGCTTTCGGAGACTTTTATTTTGAAATACAATATCAGATCTTCATCAAACCTCTTTTAGTGGAGTCCTTGGTGGTCTGTCATACAGATCTGGATTTGTCTTGCGATACCAATGGGATTATGTTGAGGTGGCTTTGGCTCAGTAGGTAGAACAGGTCCGAATCCCTGCTATGACTGTCCGGATGTCGAAGTGTCCTTGGGAAAGACACTGAACCCTAATTTGCTCCCAATGGGCCTGGCAGCACCTCGCATGGCAGCAGTCGACCATTAGTTTATGAATATGTGTGTGAATGTGAGTCTTTGTAAAGCGCTTTGGGCACTGTGATGATGTAGATAAAGCGCTATATAAGTGGAGTCCATTCATCCATCCATTTTCTGAGCCGCTTCTCCTCACTAGGGTCGCGGGCGTGCTGGAGCCTATCCCAGCTGTCATCGGGCAGGAGGCGGGGTACACCCTGAACTGGTTGCCAGCCAATCGCAGGGCACATACAAACAAACAACCATTCGCACTCACAGTCATGCCTACGGGCAATTTAGAGTCTCCAATGTGGGAGGAAACCGGAGTGCCCGGAGAAAACCCACGCAGGCACGGGGAGAACATGCAAACTCCACACAGGCGGGGCCGGGGATTGAACCCCGCTCCTCATAACTGTGAGGCTGACGCTCTAACCAGTCGGCCACCGTGCCGCCTAAGTGCAGTCCATTTACCATTTATTTTTCCTAAGATATCAAATAAACTACATTTTTTTAATGTATCTCAAGATTCAAATTAACTTTGCTGGCTGCATTCTTTAACCGAAGAGCACTGACGTCCGTATTATTGGGAAGCTTATATTTTGAAGGTGGCTTTCGCCGCGGGTTGGCGACCTATTACCGTAATGCCTTGTATGAACAAAATTAGGGGCGGCTGGCTTGACTGCTACTTTACGAGTGGAGGCTGGCTTGACCGCAGTCGAAAACTGCACCTACGAAGAGACACGCTTACGAAGCACAGTTTAAACTGTAAGCTATCAGTTACGTGGAGTAACATGGGAATCAAGCAGCCGCGAGAGAATTCAAGATCAATGAATCCATGGTTCGCAAGTGGAGGAAGCAGGAAAACGAGCTTCGCCAAGTCAAGAAGGTGAAGCTGAGTTTCCGTGGGAAAATAAAGAAAAACAAAACGTGGAAACAAGGCGAGGTGGCCCAAGTTGGAAGACCAACTCGAGCAATGGATTAATGAACTCCAACATCGGTGTAAACAGAGCGTTCAAAGTGAAGTTGCGAGCGGCGTGGGAGCGATGGATGACAGATGGCGAACACAGCTTTACTAAGACTAGGAGGCAGCTCCGGGCGATTGTGGATGCTTGGGCTAACGTGTCTGCTTGCACTGTTGTTCGAGGTTTTGTAAAAGCCGGCATCCTTTCTGAGGAGCCGCTTGGCAACGAGAACCTGGCGTGTTTGATTGAGAACTTGCCCAGCTGTTCATAGAAGATGAGGACTTTGATGGATTTGTGGATGAGGATTGATAAAAAAATAACATTGTACATTGTTAAACACTTCAATAAAGTACAACCGAACTCAGTTTTGCTCCCGCTCCCTTTTTAAAAGCATTGTTTTAGCATGCATGCATGTTACCGTATGTTAAACTAGCGTATTATTTACCATGCCTGCGCCCAATAACACGGTGCGCCTTATGTATGTGTTAAATACAGAAATAGGCCCCGTAACTGAGACTGCGCCTTTTAATGCGTTGCGCCTTATGGTCATGAAAATACGGTATATAAAATGTATGACTGTGTTAATTGTTGAGGTCACTAAAAATGGCTACTAAAAACACTGTTTTTGTTTTATCCTGCATGAAAGAAATGTATTTGAATTCAGAACATAATCTTCAACCCCACAATTTATTTCCTTTTTCTACAAAATGATACCAGAGTGGTGGTGTGCTTTTCATACAGTCGACAGAAAACTAAAAATAATTGCACTCACTGTTGCTTTGGAGGTAGTTTAAAGGGACTCCAAAGGGCGTCAAACCATCATTTCAGACACAGACATGCAAACACCAAAGGCATGAAAAAGGTGACTTTTGAAAGGCTAAAGGTATTTTAGCATAAATTACGCAATCTGGAAGACTCTAAAGAGTACAATAAAGCAAAAAAAAAAAAAAATATATATATATATATATATATATATATATATATATTCACGCAGAAAAACTTATTTACACCGCTCAAGTACATGTTGATGTACAAATTCCATCCATCCATCCATTTTCTGGGCCGCTTCTCCTCACTAGGGTTGCGGGCGTGCCGGAGCCTATTCCAGCTATCATCGGGCAGGAGGCGGTGTACATCCTGGACTGGTCACCAGCCAATCGCAGGGCACATACAAACAAACAACCATTTGCACTGACATTCACACCTACGGGCAATTTAGAGTCTCCAATTCATGCATGTTTTTGGGATGTGGGAGGAAACCGGAGTGCCCAGAGAAAACCCACGCAGGCAAGGGGGGAACATGCAAACTCCACACAGGCGGGGCCGGGGATTGAACCCCGCTCCTCAGAAATGTGTGGCAGACGCTCTAACCAGTCTCCACCGTACCGCCGCTCCCCCACCCATTCCCGTTAAAAAACGCCATGGATGTCTTTAGACGGCATTGGCAGGGAATAGATGGATTCTGAATGACGTCTTTGGACGGCATTGGCAGGGAACGCGTTAGGTACAACATGTTTCTGTTTTTATTGGCCGTTTCTGAATTTGAAGTTAGTTCATTTTGTGTTGTGACATAATCATTAACAGCGCTCCGTCGCTTAATACAATTAACATTAACATCAGTAAACTAATTAGATAATTGTCGCTGCGTTTCCTAATTAATACAAAATGTACTACCGGATCAACTCTTGTCGCCGATTTTACGTGATTTTACAATCGGCTATATCGGACGACTCCCCGCCACTTTTTGTCCTTTATATCGAGGTTCCACTGTACTGGAATTTAGGATTCTTGGGACATTTTGTAAAAAGGTGATAGCAGTATATTTAGTTCAAACATTTATATAAAAGACAAAAGTTTCATAAAAGGAATATGACTGACTAAATAACTGCTTTTAGTGTAGATATGATATGAGATTTTACATGTATTCGTTTCGCAAACTTTCCAGACCTTAGTAGCGTGTGGAAGAACCATATACAGCCACAGCAGCCTGCCACCTCGCTCGCAGTCTCACTACTAAATCATGAAAGAGTTCTAAATGTATGTCGCTCATGCCCGTCACCAGGCTGGGAACTGGATACCATTCCACTCCTAATGACATCCCAGTGCTATGACAACACATAACCCAGTGAGGTGTGAGCACTAAAACAAACCGTTAAATGTTTGTTTTAGT
Source organism: Phyllopteryx taeniolatus (assembly GCF_024500385.1). NCBI lineage: Eukaryota > Metazoa > Chordata > Actinopteri > Syngnathiformes > Syngnathidae > Phyllopteryx > Phyllopteryx taeniolatus. The sequence continues at coordinate 16,697,586 of NC_084513.1, read as the reverse complement.
GCTCACACCTTTAATGTTAAATGTCAGGATATTGGAGTCCGGATGTTTTTCCTTCTTCTATTGGCATTGTTGTTAAATATCCATGTGCACCAAGACTCTCATATTGTCAGGTGTAGAGGAATGCCTCGTATGACTGAGGAGCTGTGACAAACGTTGCTATTGAACAAGGTAGGATGAAAACAGGCTGGAAAGCACCGCCGTCTGACTACTAAACAGCGCCCTCCTTTTTTTTTGGTCTGACTGTCTCTCTGATCAGAGGCTTACAGAAACACACACACATTTAAACACACAAAAACAAAAGCAGAGCTAAACACACACATTGCGCGCAGACGGGGGTTGCAGATGGACCATGTCACACAACCTTGCCCTACAAACAAGCTCAGGAGGGCAACATGATGCCAAAACACCTCATTAAACACTATTAGCCCGTCATTTCCTCTAAGTGAGCACTTTCTCAATGCCTCTGGTTAGCAAAAAAAGCATTTGGACAAGCCCCAAAGACAGGCAAATAAAGAAGGACCACTTACAAATCTAATGACGCTCATGGGAATGGCACAGAGAATATGTTGTCAATGATTCTCACACACACACACACACACACACACACACAAAAGCTATAATTAGGGACTGAAAACAGCAATGCAAATTACAAAAGGTTTTTACAGCTCTTGACGAAACTTAATAATTGTGTTTCACCAAAGCCGTAACTTTATATTTGCAGGTCAGCTGCCAGGGATGCACTAAATAATTTTCAGTCTATAGATTTTTAGCACTCAAAATGTTAAATCCACAATGTCTACTAAGACTGAACTAAATAGTACCACCAAGTAGGAAAAATATATTTTCAAATTAACACAATCTGGGCTGTACAATATTAATAATGATGAGTTTTCATTAACAGTAGTGCTGTTGAAGTACATTGCATCATTCTGAGGTGTTTCTAGTATATATTTTTTTAAACATATCACACAAAGAATAATTTTATGTTTAGAGACTTGGTATTTAATAGATACCGAGATTTTGTTTGAGCATCGTCATCGCAGTGTATGTGTGTGCAATAGTCACATCGCAGGGTCTGCTGCGATGTTGGTGTAATGTAATTAGGGCTGCACCATTAATTGAATTTGAAATGGTGATCGCGATTTTGGCCGCCACAATTAAATGAGCCCGATAGTCGGCGAGTTTTGACATTTAAAATGCGGGCAAAGCTGCATATGAAAAGTGCTTCATGTGTAGCAGTGCCCGCAACCTAGTCAGCCAGCCACTAGGGGGTGAACGTATGGTTAAGGCTTCATTAAGGGCCGGCACCACGCTCCGTGGCCAACTTCAAAATAAAAGCTTAAAATTGCATTGATGTCAAATGTAGTAATATATGAAGCTTTAATTTGGAAGTTGGACCTCTCTGCACTTTGGCGGAGAGGCACCGTGAAAAGGTAATGCAGATTAGTCACATTGTAGCGACTGCCTTGACTTCCATTTATCGGCTGGCCTGACTGCAGTCAAAATAAATAAATAAAATGTCAAATAGAGAGGGAAATCACTACTGTCGAGTTCTTTGCAGTTTGTAAAGTGCATGACAGACCAATGGTCGAGAAGAACAACGGAGAAATACCCATCCTTGACAATTCACTATATTAACAGCAAATTTTCTAATTAAAAGTCATCCTTATAGCCTAATGTTATTGCGTGTTGTGCATTAATTGTATTTGCTTCCATTAAGTTGCAATTCGTGATTGCACTCTGTAATAGCATATTTATTAAAGTAGCCCATGGTAAAGTCGATTTTTTGGGGAGGGCACATTTCTTTTTATTATTATATATCATTTATTCTAATTTGAAGATTTATTTTGCACTGTATACTGTATATATAGTTTGTTGAAAAGTAGTGCAATAAAAATAAAGATTTTTCCCCAACATGAGGAATAATCGTGGTTAATAATTGTGACCACAATATTGGTCAAAATAATCGTGATTATTATTTTGGCAATAATTGTGCAGCCCTAAATGTAATAGACAGTGACTCAACTGTAATATTAAAAGTGACCAGCATAGGGACCTTTTTGGACACGCTCAAAAGATTAAAAGATTTTACACCTGCTGCATTTTCTATTTCGCTCTTCAGAATGAAACTAGGCAGGCACGCAGCAGCTGGGAGAGTGTGCGAGGTGTGTTCAGGGACACTGCTAACTGGGAGTGAATATCTTCTTTTGTAATACAGTACATAACTGTAAAAATGGATGAGTAGGAAAAATTGTATTTGTATCCGAATGTTTAGTTAAAACACTGTACGATCGCACTGTGATGATATGGAATTAATTTTGTTTTGTAATATAAGATTAGATAAACTATTTTGTGAATATAGTCAGCCAGAGCTGCGAGGAATGCAAAGTTATCATTGCAACATGCTGGCAATTTTTTTGTCTTGAGTTTGTTGTCACATTTCTGTCGGGCCAATTATACATTACTCTTGCACTCACTTTAGTAGTCTCGCCACGCTGCACTATTTGCATATCTGTGGTTGACCAATACTGGCCACTCATGCCAGAGTAGCATCTGCACCACTTGCACATTGACTGAGGAGTATCTGCAACATTTGCACAATCAACATTGTCCCAGATTATCGCGTTACTAGTCACTTTAAACTGCATACACTCCTTGAAGTCTTTCCACCCTTTGCACAATGGTCATTGCACCAGACTATTGCTATATTAGTCTTTCAAACTGCTCTAAGGGCTAGAGGAGTCTGCATCTTTTTGCACAATTGTCCTAAAAAATAAAATAAATCAAATTGAAAAAATTGTACCGGCATTACCAGATAACTAGCAACTCTTTATTGCTCAGTGACTGTTTTTCTCAATTTCTTCATGTCTCAAAAGTGTTCTCATACTTGCCAAAATAAAGATGATTCTGATTCTGATGTCCTTTCACCATCGTTTTTTTGTTTGCACATTACGGACAAAAATCCTGTTTTTGTTTTAATTCTTCCTTTTTAAAAAAACAAAAACAAAACACCATTCAAGCAAGTTTTTCCTCATGTTTTGAGATTGTAGGGTGAAAGCTGCAGCTGGCTACTAATGTGGACTGAATAGCTGGCAACAATGGAGAAATGAAATGTCAGTATTTTGAGGGTAATAGTTCGTCAGCATCATATTCATCATCAAAAAAATAAAAAATAAATTAACGATGAACTAATTCATTTTTGGAATGGTGAATTTAACTTTGAACTAGTTTGTGAAGAAAGTGAACTTTCCCCAAACTGATCATGTATTATTTGACATCGCAATATATATCGCAGGTTAAAAAAATTATAAAAATAGCAATATCTTTTTTCCCCCAATATTGTGCAGCCCTAGTATCAAATAAAATAATAAACAATATGGAGAAATTTCCCCCCTTTGAAGTCTTTGGGTAGATGCTGATGTCACATTGACCTACAGGATAAAATGGCAGCAATCAGCATTTCTCATCTCGTAGCTTGCCGACCACTTGATAAATCAATGGGACTGCACAAAGCCAGACCACAAATACACAGACGAAATAGATTATTAATATGGCTCAAGGTTTGGATAAAGGGCAGCTTGGTCAAGGTATGCACAAGTTGGAAGCAATTAATACCAGAGACCTGAGCTCACTTACATAACTAGAGTTGCCATGGTTACTTATCGAGTGGGAGATGTTGAGATTACTAGCAACCTTTTATTGCTCAGTGACTGTTTTTCTCAATTTTAGTCTTTAGTCTTCATGTCTCAAAAGTATTCTCTGTCAATAGACTGTCTGTTGTCGTACTAGAGCGGCTCCAACTACTGGAGACAAATTCCTTGTGTGTTTTTTGGACATACTTGGCAAAATAAAGACGATTCACAAAATGTAGGGTTAGCAAACACGCTCCTTCAATCCTTGTTACATAAAAACAAAATTTAGTCCCACTAGTTCACATTACGAAGTAACATCTGTTGCCACTACCGATTAGAATTTTCCATTTACAGCTCGTCCATCTTGCAGGAATTCAACACCCGCGAGTCAAACGTCTTTTAGGATTGCGACGAAGAAAAGTAATGTTTTTTTTTTTACCCTTGCAAAACACGTCATCAATAAAAAGTATTCTCTAATAATCATATGTATTTTTTAAAACTTATAGGTTATGTATCCAGCAGACGTTCGACTCCCATTCCAGTACGCACTGTAGAAAAAAATGGTAATTGAATGCTTTTTTGTCCCTCCATGTCCCATGACAGCAATTTCAACAATGTATTTTTATAGTAATAGTTATATTTCTAAACTGCACAGGTTGTGCTTCGAGCAGCAGTAGAGAGTGGTTTCAAGGAGAATGACAACCACACAAGATCCCATTCACTGCCACCAAAGAATACAATTCAGATGTGGATAAAACTTTGCACAAGGTAATAAAAACCTGGACTATTGAGCAAACGGTAGAGGAGGAGAATTTGGAGGAAAAAAGTGCAGGTGTGGGAGCCCCATTTGTTCATGCATGTTGGACTAATGTAATTTCTCTACAAAGTTATACTATAATAATAAATATTTTTTCTCTCGAAAGTACTTTCTCAGTGTTGTGTATACATACTGTATAGACAAACAACTCTTCACACTCACATTCACACCTATGAACAATTTAGAGTCTTCAATTAAGCTCGCATGCAAGCACTGGGAGAACATGCAAATTCCACACAGGACCCCGAATCACCAATGAGACAGTCATGCTAACCACTAGTTCACTGTGCTGCCTTGGCATGAAACAACAGATTCAAAATAAGGTCAGAACCATCCAAATGTTTTAGTCGAGTTTTGGTAAACATACAGTTTCCTGTTAGCAATATTTCTTAAATATGGCTGTCTGACACAAACGTGATCTGTAAATACAATTCACCAGACACTTAACTCAAGACTGACATTAACACCGATGATAGCACCTTTTGTAGATGAGGTGTCAGTGATACGCAGCTCTCTGAGTCAGAGACCTTTTAATTCGAGATCTGAACGGCGGAGCTATCAATAAAGTCTTTCAAGTTAATGCACTGTGAGTTGATACCATGGATGTGAAGAGATTGGGGGAGTTATTTAGACCACAGAAGCAGAGTAAATCCACTTTGATACTACGTGAGCTCTAACCAAATGAAAGGTTGAGGTAAATACCAGAGACCAATCCACCTGGCCCTTGTCGAACAAGATGTCTTTTCTAGCGGGAGAAAGTTAACACACAGTCTAAAATTGAGTCTGCCCATGAATACATTTTGAATGGCATACATTTCATGCATGTCTAGCTACAAAATTGGGAGTTGAAATTTGGAAAAATGGCATCTATACAGCAAATATACCTGCATCACTTGTTGAAATGAATTGACAGTCTATTCAGGGGAATTGTGTCCCTACTATGGTTAGAATTTCATTCAAAATAGACTTGTTTTCTGTTATAACCAGCAAAGGCATGTGACCAAGGCATCTACGGTAATGCATGTTAAAACAAAATCTAAATACCTACATAAAAGGGCAGCACTAAGCACTCTAAAATAGAAATATGAAAATAACGGTATATGGTATTTACTTATTCAGACTCTTTAATATACAGTGCATCATTAGTGTCCTAAATGTATGTCGCCATTTATTTGTATTAATCCGAAAAGCCCACTCACAATGTACACACTACATTGTATGAAATACTTCATATTTTCATTTGTATTTTCAACATTTACCCAATACTGTCAAATGCATTGCAAAAACCTTGAACCTCAAGACAATGTACGGCTGTTCAAAAGCTGTTTTCATCTTAAAAGGTTGCGCATCAGTGCCAATGCCAGTGTGGCATCCCATACATGATTATCTTTATAGAGGCAGAATCTTTGACACAGCTTTTGAAGTGGATCTCATTAGATTGTGTAAGTGGTCATTATGTTTGTTCGTTGTATGGCACCACCAGCCAAATTTATTATGAGGAGAAATTCTAGAGTATTGTCATCAAAAAAAGAGATTTTCTTGCTTTCAAGTTTTGCTCCAATTACGGTCACAAAAATTCCAAGTGATGTTCTTTTCAAATTGTGCATCTTTTATACTGGGAGAAAGGGGATCTCTATGTATCTCTATTGTCTGTCTCCTACGAATACCAATCACTCTTCAGAGCCAGGTGAAACCAAATTGGGGAGGTAGTCTTTGATTCTTCAATTCTTCAATACGCTACTTTTATGCATATTCTTTGGTTTATTCATATATCCAATATGACGGTCAGACCCTGAAGGCTGAAGCTGCTGCTGAAAGGATTAAGTTCAAAGGCAAGTGAGAAAATTACTCACAGACTCAAGTCTTTAGCCGTGCAGTGGTCCTTCTCAAAGCAGTGAAACTTTCACCATGCCTCACGGGTGGTGAGATGAACGCTTGACCAGCCTGTTCCACCTCCAATTGGCCAAAGCAAGTTGCAAGCAAAGTTCTCCTTCGTTGGGGTGTCTCCAAGTTTGTTCTTAATCACATATACAAATTCGTAGTCATTCACACTCATTTGGTACCTGTCAAAGTACCATCTCCACCATAGGTTCGGAGAGCATGATTACCAAAATACTGTAGTGTAAAACAAGACAGAAAGTCTTCTTCACTCGACTTTTAATGATTAAATTAGGGACTATCACAAAAGAAGGAGTGATGTTGGCTGTGATTCAGTCGTAGGCAAGAGGTCGTAGGCAGAGTGCCAAAATTAATAATCGATAATCAACCTCAAGTGTTATATTGCTCTTATGCAACAGTTCTACAAGCGCAATTTGTTAAGTATCAGTAATAAGCAACAAAATTAGAATTTGTTTGTTAATTCTAATCTGTTTTTCGGCTACACCGACACAAACAGCAGCAAACAATGATCTTAGCACACATAATAGCCAGCCAAAGCTTTAGCAAAGCTAAACATTTTTTTTTTTTTTTAAATAACAAAAAAAAGAAACAAATGAAGCTTGTTTAACCATCTCACTTTCACAGAACAAGTCAGACGATTAGTTCACGTCAAGTCACGTCGCATTACGTCATTTATTAGGTGCTCCACAATGAGTACAAGTTACACAAAATAGTACTGAAAGTCAAAATGAAGCCAATCAACACAACGACGCTCAAGCGCTCATTAGCCATGTTAGCATGTTGGCTGAGTGTACGCTCCCGTTTATGAGGACACCTAGAGTTTCGCATGGGCGTCTCTCATTTTAAACAACCGACAATAACCACTGACTGTTGATGTAGGCTGAATTAACGGCTAAGAACATCTGTGAGGAGGATTAATATGTAAAGTTAAAAGTCCCAGTGCTGCCTGTTGTACTGTACTGTTTATCATTGCTCACGGAATGACTCTTGTCTGGTCAAATTGCTTGGTCGGAACCAACTGTTGGATAATTAAATTCAAAGAATACTAGGATTGCCATTATACTACACTAGTACTAGTCCAGGGTGCATCCCGCAATTTGTGTTCATAAACCAATTGCAGATATTGTTTATCATACTTTTTTTCATACCCACTTTACACTGCAAAGCGAATTTCCCCTCTGTGGGACAATTAAAATGACTGAATGAGCGTAATGCTGTTGATGGTTGGTGATCACTTTACTGATACAAAATTAGGTGGCTAAAGTAGCCTTAAGATGACGAATTATCAGTACAATAACGCAATCCTTGTCTTGTTGACTTTAATTTGTGGAGTGTGACGTTTTAAAACTTCCATCATCTTACATGTATGCCTTATTTTTACTAACTGACCTTTCATACCATTTCCAAGTGAGTTGGTGAAATAAAGTATCTCCCTGGCATGTCAGGTTTTATGCAGGTCTGTCTACCAACGTGCTCCTTTTCTCTGTATTAGAATGGGAATTGAAAGGTCAGAGGCTGTCACTGAGTTGTCTCAACCCCAAGTGCTACTCTTGATTAACAAAACAATAATACTAAATTGTTATGGCCTTTTAGCAAGAAGGTTGTGAAAGCATCACAAAAGGATGCTGTGCTTTGTTCAACAATAATCAAAAAGCTCTTTCCTCATTCCATCACACACAAACAAGTCAATTTAAAACAGTTGACAAAAATTACTAAAAGCTTTCATGTGTCTGTCAGAGGAATTCCTAATGAGACACCACACAGGTCTTGATAAAGAGACATGGTAAAGGCTCACTGATTGACAATTAAGTTTCATTTCTGTGTCAGAGCAGAGCAATAAATCTGAGAGGATTCTTAAATGCAGTTTACTTGAAAGCAACATTTATGGAGTAAATGTTTTCTCCAGAAACAATTAGCATGCCAAATGCACACATACAATATTTACACTTCCCTGTGTGTGCTTGTTTCTACATGCCAGCCAAGGAAATAAAATGAAGTACAGTACTGTAAATTATTTCCCACTGAATTTTGGGGGGAAATATACTCCTCAAAGACTTCTTTTTTTTTCAAATTCAGCTTCAATAAAATCATATATGACAATGGACGCACTGTGTTTCATAGAACCAGTAACTATAAGACGGGTACTTGGTTTTAAGATGGGGTTCTGTTCCTACAGCCAGCGATGGTACACAAAGGCCTATCTAAGGCCCCAGTTCCAGCTGAAGAAAATCAGCCACAAAGTATGATACTGCTGCCTCCACTATGCTTCACTGTAGGTATGATGTTCTTTTAGTGATGAGCAGTGTTGTGTTTGTGCCAGACCTAACCTTTGGAATTATGGACAAAAAGGTTCAACCTTGGTTTCACTGGACCATATCACATTTTCCCACCTTTGGGAGATTTTGTAACCTCAAAATGTAATATGGACCCCCGATAACTAGATTTTTATGAGTCACAAAATTAACATAGAAACCAACTAATTAAATGCAGTAGACATGCAGCATACGTTGACGGAATCTTATGTATTGTTTATTAATCGCTAAACTTGTTTCAGTGTTTCATTCTGATGATGAGAGGGCACTGGCATGAGCATGTACAAGGGAAAAATGAAGACAGAATCTGTATTTTTACTAAACTGAGTTATTTTTTTCTCCTCGATGAGTGCATTGGAATGTGAACAAATTTTGTTCACTAAACAATTACCTGCAACTGGTCGGCATATTTTTATTACCTTAATATTAACACCTTACACTGCAACCAAGACCATCATCACTCATTAGAAGCTGACTCAGATTCCCACAAGACAGCCGAATTATGATAGGCGTCTTCATAACGCCATCTTCTCAATTCTGATACATCTTGTCAAAGTATCGTCGATGTCACCAAAATCGACGTTCACTTTAACAAGGCCTCATGTCCGAACATTGTCTCTCGCATCCCGACCTGTCTGTCATGTTTCACATCATGCATCACAACCAAGATCTGACTGCCATATCTAATTGACCCCAGTGGTGATTAAATCACTTGAGTGAATGAACACAGGTGGGTTGATAGAATGTCAGCGAGGTATAAGGTGATGGTGTCCACTTTGCCTGCCGCTGCCATTAGGTGTGCCATCACTCTGGCTGTGTGAGCCATCTGGCTGCCCGGCCGATGGGGGAGGGATCTTTGTTGTGTCAGTGTACGGATTTCCCAACAGAGAAGGCCTTGGGTTGAGAATACGACACGTCTCCTTTCATCTGTATCAAGTCTTTCTAGTGATTACCGCACGCAAGCACGGCGGGATTTGGTTGGCTCGAGGACATTGCAGAACTGTTTGCGGCTTGTCACACAAACATGAATCAAATCCTTCACTGATCCAATGGTGATCCAATGGTGATCACGAATGGGAACAAGGCTGGGGTATTGCCGCTCACCATCAACTGAGGTTGTCTGGCTGCCGAGGCTCCTCCACCAGTACTGTCATTTAGTGATCCTGCCATCGATTGGGGTTGTCCCTATTTCTTTGCTAGTGTTCAGAAAATGTCTCCTGGAGCTGAGCCATTTCTGGACCGCAGAGTGCTCAGATGCTGGAGAGGTCACGGAGACGGTGCAAGGAGGTTGTTTTGAGGCACTCAGTCACTCTATCCTATATGTCTCATTGATTGGGTTATGTGCATAGGCTGAGCTACATCGCACGGGGCAGGCATAATCAATGCACAAGTCCGGGGCTGATGTACGCAATAAGATCCACACACAATTTACGAGCTTGAGATTTTAGCTCTTGCCTTTGAGGTGTGTGCTTTGTAATTCAGGGTACGGTCTGAAGTTACTCCTAGTTATATTGGGTGCTGGTGATTTATTTTTATTTTTTTCATAGTTTTTTTTTTCCAGTCTCAGGTTTTTACAAGTCTCTTTTCTATTCTTGATTTGGAAGCTTCAGATTTGGGTATTGCTGGAATTTGAGTATGGGTGGTTCCACATGTAGTACTGACATACTATAAAAGTGAGGCCTCCTTTTAACTCTGGGTCAACTTCTGGGGAAGCCACGCCACTGTGTTGCCATGCTTCTGTTGCATTCACCCTCCTTCCACATTCTTTTTTGCAAAGAATGCAGATTCTTCAGGCAAGATTGAAAACATACCTTCTTTTCAGTGAAAAATGTTTGCCGTGCATGGTGTGAACAATAGTAATTCTGTTATTTGCGTTACCACCACAATGCCAAACAAACAAAAAAGTCGATTTGCCTAAAGCTGGCAAAGATGTTATTGTGATTAATATAGAGACGGCTACAAATATTTAAGATCCTTTGACAGTTCATTTGAAGTGCGTGATTTGTTGCTAAAATTGTTCTTTACATGAAAGTAGCAAGGTCTCTAATATAGTCAATGTACAAATATATTGAAAATGACTATATTAAAAATTTCAACCATAAATATACAGCTATGATCATCATTTATCTTTTAGCTTATCTTGCAACATTACACTTAAAATAAATGGCTTACAGATGATTTGATTTCATTGTTTGTTTTTTTTTAATAAGCACCTTAACTGTGCACGTCTGCAACTTTCACTAACAACACAGGCTAAACTTAGCTCCTCCAGAACATACAAATCCTTTTTCCTCAGTGGAGATGTATAACTTCAACATACTTATTTGGACATGACGGTTCTACATTCCGATTGAGACAGGGTTTATTAGGGCGATACAAAAAGAGCACACAAATTGGTGAGTTTTACAGTAAATAGCTTGGGATCCTTTTTTAAAAAAATTTAAAAAGTCTCAAACTTTTTAAAAAAAAAGTGTCAGTTTGACCCACAACGTAACGAGAGGGTTAAATTGTGACATTTTGAGTCTGCTCATTAAAAAGTAAAATAATGAATACGTGCATTTCCTAAATATATTTGATTAATAATTAGTAGAGTAATGTGGCCCTCAAGGTTATGCCGTGTTTGGGAATTTCTTGCTGTACCTGCCATGAAAAAAACCATTTGTACATCATTGACTAAACTGCACCAACTAGGCTGCCTTTTTGTCACTTCCACAGTGGTGCCCAGTTAATGTTTCTTGCACAATAACTTCTACATCAGTGACATGCAAGTACCATTATGACAGTAGTTTTTTTTTGCTATCGAAAGCAAGTTTCTCAAATAAGGGTAGCTGTGGAAAACAAGATAACAGTTTCATTTTTATATTTCAATGTATGACTTGTTTAATCATATCAGGCCATCAGTAGCCATGAGCCTCAGCTATAACATGGTCCGTTGTACAATGCAGTAACAGACAATAATCATTTGTAATATGCTTATTATGTTTATTACAGCTGCATTGTGTAAATATTAAAATCAACATGGCAATAATAGCTGCTCATTTGACAGCGATTATGAGTTGTTGTTTTTTTTTTATCTCACTCATTTTGAGTTTCCACATGAGGCTCCCAAATTACCCTGAGCTTGTAGAGCAGAAGCAGCTGTGGTTTTACTGCTTATCATTCCAAATGAACAGAAGAGAAACATTGTATTTCTATATATTGACTTTCTGAAAACTGGAAAACACAGCTAATTAATATGTCCATACCTGTGAACAGTAATAAAATGATGGATTAGATGAAGTTGTATCATCCACTTTATACACAGTTCCAAGAAAAGAACATTCATATACTGCACTGTTTTCTCCAGGCACTCCGGTTTCCTCCCACATCCCAAAAACATATGTGGTAGGTTAATTGACAACTCTAAATTGCCCGTAGGTGTGATTGTGAGTGTGAATGGTTGTTTGTTTATATGTGCCCTGCAATTGGCTGGCAACCAGTTCAGGGTGTACCCCATCTCCTGCCCGATGATAGCTGGGATAGCCTCCAGCACACCCGCGACCCTAGTGAGGAGAAGCGGCTCAGAAAATGGATGGATGGATGGATGGATATACTGCACAGACCAGTATAGCTTAACCTTTTCCAAACGTTTGGTTATTATTGGGTTGCCAGTTGCCAAGAGTAAAATGTTTTAAGCTATTTTCTTCATTAACAAGCAAATGCAATAGGGCTTTGTGATCCATTTTTGTCTGAACACAATATCTGTTTTGAGGGTCCAAAAGGGTGTGCACTTATGTTATTTACTTTATAGTCCTGCATTCGACTTCCAAGAAGTCTTGGCCCACTGTCTATGAATATAATAGGGTATTTAAAAAGAAGTTTGCCTTGGGGTGTACTTTGAGATATCTTGTCTGCTTTATGTCTTTTACTCTATTGTTGATTTCTTGTTAATCACATTTTGCCAATACGTATTCATACTGAACAAATAAGAAGACATGACTGCCTCACAGGACGTTGACAAACTCTCATGGGTTATTAATATGCTGACCACTCAAGTCTCACTAATTATTGTTGAACAACAGCTTACAATCAATCGTCCCAAAAGTATAGTAGGCTGCTGGTTAGAAAACAGTATTTCCTCAAGTTGTTCTCTTGGCGTAAATTCATAAATGTTTTACAGAAACAGGATTGAGTGGTCTTCAGTTAATGTCAGGTGCAGTCTTTTTTTTTTTTTTAACGAAAAAAGATTGGCATACAGTATTTTTATTAATTGCGCATTGTGGGTAGTAAAAACTGATCTTTGTGTGGATAGTAATGAAAACGTACCCTCAAATTTTCTTAAATGGCCAAACACTGGGAAATAGATGTTCAGAGGTAATCAACTCAGTGATTACTCACTTATGTCATGGTTTCAGTTCCAAATCCACTGGAGCAGCCACTGCAACTGACTGACTGATAGCCCCCTGAAAAGGCATCATTAGAGAAAAGAGGCGCTTCAAGTGACTACAATTGTCTGTGAAGCCCCCACTTCATCAAATATGTACAGTATTACCTAGCAGATACATGCAATATGTAAGCAGTGTTTCATAATTGCACTGGCTTAATGGTTTCGGGTTTGTATTATACTTTCTGAGATAACTTGAAATAAATTTTCATTGCTTTCCAAATAATTCTTACGATTGATCAAACACTATTTTTCCGCTTTGGATTTCAGAATTAGAGGAGCTCAAATGCGCTGAATGAGCCAAACACCCTGTAAATTTTACAGGGTTTTGTTTGAGAACGGTTAGAAAACAGGTCGGGAGCAGTGGAGGATGGAGTCCAAAGTGGAACGTCCAGCAGACTAAGCTCCTGCTTTGCCAAACTGGCAGTATGAAATCCTGCACCAGGAGAACAGATGGATATTTGGGCAGGAGCAAAAAGGATAGCAGATAAATAGTTAAAAACTGGAACAAATGAAAGGAAGTGGGCCCAGACAATACATTTTGGAATAGCAAGAGAGCAGCGTTCTGACGTTTGAGAGGCGGCTGGATGGCATGAGTGAAGGCTTCAAAAAAAGCAGTGTACACTAAGAAACATACTACCTTTTGGCACTTGGATTTTACAGTTGAGGAACATGTCTTTATTTGGAGAGTTCTTGCTTTGACTTGATACACCACTATATTGGATTTCAAGTAAAACAATTATTATGGGATCGGAGTGCAAACATATAGCTTTAATTCAAGAGGTTTCACAAAAATATGGCATTTTCCATATGAATCATTCGTTGTCATAAAACAATTTGACGATTGGTTTCTTGGCTTCTTCTAAAGAATCTGATTCCAGAAAATGGAAAGCTTTTTTCTGTTTTTGGGCAAAATCTAATGTGGTTTATATGTGCCTGATTGTCACCAGTGGGTTGCGCATTGTTGTAAGGCGTCACTATTTACATTCTTGAAGGTGTCTCTTGGATGCAGATTTTTGACAATGATACGCCAACCTCCTCCAGGATATTTTTGACTTATGTTGATCTTGTGAAGTGTTTTTACTTTGTCTTCTAGGCTTTTTCATGCTGTTGAGCTTTGTCCTTAAAAATGCCCCCAAACAGTTGACTTGGCTACCCACGATGTTATTTTACAGGTATTGGTTTTCAGTCAAATGAAGGCCTCCTTCACTTGTATAGAGATGCCCTTCATTAACCAATGTTGTCGACATATGGTTCATTAAAACAAAGACATCATTCGTCTCCAAAAGTGATCGGAGGAGGTGTGGTCTAAAGTGGAAAGTACGAGTCGAAGGCCACTTCTGGCAGCGAATAGATACTCGTAACCGTGGCATTGGTTGTTGGGCTACTTAGCTTTAACAGTAAATGCAGGTGAAAACAAAACGACAAACATGGTTTCAGACACAATATCTCCTCTTTTTAGGCTGCTTGTTGTTGTACAACTGTTTGTCTTCAGTTAAATTAAAATTCACCTAATGAAGTGTTCATTGATATAATTTTCAAAAACATGTTTTCATACAGGCGTTTCTGACCCTGCAGCTCAAGCTCAGTAGTCCTTATCCTTGCAGTTCACATAACATTTTTTAAATAACACTTTTTAGGCTGCCCGTCGATCGGCAACCACTTTGCTTTCAGTTAAATTAAAATTCATCTAATGAACTATTCAGTGGTATAATGTTCTACATTGAATCTATTTCTTGCATCAGTGAAGCCAGTAATGGCTCCCAGAGCATTGTGGTGTGCCGCACTTTTGCTTCAACCACTTAAACACCACTACCCTCATAATAGGGCTGCACACACAGATCAATGTTTCAAGGGATTGCAGCATTCCGCAAAGTACTTTACTCGCCAAATTCCTGGTATTTCAAAAGTAGAAAGATGTTTGTAAGTTTAACATTTTTTTAAACAATAACATTATAATACTCTACATCGATGAGAACAATGCCAATGCAACAAATTACAAAATTACAATTTTTTTATTTTTTATTTTTTTTAACAGTGTCCTTGGGTCCTTTGAAAGGTGCTATTATTTTTCACTCAATCAAGCCAGCCAATGAAAATTCAACAGAAACATGAGTCAGCGCTGCAGAAGCATACATGCTGACAAATGTAAAATTACTTCACCCTACTACCATACATCAATCACGATCACATTTCAGCTCCTAAATGGGTGCAATTGTGCATTTGACTATTTGTTTTTTTAATTTTATAACAACATACAATTGAGATACATGCTGGAATCAAACCTAAAATCTAATTGTCAGCCATCCAGATAAGGAGCAGTGATGCCGGTAAAGTAACAAATAACTCAAAAATGTGGTCCGGTGACATCAGAAATAATCTAACGTGTTACTTTTTATATTAGAGTAGTCAGATTAAAGTTACTTTAATTTATCTGCCAATTGGTACTTTTTTTGTTCACGAGAAACATATCTTAATACGCTTCTGATATTACAATATGCCATTTATGTTCAGGCAACAGATATTTATCATTAACAAACTACAGTGCTTGGGAACATGAGGCAAGTCAATAACCAAGACACATGATTCAGTCACGGTGCATGTCATAAGTGTAGACCAATTTTCAGCCTTTGTTTGCACAGACACACACACACACACACACAATGCCTGGATCAGACTACAAGACAAATTTGGTCTTTCACCATTGCACTATGTCAGACTACTGCCATCTTTTACGGTCACTGAGCTTTAGCTTGTCAAGTCAAACACTGTCGGGGAGGCTTGACCAGAAATGTGTCACCTTTCACCGCAACCGGATCCAACCGTTACCATGGCGACAACAAGTTGTTGTCAAACATTGGATCGCGGTAATGTTGGGGGTAAAAAAGAACAAAAAGAGGGAAAAACGGTGCCGTGTCACCAGGTGCTCAGGAGAGGATGCTTTGGGCTGTCCATTCAAGAAGGGCTTGAGTTATGTTCCAGTACTTTTAATACGATACGGCTCGCAAGCTGGCAACAAAAGGTTATGTAGCCTGCCAAGTTAGTGCTAGCACTAACGGTTGTACATAAACATGGCGGCATTCCGTCGAATCATGCTCCAAAGCTTTGGTAAACATTGGTTTGTGTGTGTGAATAAGTGTTGACAATGGCGACCAAGTACGTTGACAACGGCAAGCATGAGACACGATGTGCCGGTCACAAACGCAATCCTATTGGACGACGTCAAGGTGTGCTGTCGAAGAGTTGTCGTTGATATGTCCCACTACATGCAAGATATCCCAAAAAACAGACTTTTCATTTTGGCGTCGTAGGGTCAAATCGTTGCTTGTGGATTTTGTCTATAAGAAGTTTTGTCGTTCCCGACAAAATATGCTGGACCTGAGCTCAGAAATCCCCCGCGATAGCAAATTGGGTCAATATCCGGGCAAAAATCCCGTAGTCTGATCTAGGCAATCGGTTCAGTGAAACTGCTCATTGAGATGATATTGCTTGTATAAATGTGCCCTGTTTTTCAGTGGCCTCAGGGGCAGTTATGATTGAGACCAATGAATTCTGGAGATCAACTGTGCTGGGTCTTCTAGACAGCCAAAATGTTTATTTCAGGAGGGAAGGTTTCTAATAAACATATCATCACTTGTTTTTGTTGGCCAAAAGAAATTGAAATGATAATTGTCTAACTGAAGTCTACCCAATGTTTCCACAGAAAATCCAACTTGGAAAAATCATTTAGTTTCGAGATGCAATCTTCCATTTTGTTGTAAAATATTGAAATGGTACCCACGTCCCAAAAACATGCATTAATTGGAGACTCTTAATTGCCCGTAGGCATGACTGTGAGTGCGAATGGTTGTTTGTTTGTATGTGCCCTGCGATTGGCTGGCAACCAGTTCAGGCTGCCCGATGACAGCTGGGATAGGCTCCAGCACGCCCGCGACCCGAGTGAGGAGAAGCGGCTCAGAAAATGGATGGATGGATGGATGGATGTTGTACAGAATATTTCTGTGTCGTACTTTTCAATGCTAAACTAGTTACCACATGCCGAGTAGAATAGCGCCTTGCTTCTTCTTCTACGCTTAATTTGCACCAATGGAGCTGAGCACCGCCGCCTGTCGAGGCGGCACGGTACTTTCCGGGATCGTCGCTACTATTACTATTTTATTTTTACTCGCATTCATGGCCGATCAGAAAGACTAACGCACATTCATGAAATATTTTTGAGAGACTGTTGAGCGCCATCATGTGAAGTATATTGTGTGGATAAAACACGCGGGATATACTTGAGTCACTCGAGGCAGTTTAGGGCGTATTGCAGTATTAAACAGTATTTTAATGATGAAATCATGGATATTATTGGATTGAAAATCAATACAAAGTATGGACCAGAGAACCATAATGGAAAATAAATTTATGTAATTATTATTAGGCTGTCGTTTTATTTCTGATGATGGGCAGGGTATGCAAATAGCTGGAGAGTATTTGTGAAAAAGACCCTCGGCAGGCATGCCCGTTGGCTCCTGAGTGCTAGAGCAGAGCACCTCTGGTGGGTAGCCTGGGTACTTATGAGTCATGAAGCAAGGAGATGTAAGGCAGACGGGAGGGAGGCCACACCGATGCAAAAGGAAGAACACGTCGGAAGGATGACATTAGCTGTGAGCAATGAGGATGGAGATGGCCGCGGGGCTGAAGGAACACCTGAGACACAATCACCAACAGTGTCTGGTAAACAAAACAAAAAAATTATTTGATCCATGTTAATCTCCGGAGATCTGTGCAAACAAATGTACAACAGAGAAAATAATCAACAACTGCACTTGGAAAACATGACCAATGGAGGGATGGTCGCTACGTTTACGACCACATTCCCTTTTACTAGCTGATTCTTTTCTTTGTAGCCTTTAACTTAGGGACAATGTAAGGGTGATGACGATTGAACAAACGCTCAACACAACCAGTTACTCATCAATTTGTGTGCAGCAACAGCGTGAGGTTCGGGTCGCTTCCTGGTTGGCTATCGTTCCTTTTCACGTCACAATCACGGACTTCGTGGCTCAGACCAACTCCGGTGAATTGCCATCGTAAATATTGAACAGGTTTGAACATTTAAGATCGTCGGCCCTGACCGTCGGCTGAGCTGATCGACGGGGGACATTCCACACCACAGCATAAATACTCACCAGACACGTGCACACATAGCCACAGGGTGGTGCTCGAGCAGCTGCCCTTTTGACCCGCACAGAAAAAAGTGCCCGTTTTGCTGCAGCTCTTTTTTTTTTTCCGTCATTCATCAACAACATTTTTTAATTTCCCTCTTTGTCATAATTTTTACCCAAATTGTTTTGAAATTTGACTTGGCAGAATTTAAAACATGCTCCCGCCATGCTCATTTGAAAAGGGGTGTCTTATATCCCTTTTATATCCACTGTCACCTCTTTTTACCTCCTTTGTTAATAATTGTATTATCGATTGTGTCAACAGAAATACATAAGCAGCACTTTTCTTTTTTAAATCGAATATGAATAATTTTGGTGATGGGTTCTCTTTTTTTGGTTTGAGCACCTGCATGGCGGAAAAACAATGATCACAAGATCAAAAACTATTTACTTTCGTGTTGTCGCTACTTGAGTCTTGACCCTTGTGCTGTTGTCGTTTATGTGCAGTTCGACCTTTGTCGCACAGCCAGTATCCTTGGGGGGAAAAAAATCAATCAACATAAAAAACTGTGAAAAGATAGAATGCTGGTGCTAAAGCTGTTTAATGATAGGCTTGTTTGTGGCGCGTCTTTATGAATTACTTCACAATCAAAATCCCTGAAAAACAACTGCATTGTGCTACCGGACAGCGACAATTATACACTACAGTGACGGGTAGAGACAGCTGAAAGAGAATACTGGTTTAATGCAAAAAAAACAAAAGAAGAAAAAAATGATTGATAAAGAAAGTGCGCACGGAGAGGTAAGATTTCACACAAAATTGTTGAAGAAAAAAGATGCAGCGTAGAGCGAGTGTAGTCATTGCGGGGATGAAAGTGAAAAGATCGAAGTCTAATATTGTGCAGTACATTTTTTATTTTTATTTTTTTGCTGAGTGCCATAAGTAGCGTGCAGCTCTGCTTTTCTTGAACATTGGAAAGAAAGTATGAATTGTAGCCCAAAGCAGGTCACACACAGAGCAACAGGACATGACTGGACCTCAAAGAATAGCCACAGTGCCCTCTATTGGATACAAACAACACACAAAGAAGAAAAAGGCAGGAAATTACATCTTCTTAACTGTACTTGCACTCGACTACAATAATACAATAATTGAATTATTAGTAAAAAAATTTTTTTAACTGTTTGAAAAATCATTTGAAAAATCCAATAAGTACAACAGAAGAAGTTTAATTTTGATTAATTTTTAAATATTTTTTTCGTGGATTTTCAAACTACAAAATAGGTCAATTGGACGTAACAGGGGGGTTAAAATGGTTTCACTGTAACAGCATCTGCTGAGCCGAGAACTAATAAAAATGCTTGCACTTCTTAAACATCATGAAAAAGATAATGGCATAGATAACTAAATAAATAAAAGCAGAAGCTGACACAGGTGTGCGAGAATATGCAAAACACGCAAGTGACATTCCGAGGCCAGGAAGCTTATGACTTGATTGATGGGTGTAATACACCATACATTAAACATGCTTTGACATCTACTGTATGTACTGTACTTAGGTCAATTATAATGCAGGGGATGTCTGCCAAACCTCGGCCTGCGAGACACGCTGTGCTCCTCACATGCTCCAATTACTAAGCGACAGGCCAACATTGTCAACTGCCGCACATGTTGATTCTGTTGACTAAGCGGTATTGATTTTGGCGATGCGCAGTGATGCAGTTGTGCATGTCAAATTAATATTGCAATAGGTTCCTCTTGGACCATGGAGCCCCTCCGGTGGGTAGCAAGAAGCTTTCCAGTTGGCTTCACTGGCCTCTCTGCTTGAAACACGAACATGAAGTTATGAAACATTCTTCAACCCCTGAGTGACTAAAAGTGGGGGGGAGAAAAACTTAATTTGAGTGTTTTGAGTTGACCTTTTTATTGTATCAGAAATAAAACGAACCAGACTCTCACTGGACTGGAAAATGTACTGTATGTTTATATTCTTTAATTTAACTTGTTTAATAGTTATATGGGCCACGGATAATAAGAGTGGGCTAACTTGCAATTTGAGAAAAACACGTAATTGTGGTTAAAACCGTCATTGTGACCTGACAGCAGTATGAGTAAAATGATCTGTGGGGAAATTCAAGCCTCTTTGGCCCCATTTTGTAGCTTTAAATTAATTTTTAAGGTATCACCACTCTTTTAGCCCTACACTCGCGGCCACACTCACAGCAGGCACACAGCTTTGCAACATCAGTGCAACAACTGGACCAACTCCCATTTCCAAGAAGGTTGTGGCCATGAAACCAGGCTTCACCTCCCGCAAAGACGCCCCAGAAAGTGAGAGAAAGAAAGAAAGTGAGTAGTGCTTTAGCTTGGGTGCCCGTGCATCCCGCATGTTCATACTGTATAAGTTATGTATCATCTTTAATGAAACATTGATAGATTTGATGTTTGGGAAAAAAAATAAAAATAATAATATCAGAGGAAACCACAATGCCTGTACAAACAAGTATCGAGAAGATGACCAAAATATAAATCCCCCACTCTAGTTCTCAGTGGTTCATTTATTTGAAAAACATGTTTCTCATTTTTAGCTACATTTCCTTCAAATATAATTATTGTGTATTCTGTGTCATAATATTATTGTTGGCAAAATAGCACACATTAATTATTTTGGCACCAATGACGTAAAGTATTCATAATTTCCCTTTTTTTTTCTTTGTGTATACTGTGTGGTAAAGCCCTTTCCCAAACAAGCTTTTACAAGTGCACTTTTACACTGATCCACTTCAAATGAGTTCTCGTTTTCATCCGATGCTTGTGTAAAATCCCGTGTTCAAAGGCACCGACTAAAGAGAGACACGGGATAAAGCGGCCAGAAACTGTGATGAAAATTCAGTCTGCTGAGAAGTGGAACTAAGGCTGTTTCCCTGTGATGATTCGGACCGGGCTTAGCTCTTCTGTCTTCAATGGTGTGAAACAGCATACACATACTGTAGTGGTTCAACACAAGAAAACGCACAAGGTATAACCTATGGTGCAATCAAAGTCCCATGAAAAATATCAACTTGCAATCAAAATAGCACACATTTTGCCTTTAGCTCTAGGAAGCGTCGCAATACTTTTGTAGGGTACGATTAATACCAATTTGATTGGGAATTCACCCAAATTTGGCAGGGCTGTGATTGGCTGGTGACCAGTTCAGGGTGTACCCCGCCTCTCGCCCAACGATAGCTGGGATAGGCTCAAGCTTGCCCCCTAGTGAGGATAAGCTGTACAGAAAATGGATAGATGGAAATTCGGCAGGGTTGTTAACAACACTCTTCTCTGTGGTGCATCACATTTAGAAGAGATTTATTTTCCCTTTACAGAGAAGGAGTAGAACCGCACTGCGTCACATCAAAGGGTGTTTTTAACTCCACAGTGCATCACATTATGATCACGACACTGTTACTACAACTGTTTTAATTCAGCTTTTAGATTGGATCTCATTAGAATGTACAGGCATAGCTGCTGATAGCAACACAACGGTCCTGGTAATGTGCCGCCGTGTTTGTCGCATTAATGCAACTAAAGTTCACAGACTAATTTATCTTTGGTGTGCCAGTCTCTTGGGGGGACTTTACGCGTTGAATTTGTCAAAATCAGAAGTCAGAAAACACAACGTTTGAGAAACACAAAACCACCTGCTTCGCACCTGTTAGGGGAATGAGGGAACTGGCACGCTTTATTTTTCACAGTGCAGTTTAGCAAAACATTAGCATTCACTGGCGATGCCCGACAGCCAAATGCTATTTTTCCTCACCATGTGAGTCGGAGATGTCAGTTCCTATTTGACAGCTCATTTGTCAGCCCTTTAGGCTTCTGTTAGGCATCTTCCTCTCACTTTACGCTCATGCAGACCCTCCACCTGTCCTCTCAGGTGGAAACATCCCTGGACCGTCGCCCGTGGTCCAACAGGCCTCTCGTGCCAAACCGACAGACGCTCACGTATGCTTGCACACGAACACAGCTGGGAAAGAAACAACGTCCACCGAGACTGAAGCTGTTTTTTTATTCATTAGGAGTTTCTTCTGGGATTGCAGCCAATTACTCTTAACATTTAACAGATGTGCTTGTTGCAAAACCGAAATTTGCGATTATGCTATAATCAAGCGATAAGAAAAACAATAATTACTTATCCACTCCTAATTTTCTGTCTTGTTAATCTTAATGCTAGATGTTTCCCAGTGGTAAACAGTTTTGCACGTTCCCCTTCTATTTGAAAGGAGTACAGTAGAAAATAAACATTATCATGCTGATCTCCTTCTCACGGGTCTTGTTCTGCCAACTTTCCATCTCCTTTACTTGAGTGCCTGAGGGGAAGCGCTTGTACGAGAGGAGTTGTTTACGCACTGCAAAAGTGGACTTTTGAAGTAAATTCAGGTATTTTATTCTTATCAGCCGTGTGTAGCATTTGATATACAAACATAATCACATAAAGCAGAGATGTGAGAAATATACCAACTTTTGATAAATCTAAAAAGAAAAGGGAGGCTCAAACTACTGCTACTTTTGTAGCCAACGCATTCTGATGGCCATTCCCTACAAGTTGACCTGTTTTTTTTGGTACGGATGAGCATAATAATTATTAAGATTCACTGCCATTGACGGCTTTAGAAGTCAAATATCCATGTTAACTGGGAAGGCTGATTTATCAAACCCTATTGATTTATATGAATGTATGCTGATTGGGGGATAAGTATAACGACCTATTGTCTGGATCAACAAACAACATAGACATTCCAAACTCATTTAGCATTTTAGATTCCAACAATATTGCAGTTATTGTTTTGAATATTCCTTGATGGTACATTAGACACTCAGTGATGTGCAGTCTCATTTGTAATTACTTATTTTTTTTGTTAAATATTATTATGATACATGCTTTAATATTGGTTTGTGAGCTACAATTGCTTCCCTGCTATTTAATGGCAACCTGTCCAGGGTGTACCATGTCTCAGTCAAAATCAACTGGGATAGCCCCCTACCCTACCCCGCTTACCCTAATGAGGACAAGCAAGCACTATACAAAATGGATGAACGCTACAATTGCACACAAGGCATCCGAGCCCTCACTGATTCTCCTTTGAGACACTTTTACCCGCAACGTTTTTAAGTGCAGTGCTTCTCAACTATTTTACTGACACGATTGTGTTTGACAGGTTGCCCTTCCCTGAAATTATTGTGAGTATTTCCATTCTCAAGACAGAAAACAACATTAGTTTCTGGAAGAAAAAAAACTCACAACACAATGAACATCAAAAGTAATTTTTTTTTTTTTTTTTTTGCCATTTTGCCCAAGGGGAAATCATTAACAGGAATCACAATGAACTAATTTGTTTCCATCCATCCATCATTGATACCGCTAAGCCTCACTCGGGTTCAAGCCTACTTAGTGTAGGATAATGCCATTAAAGGTGTATGTGCAAGTTGTACAAACGTCTTCAATGAACCTGCATAGAGAAAACTCATCCAAGTACAGGGGAGAGCATGCAAACTCCACACAGTCCCAGATTCAAACCCCAAAGAGATCGACAGACTCAAGTCAGATAGTGGCGCACAGAGTCCAAAGCAAACTTGGTGAAGCAGCATTTAGCTATTATGCTGCACACAAATGGAATAAGTTGCCAACAGAAGTGACGTCAGCCCTAAGCATGTTTTTAAGTCCAGGTTAAAAACTAAAAGCTTTTTAGAGCACTTCCACTTTTAAATGATACTTCTTGCACTGTATGCTGTTTTAATTGTATTTTTATTTTTCTCTCTCTTTAAAGCTGTTTTTTTCTTTGTTTTTAAATGCTTTTAATCATGTAAAGCACATTGAGTTAGCTTGTGTATGAAATGCTCTATATAAATAAATTAGCTTTGCTTTGCTTAATGCTAACAAATGGCAAAGGTCTCTTTATTGCTTGACAATTACTATGTTGTTGTGAAGGCAAAATATGTGCACTTCTGGTGCAGTTTTTTATTTATTTATTTTTTTAAATCTCTAATCCGTTAATTTTTTAAGGGGTATGTAATATGAGTTTGAAATCATATTCAAATTTAGGGATCATAGTTTGTGGTTTACTTACATTTTAAACATTAATACACTTTTATAAACATTTTGGAGGGGCGTCAATTACTTGCATTGCTTTGCTATTCTCTGCAGGTCTCAGTCCCTACGAGTTTGCTGTGCTTTTGTTATTGTGACACATGCATTAATAATGGTTTGTAAATTACAATTGTACCTTGTGATTAGTTGCCGCCCGGTTCAGGGTGTACCCCGCTTCTCACCCTAAGTTAGCTGGTACAGGCTCCATCTCGCCTGCGACCCTAATGAGGACAAGCACTACAGGAAATGGATGGATGCTACAATTGCACATAAGGTAGCTGAGCCCTCAATGATTCGCACTTTGAGACCCTCACCTGCAAGGCTCTGAAGTGCAGCGCTTCTGACCTATTTTACTGACATAATTGTGTTTGACAGGTTGTTCTTCCCTGATATTAGAGAGTAGTTCCATTGTAGAGAGAAAAAAAACTCCCAAAAGAGTACATAAAACCCTTTGTAAACCTCATTTAGCCCAAGTGAAAAACAAATCTTAGTAGTGAACTTGTGTGGAGCAGGGGACTTGTTACCAACCTTGGCCCCCAGAAGAAGCCCATTTAATTAATGAAGACGATGCCACTTAAAGTGTATGTGCAAGTCACAAAACTAGCCGTACAACTGAAAGAAACAAACACTACTTGGTGGAAAAGCAGTATCACTGTTATTAGGGGGCGACAGATATGGATTTTTTGTGGCCAATGTTGATTACGATATTTGGCAGAGTAAAATTCTGATAACCGATTAATCGGCCAATTAATGTTTAAACTAGATAATGAATAAAATAACTTCTTGTTTGGTCCCATGACGCTTACAACAATAAAGATATTAGAGGCAGAACAGAGGGGGGGCCCCGCGTACAACCACACGTTTTACAATACTTTGTCCTTTAATATTTTTTACCTCTACAACAAAGAGAAGAATCCGCAAAAATCGGTTGGGGTTTTTTTCTTCTATTTTTTTTTTTCCTTTTTTGGGGGGTCAGGTTGTTTGAATGTTAACTGTCCATGGTTTTCTGACAAGTTCCTGAGCCCACGTGGCAATACCCTTTAGAAAACGGTGCTGTTTTTTAATGTAGTGCCGCTTAAGGGATCGAAGGTCAGGAGCATACAAATGAAGTTGTACATCAAGCAAGAATGGGAAAGAACTCCACCTACAAAGCTTCGACAGTTAGTGTCCTGAGCTCCCAAACGCTTGTTGAGTGTTGTTAAAAGGAAAGGTGATGTAACACAGTGTTAAACATACCCCCGTCCCAGCTTCTTAGCATCGTGTTACAGGCATCAAACTCAAAATGAGTGAACATTTGCAAAAAAAAAACTAGTTTATCAGTTTGAAAATTAAATATCTTGAATTTGTAGTGTATTCCATTGAATGTAGGTTTACAAGGATTTGCATATCATTGTATTCTGTTTTAATTTACGTTTTACACAATATCCCAACTTAAAGTGGAAATGGGGTTTGTTGGACTGACTTCAGCTCCATTACCTAAATTTTAGATTTCTCGCTAATGCTGCAATAATTGAAACTAAAAATGCAGAGGTGATAATGATGGTTGAGGAGCTTATTAAGTAAATGCTAATATGGCGTCTCCGTCAATGGGTACAGTTCCTCTAGTGAATGCAAATGCTCCGTTTAACCCTGTGCTGCTGATTTTATGAACAGTCTAACAGTCTGGGGCCCCCTGCTACGCACACACACAGAAAGAAAACAGCGCAACTTGATTGCAAAGTAAATATCAAGTCACTGATTTATTTTGCTGGTCGTCAGTTTTTACTGACACTTAATACGCTAAAATGTTTCAATCAAATTGCCACACAAATAATCACCTCCAATTTTTAACCACAGTCATTAGTCAGTAATTTTTATTCACTTACAATTACTGTTCTTTCACCGCACTCTCAAGTTTGTACTTGGGGAAACAATGTGTTCATCGATAAAACCCTTTTTACATCATATCAACGTCCACCAAATACGGTATATTACTCATGCACTGCCGGTAATTTTAACAGTTTGGTCAAGTTAATAAGTCTGGCCCCTGACAGCACTTTTCAAGGTGAATCAACATGTATGATTGCTCTTTCTTTAATACTGCTGATACCCAATGATGCATAAAGCCTTGAGGACAAATACATAAAAATCTATCTTTCAAAACGGCTTAATAAATGTCCCATATCTTCACACCTGACATCTTATATACAGTAACTCAGTGTAGTGTGTATCCCTTGCGACTGACACAGTAAGGAAAAACAGAGTGAGCAAGATTAGCTAGAGAATAATTTGGTTCTTGAAGCTGCGGTTGAGGTCTTTGTGTGGCAGGACAATAGAGTTGAGGATTATCACCTCTCTGGGAATGGACACATTACAACCTGAGGGTGAATAAAAAATATACAAAATGTGTGTGTTGTTATAATGACAAGCTGGTGCCTGGTAGAATGCACGAAATGTGAAACAATGAATAAACAAATGAAATATAAGGAATATTACCAAGAATAGTAATGGATGGGGTGAGTTTTCCTTCTCTGAAGAGGGTCTCACTGTCAATCTTTGCGTATGGGTCATTGGGGTTTGGGTCACTGGGAGTTCCTTCTACTCGAGCCCATTTGCCAATAGTGCTATCCCATCCTACGATGCTGTTCAGGACACAGCTATGGTCCTGAAGGTCAAAATATGGACACAAACAGAAAGAATGAAATAATAAATCTCACATAGAATCCATTAAATTATGTGCAGTTTAGATCTGCTTTATGGGGGGAAATGAGAGCAGCCTGAAATGTTTAAGTGACATAGCTGTACAAATTAATCATTATATATTGGCATATCGTGCCATCCATTTTTTGTACCTCAGAATTGTGAGGCAAGTGTGCTAACCACTGTGCTCCATCCACTGTGCTGCTTTATACTAGACTATTAGGAGACAAATACATGCGCCTTCAACGTTAGTATTTTCACTCACAGACAGGCCCATACGGACTGTTGATTTTCTGTTGGACTTTGTTTTGTTCCTCAAACTTTGCCTTGTGGTGAGGTGTATATTTGTGCATTGTCACTTCTTTTCCTGTGGAGGATTCTTTTGTGCTCATCTTTGCAATTACTTTTACTTGCTCTCGTCTGCAAGGCTCTCTCGTGTCTTGTCCCAACTATGTCTCGTCTTTGTCATTAGTCTATACAGCTCCCCTGATTTCTTCTGTCTTTGTTTACAGTCGGTGTTGTGCTCTGCTGTACTTGTTCATTCCAATGTTTTGTTCTTGTCTTTGTTCCCTGGTCTATCAGCATTCTTGTTATTGTGTGAAAAGGGACATTCTCTGTTGCATGCCTGCCATGAGCTGCTTGCTTGCATTTGTGTTCTCCACACTTGTGACAAGTGTTTTGCTTTGTGTCTAAAGTCAGTTGTATAACCAGGACAAAACACTGCAAAGTTGTCAAAAGTGACAACACGGTTTGAGTTCTATGGGATTTGTGGGGGTCTTTACCATTCTGAGCGTGCGTCCATTTCACATGCACAAATAAGGGAATATGTATAGGACATGAGAATGATCTAGGATTTCTGCTATTTTTAAATGTTTCACATACAGAGAACACTTCCATACAATGGCCCATTTTAAACAGCAGCAAAAATGTCAAGGCTCTGTTTATCATTTGTTTTTCTTTGTGGTGCAGTGTCTGGGTGAGCGATGGTGGGCGCACCTGTCGCCAATTGTAATCGGTAGCCCTTTTAGGTGCCGCCGTGACAGTGTGCGAGTGTCAAAATATTCACTCCTTCACATTCATGTACGTCGCTGATGTTTACCTCTGCCTGTATACTTGCCATTAAGTTTTTATCCTGTGTTCTTACGGTTTGCCATCTAACAGTAAGCACATCAAGAGTCCCTTATAGTGCGCATTGTCAACTTTTTATTCCGGGAGTCTCGTTCTTTTGCTGTGACACCATCCACCCAGCATCTTAGTTGACTCAAGTAGTAGTTTGTTTGTTCATTACACTGACCTTTTGTCATGTCTCCTTGTGTTATTCATTTTGTTATATTCTCCCGTCACGCGTCTCTAGTAGTTTTGTATTTCACGCCCTTGCGTGCTCCTTTTGTTTCATTCAAATTTGGTTTTGGACATTTTGTCTAGAGTTTATTTTGGGGATCTGCATTCACGGCACAGCCGTCCCTGACAGAAAATGCCTGAAGATGTTTTACATTTGGATAGCGATGGCAACACTCGTTACAATAGCCTCGAGTCAGTATAACTCAACTGTAATCTGATTACATAAAGTACTCTCTCTATCAAGCTGGCTTTAGGGGCTTACCTGTAGAGTTGCGCCATGAAGGATAATGGATTCACGCACTCTAACCCCAGCACCAACAGTAACTCCAGTACCAATGGAGACATTAGGACCCAACTGCATGAAAAAAAATAAATAAATAAGTAATTACAATTATTGCTTTAATCTGTTCAACACGGGGTGCTTGTGCATTCTATTAATAGGGCATTCATATATTAATAGTGTTGAGTGACACTTACCACAGCAGTGGGGTCAATGTTGGCAGTAGGATGAATATAGACATTTCCTAGAGAACAAAAGAAGAGATTTTATAACGTTTAAGTCGATGCAATGTTTGAAGGCAATGACGCAACAGAGTGAATGAGCACTACCTCTTATTTTAGGGCCTCCGTCTTTATTTGAGGCCAGCCTTTCCGGATGACTTTCGTGATACTGGTTGAGGTACAATCGACTTGCATAAATTGCAGACCTGTGGAGGGAGAGAGGAGGGGAAAAAAACAAGCAAACAAACAAACAAACAAAATACAGTGTTACCTCACTTATATTGCGGTTTACCTATTGAGGATTGAGTGCATTGCAGATTTTTTTTTTATATTGATATTTCGCATAATTCGCCATATTGTGGGATATAGTGGGTAGGCTGAATTTTTTTGGGTGGTAAAATAAACGCTTACCAGTCTAAACCATTAAAACTGTAAAAAAAACTAACTAAATAAAATAATAATGATAATTAAACTGAAGAAAAATAATTCAAACACATTACAATGAATACAATGTACATAGTGTACAGTACTACTGTGCATTACTGTATGTTTAAGAGTTTAAAAGGTGTTTAAGAGTATAGAAAGTGTTTATGTGAGTATGGTAGTGCTTTTGAACAGTGTGGGGAAGATTAATAAAGTCTGAGAAGGTTCATGCAGCTGCAAAATGTGTATAGATAATCACAAAAATATGCGGTCACCATTTCATGAATGTCACCTATTGCGGGGGTAGTCCGGAAACAAACCCCCGAGGTAAACAAGGGATAACTGTGGAGTGTTACAGCATATGGTCGATTAGCAAAAAATATCTACAAGCTATGCGGTAAGACAATGACGACGTTCATCTGTTTCACTCACCCTGCCGATTTTATCTGGCTCCAGAATCGTAGTGTTTTATAAACGTAGAGTTTGCCCTGTCCAGCAAGGGCAGTGAAGACGTCCTGTTCCAGCCTGATGGCTTCTGCTCTGTGCCAGCCATTGTTCGGCTCCTCTCTGCCAGGGACATAAACTTGACTTCAGACCTCAGATTTCAGGATGGAAGTGAATGTGCACTTGTACAACATGATGATGTACAATTGATGTCGGTGGTGGAAAAAAATATCCACAAAAAGTAAGCAGTAATTGATTCCAGTGAGTTAAATCAAAACATTAGTCATAGTCAGCCATTCAATTTAACAGTAGTGCATTTTCATAATTAATATTAGATGTTTTTTTTTTTTCTGGTTAGGACTTGTTTTAGGATTTTAAAAAAATGCATTCCATTTTGCCTAAATGGAGATGTACTTTGGGGGCAAAAGCGCAATATATATATCCATCCATTCATTCATTGATGACCATGCTTCCTGGTATAGTAAATAAAGAGTATTAAACGTGCTTCCAGTACAGCATTATACTATATTTTATGAGGGACCAATGAAAACGTTCAACATTTTTGTGTGAGGCTATCTTTATAAAAAGTTATTGAATCTAAATTTGATGTTTTATGTATTTAGCCACTTGGATGGTGATAACCTGAAAAGCCAAACAAAGATTTATCAAACCCTCGCCATATCAGAAATCAGAATTGAATGCAAGCACGATTAGAGTTAAAACGCATCACTTGTCAGCTTCTGATTCAAACCAAAGCCGATCTGTGCATTTGATCAAAACCTTAAGTGGATGGCTCTCCATACTAATCAGTATCTCTCCAAAAGTGTATTGTGAGAGCCGAGAGATGAAACAGAGTGTTAAATATTGATGAAAAGAACTTGTTTAAGGATTCCACCCATAATGGGAGATTTACCAAAAGGGAGGTGTAGTTTGAGGCAAAGTCATCCCTGTGAGATTTTGCACTGCATCTACTTTCATTACTTCCAAGTTCTATAATCAGAAAGTGTGCTGATTCAGTGCTAATCTTCACTTAGGTGGATTGTAGCCTGGTTTAGTATGCAGTATCGCTTGACTTTTTCTGATACACGTAAAAAACCTTGAGGCACAATATCTAGCACACGAAACACAAAAAGTGTAACCTCAAAACTTAATAGAAAATATCCCATGTCTTTTTTCCCTTCCGTGAGTAACTCGAGTACAGTGTTGACTATGACTATTTGTTTAGGCTGAGATTAAAAAGGACTCCCCCCCACACACTTTGACCATGTACGGGATGTCGTTATACAAATATTATTCACAGTGCAGTAGTTCAAAGTGCAGAAATGGAAAAAAAACAAAACAAAAACAAATGTCAATCACCTCATGCTTACGTGTGAGCTGCTGAATTTTTCCACAGGTCATATCCACATGACAATGTGACACCCTAATGCAATGTCTTTGGGAGGACCAACTCATGAACACAAGTATCAAGGGCTTGTCATCATTTAGATATGTCGTCAGTCTTAAGCGGGCCACACACATTGATAATTGTCTGTTAAGATCTGCTTGGAAAATGGTTGTGCCAATAATCCACTTGTTAAATCTGTTCAAAATTTCCAAAGGGTGCCTCTCAAGACGAAGCCAAAGCAAAAGGGTTTTGCCACTTTTAAGCACCCTGGAGGAGTTTGTGGAACACCCAAAACATTTTTAATTGTGCCTGTGGTTAAGAGGACATAGCCATAATCTTTTGCTTAAACACAAATTCTAAAAAGTTAAGAGAAAGATGGGCATGGGAAACAATCACAAAAAATCCTATGGAATTGTTGCTAGGTAGCTCACATCAAACTATAAGTGCTCTAAAATCACACCGTGCAGTTGACATGTACCAACTTACCCATCATATGGAAAACTGATGATTGTGTGGGCAAACAACAACATAGTGGAGGAATAAAAAGGGACAAGAGACAAATGAAGTGAACCAAATTCATAAAATAAAAACTTCCCCACACCCATGGATCCCTGACAGCGGGTTCCACGACTCACAGCAGCATGTCTTGTTGATTTTTCTGGAACACTGTTCCAATATGCTGGAAAATCTCAGGGTTAAAGAGGTAGATACCACAGTTGATGATGTCGCTCACAAATGTGCTTGGCTTTTCCACATAATGCAACACCTAATGAGCAAACAGAGTAGCTGTTATGGTTTTGAGCGGAACCAGAGATGAAAGGATGAGTGTGTATGGAAATAAGTCAGGGAGGTTATATACCTCATTTGTTTCCTCATTTTCAACTATACATCCATAATTCAGGGATTGTTTTCTGTTTGCCTGAGGAAAGAAATGGCAGTGTAAATATATACGTTTGAAATGTGTTAGAATAAACACATACTAAAACAATACAAGCTCTACAATAGCCCACAAAAGCGTGAGTGAAAAAGTTCTATAAAAGACAAACAACTGCCAATCATGATAACTCACCGTCGTTCCGAGTATAACAAAGCTGTTTGGTTCTCCGTCTTCTTTCTGGAAGCTGAGCATCTCTGTCAGAGGGAAGGCTGAGCACACATCAGCATTAAAAACAAAGAAAGCCTGGGGGCCACCAGCGATGATTTGATCTCGGAAGTGATAGATGCCTCCTCCAGTACCCAGGGCTGCATACTCTTGCAAATACCTGGTGCACAGGAAAAGACATGCTGTGGTAAGTATGCCTGCCTAGAGAGACTGAAAGACGAGGTGGCCGAGTGGTTAAGGCGATGGACTGCTAATCCATTGTGCTCTGCACGCGTGGGTTCGAATCCCATCCTTGTCGGAGTTCATTATTCGTGGCTTTTTTCAGGTTGCTGCTCTGTATAACACCACGAACATGGTGGGGGCAAAGGTCCTCACCCCCGCAATATTTCCTATTCAGATGAAGGATTCGTACAACTACAGATGCAGGACAGCACCTGTGTGTAAGGGAATGCCATAATGCTTCAACAAGGATGCAGCTGCTGCATTTTGAGGGCTCTCTGTGTAAGAGACTTAATTGTGCAAGTACTTTGCCTTGAAGACTGCAAGGTGGGATAATCGAAACACATCAGCATAGAGGAGATGCCCTTGACTAGGCCTCCATGTAAAATGCATGTTGTTAACGATGACATTGAATCACCTTAAGGCCCGCCGAGCGCCACTCAATTGTCGAGTGACCGTCATCCACTAGTTTTACTGCGATTCCAAAATTTGAATCACAGGTGAACGGCGTCACAATGTCGCTGACGTAACGGCCAATCAAAAAGGCCATGTTGTATCGCATGATCTTTCACAACAAAAAAAGACATTTTCCGGGTAAGACTCGAGATTCAGCTGGCCTCCGCCAAGCCGTACCAACATTGTGTTCTGCATTATTTATACTTTTATATGTACCTGCAGCTAAAAAGCAAAGCGTGGAGAGTCTCTGTCGCTAAAATATACACGTGAAATCAATGAATGGGGCTATCATTGCCCAGAGCCTTTGAAATATCCACACACTCCTATATTTCTAATCTATTTCCTCCCTTTGGAAATCCACTTCTTCCTTGACAATTGGGCCATGTTGTTCTTGGTTCAATAAAATGATAATATGTTGCGCCTCAAAATGTGGTTTCCCAATAATGTACTTTTTCTGTTGCAGCGAGTTGGTTATGTGTGCAGAGGGTCAACTGCTTCGTATGTGGGTGTGAGTTGCCGACTGTACTTTTTTTTTTGATTCGATTGTCCAATTCAGTCGTGTTTGGCTGCATTGCTCGGTGTGCGGCGGGCCTTAGTGGTTTACAATTTGGGTGGAACCAGCCAAGAATCTTTCATGTTACTACTGCTTTCATGTTATTGCTTTCTTTTCCTGAAGTAATCTTTTTAGTGTGTTTCGGCTCCAAACCACACCACTACTAAATTATTAAACTAATTTAACAAAGAGCCAAATCAGTTCCTTCTGTGTTTTTTCGACATACTTGGCAAATAAAGATGATTCTGATTCTGATTCTAATTCTGATCTGTATTTATGTGATTTTACCTGATGGAAATTTTGAATTCCTGTTGAACATTGGAAAGGAATCTGGTGAGTTCTTCATTAGGCTGGTAAAACCCGATGAGTAGTATCTCCTTCATATTTGGTACCTGTTGGGAAAACAAAAATAAGTAGACGGCGACAAGACTTCGTACAATTTGAGTGCTGCCATAAACTTGGCAATGACGTTACCTTGGCACATGCTTCGATGTGATGCTGCAGCATGGGCACACCAGCTACTGGAAACAAGGGTTTAGGAACTTCAAATGACAGCGGCCTAAACCTTGTGCCTGCAAAGGAACATATTACACAGAATTAAAGGAGACATACTGTGAAATATATGCTTTTTAATGAATTGTATACAATTAATTACGACCGTGTGGTCTGCATTGCCCGCACGCAGTAAGTCGGATTAATTTCCAGTGAGGGTTGGACTCCGCCATGGCTGCCACTGATTTTGTTCATGACCTTTATGGATAATATTTCTAGGCGCATGCTGAGGGGGTCCGGTTTGGTGACCTCAGTATTATGTCTCTGCTTTTTGCAGATGATGTGGTTCTGTTGGCTTCATCAAGTCACGATCTTCAACTTTTACTGGAGTGGCTGGCAGCCAAGTGTGAAGCGGTTGGGATGAAAGTCAGCACTTCCAAATTTGAGGCCATTGTCCTCACTCGGAAAAGGGTGGCGTGTCCCAAGTGGAGGAGACCCCGAGGTAGCTTGGGGAGGAATGGAGAGGGAGATCGACAGGACTGGTACAGCGTCTGCAGTGATGTGGACTCTGTATCTGTCTGTCATGGTGAGGAAGGAGCTGAGCTGAAAGGCGACGCTCTTGATTTACCAGTCGATCTATGTTCCTACCCTCACCTATGGTCACAATATGTGGGTCGTGACCGAAAGAAAAAGATTGCAGAAATGAGTTTCCGTCGCAGGGTGTCCGGGCTCTCCCTTAGAGATAGGGTGAGAAGCTCAGTCATCTGGGAGGGGCTCAGAGTTGAGCCGCTGCTCCTCCACATTGAAACGAGCCAGATGAGGTAGCTCCGGCATCTGGTTAGGACGCCTCCCTGGTGAATGTTACGGGAATGATCCACCGGTAAGAGGCCATGGACGACCCACGACACGCTGGAGAAACTATGTCTCTTGGCTGGCCTGGTAACGCCTCGGGATCGCCCCAGAGGAGCTGGACGAAGAGGGAAGTCTGGGGTTCCCTGCTAAAGATGCTACCCCCACGACCCGACCCCAAATAAAAGGAAGAAGATGGATGGATTGATGGATGTCTTGTAACATTGTGGCCATAAGATGACTGTACACTACAGTATTTTCTCAGTGTGCCATGGGAGGGTCTGGGACTAGGTCAGGACTTGTCAGGATCAGATTTTCCTCATCCACCTGATAGGTCACTCCTACATCACCTTTCAACAACCTAGCAGGCAAATGGTCCTTTTCACCTCTTTATCTTAGCAGCCACTTTCAATTACATCTTTTCAACCGAAGGAATAACTGTGATGTAGCATACATCACTAAAGGGTTCCTCTAGGTGTAGGAGATCCAAAACCTCTGACAGTTTTAAGCTGTGTTAAAAAAAAAACAACAACAACTAAAACCTATCCTAGCATCAAACTTGCCAGTGCGTTTAAACGGGTTAATTACATCATGGACTAAATAAGGACGCTAACAGGTGTCTTGTAGTCCTGATACCCGCTCACACTTTACTAAACATAAAACCAGTGCTTGTGTACGCGAAGTCGTTCTAAAATTATTATTCGGTCATATTTTAAAGGTTGCAGTCACCCTTACTCGTGCTACGCCACGTCAACGTAATATAACGTGACTAATGTAGCATTGACGAGCGATAGCGTATTAGAATTTCAACTGCCCGTATATGACAAACCGCTGACAGACTCTGGAGACAAGACGATGCGTTATTCTTACCTTTCTGAGGTCCGCCTATTAAAATAACCGCCTTCAGCATTTCGAACAGCAAGCTGTGATTAGTGTCAGTCACCAAAACACAAACAAAACTAAACAAAATACACTGGTGCGACTTCAGTTGTGAGTACTTCCGCATACAAACGTGACGTTACATCCAACATGGAAAACATGGCGCGGGGTACGTGGCTTGGAATATAACAGTTCATCCTCTCAAACAAGGAGATTTAAATTGGGATTTGATGCTGATCCTGGCAAATACATTAAACAAAAAAAAAAGATAAAATTGAATTTAAAAAAAAGAAAAAACTACTCCGAAAATATAAAATATGTGTGATATACAAATGCATGAATTATTAATTATTATTACTGGATGAATATGAAGATGTGTGTCCATACTGTCAAGCGAATTTTCAGGTAAAGTAATATTTCAAATGTGGCTAGATGACACTCTCTTAACTTGCATTTTTATATGATTAATCAAAAGTACATTCAATTATTTTCAATATGGTTCCAAGCCCATGCAGAGAATAAACGCTAACCCGCCATCCACTAATTCTATCATTTATGTATTCATCTGCACAAAGATTATTTCAGCTCAATAATATCAAATTTAAAAGTGTATTGCCGCAATGCTCCTTTTAGTGTTTGAAGTATCATATCCCAATTTTTTAAGTTCTGTTTAATGTGACTGAATTGGAAAAGGAATCAAGTCTTTGCCATTTGATAGTGTGGTGTTGTGGTTTGTAAAAGTTTATCTTTTGTAGAAGATCTTATATTTGTTATTTGACTTGAGTGGAGTTGAAGGAGTGAAGTCAGCTGTCAGGCAAGAAAACTCACAAAAGGCAACAAACAGCTTGTACACAGTTTGAATGGAAAAGTTTACTTGAATATTTCCTCATTAAAACATAACCTAAAGTCAAACTGTTTCCCGTGCGGTAGTGTTCTGAACTCAAACATATGCAAATCAGATGTGCAACAGCATCAAACAACCAGAATAACATTTTAGTCAACAGTCACCAGGGGACACTGCTTTCGTTTTTAACGGCAGAAAGAAGAATTTCAAGAGCTTTCATATCTTCCAGGTTTGTTCTTTCCCATCCCCACAGAAAGAGGCTGCATTACATTATCTTAATGAAAGAGTCAACTGAAATGTTAAAAGCGCAACACGATTAGAATGTGCATATTATACAGAGGCATATGCATCACAGTACATCAAATATACAATGTATCAAAACAATGCATGAAGGTTCTTCCCAAAAATGTTCCGGTTTTATAAAAGCATTCCGTTGCGACGGCATGGCATTTTCCTCTTATTAGTGCATTATTAAACATGAAATCCAATCTCGTTTCAAAACAACATGTACCATATAAACGTCATAGCTCCAAGTCATGTCTAAAATGAACTACACTTATTACATTTCAGTTAGCTCACACGATCCAGTAGAATGCATGAGATGTGCTGACTGACGCCCACTGATTATTTATCATTTTCGATTGCTTCATGAGTGAAATGTAAAAGAGGTTGGCAATTAAAAGAAGTTTTTGAATATTCCCCCCCCCCCCCTAAATGAATGCAGTCATTTCAATTTCAGATAAAAAAGGCTTATATAGCACATAAAAAGCAAGGGTAAAGACCTCCATGTTAAAAAGGGAAAAACATGCATTTGATCATTCCTGCAGATAACCTTGATCAATACTAATACACATAAACTAATACTAAAGTCCCACTCTACTGAAAGGTAAGCTAATGCAGTATAACAAAAGGTTAGCCATAAAAGAAAGAGGTTAACAATTTGATGACTGTTTGATGACTAAAAAAGGTTGTGCAGGAAACAATAGTCCAATATAACTTAACCCTTTTCTACAGGGTAATCTGGTTGTACCTATAATGTATGTGTGTGTGTGTGTGTCTATATCTATATCTATATCTATATCTATATCTATATATATATAAATATATATATGAGTGCAAATTGACAGTGCTAAATGTCCCTTCTTAAGGGGTGTTCATAAACAATATGATCACAATATGCATATGGAAATTGCTAGTATTATTATAAAATGACATTGAACAGATGACGCGTGAAAGTAGATGGGGGAAAAACATGGAATGGCCCATACTTGGACCGGTTCTTGACTTTGCATTCTACCGCAAAACTCAACGTATGTTTAACCAGTAGCAACCAAGATAGTATGGCTTCCATCCACTTTTCAATTCTTTTTAATCATCTCCTGCTGTACTGGTCTTTGCGTTTGCGTAGCACCTCCAGGACGCGAGCCCGAAACAGAGTCCAGTCCTCGTCGTCCAGCTGCTTGAGTCCCAGCGCCAGATGGAGCTCTGTACAGTGGCTGCGCAGAAAAGGATTGTACGCCTTCTCGTCTCCAACGGTCGACGGACACTGAAAAGCAAGCAGATGATTTGACTGAGTAGATTGAAGACAACACAAAACACCGAGTCAACAATAACTGCAACTTACTTTTTTTTAAAGGGTTGTGTTATGTTCTAATAACCAAAAACTGTACTCAAAAGCCTGAACTCTCAATTCAAGAGCATTTGAACCGATTGAATTTGAAAATGAGCACTGCCTGAAGTTGTTCAGTTTTATTTAAAATGTCAAGTGATGTTTTAAACTATAGCATTTTGGCACAGCTCGTTCAAGTGTGCGGTGAAGTTCAAAATATTTGGTGCACTGACGTTTTTAAGTTCCTCGTTATATAGTGTACTCTATGGTCTAATCAGCCTGTCATCTTCAAAATAATAGAGTCAAGTTGGGGGCCGTAGTAAATAATAAATCTTTTATTAACATATTCAAGTGTGCTCTTAATGTTCAACACCTTAAGATGTCTGGGTTGGTGACATTTTTAAGCTTGTCTTGTTTTATAGTGCATTGTGCAGTTTATTCAGCCTATCATCTTCAAAATAACTACAAAGATCGAAGTTGGGGACTGTACTGCATAATACTTTTGTATTACATGTTCGAATGCGCTTCGGTAGTACCACTGATCGATTCATCGGTCGGTTGATTAAATCAGCTGAGTTTAGCCCTTTTTAAAATAATCATAATTGTCTGGAGTTTAACCCATTTAAACGTTGATATATTTTTTATTTCTCATGAAACAGCAAATGCTGTTAAGTGTCAGTCACGCAGAATGATGTCCTTGTGCCGTTTGTCCATTATGTGATGCTCTGACTCCATTCAACCCAATAAGCATCCTTCCTGAGCTGATGATGTGGTTTTCCCAGTTCTCGCGTGGTTGTGCATGAACACCGCCAACATTTACAACAACAATGGTGGGTTATCGTGTTACGTTCGCGATGCAGAAGCTCGTGAGCATGATGTTGCTTTCGCAGCAAAGTCTTCTGCTCCTCTACTACAAGCGCATAGATATGATCATCTTCTCTTAGCTGTGCAGATTGTATCATGAGACAAGGAGGTGCGACACCAACTAGCAGTTTCACACTGATAGCCCTGACACACTGTACGTAGGTGATAAGGACTTCCTGCGGGAATCTAGAAAATAGAAATCTTTGTGCGGCAGGAAGAGAGCGGCGATGTATCACTCTCACCGTGCACTGCTTCTCGTCTCGTTGCTGCAGCACCCACTGATATTTGTTTTCCCTGGCTGCGTTTCGTGGTTCCACCTCGGCAGCGAACAGCAGATTGTCGACAGCGTACTCGTGACCTGAGGGGCGGCCAGTGTACAGGCATTCATGTGACTCGAAGTTAAACAAGCATTGCCTACCAGCATATTAACACTTAAGTGAACGCTCTGCACTGAAATTGACAGTATTTGTTGAATACTTACAGCTTTGCTCTGAATACAGGAAGTCCTCGAGTTACGACGCACTCGACCTACGACGTTTCGACTTTACGACGCCCGCGCCTCGTTCACCATTTTGTCCCAGCACCATAGTGTTTCTGCTTAGCTAGTGCATAGTGCTTGTCTGTGTTTGTGCGGCGGGAGTATCTTTGCATTTTTCGCCCGCCTTTTTTCACACTCTCAGCAGTACTGGTAAGTACAGCATCTTATTTTTTTATTTGAATGTATTTTAGTTTCTTTATACGAAGTGTTAACCTTTCCTGCTACGGTCACCTGACCGTGGTCGGGAGAGGCAGAGGTTAACTCCCTTCTCTCGTTGCACAGCTGAGCTGGGTGGCGGCAACAATAAAGGCACGAAGCACCGATTTGCTGCTTTAATGGCTTTATTAGCTCCTCTGCACATTCAACGTCAACGGGTCCTACGCTACTCTTCCCCGGTCGCCGTCACTACAGTTGCTACTGTACACACTCGCACCGGCGCGCGCACTCCTTCCTCCTTCGCAGTCCCGTCTCCCTCACACATCGACGCACACGCCCACACACACTGAGCTTGCTGTCACAATCCCGTGGGACAATCCCCGTAACAGAACTATTTCGCCATAATTTTCGACTTTAACGGTAAAATCCGACTTACGCGGAAATTCGTGTTACGTCACCAGTGTAGGAACGGAACTCGTTCATAAATCGAGGACTTCCTGTACAAACTGTGTTTGTGCATATCCACAACACGTTAACATTAATGTGAGTTGTGTGTGCGTCAGCAAGCTTCATACCAGGCCAAAGAAGAGTATCATCATTCAAAGAGCCGACTGTGTCGAGCGATGACAGCATTGTTTTGGCGCTGCCTTCAAACATCCTCCCTTTAAACAACAGAAACACACTTGACTCAAGAGTTTTTTTTGTTTTGATTACATTTATCTGTTCAGGGTCTTGTAGGCCGTGGCACAGAGGATGAAAACCTCATTGGGGAAGCTAGGGGCAGCAGATGTGACTAAAAAGCTGTGAGTACCTCATTTATATTTGACACTTTACTTTGGTTGTTTTTAAATATTGTAGTTAGGGTTGAAACGATTCATCGAATAACTCGAATTATTTGTTTACAAAAAAAAAAGTCAAAGCATAATCTCTGCCTTGAAGCTTTTGCAGTGCTAATTTTTCCACACACACACTAATGTTATGGCAGACACACGCATCACTTGGTGTGGAAATAAGTTAGCACGATAGCGGTGTCCCTAGAGGGAAGAATGTGTAAATGACACAAAACGTGCAAAATTTGGGGTCATTTCACACTTAAAAATGAAGTCTGGGGTGGTGACAATTTGTCTCCTGCAGAGGCGAACTAACGTACCACAAAAACACGTTGCTGATCCAAGGTATCGATGTTATCTTATTTAATATAGCCTATAGCCTGTCAGCGCTATTTAGAACGTATTGTCATGGCCGAATAAGTATCACGTGATCGCGTGACACTTCGAGATCGGCGGATGAACATAATCTTTGTGTGTGTGGTATCCTCTTTTGAGATTATCGGTGCACACCACTGACAAAACGACTATTAAATGACTTATTTTTCATCTTCATGTGTGGGGTCTGTCACAGATAAAAAAAATCTTTTAAGATTTGAAAAATCCTTGTGTGTGTACCAGGCCTTAATTAGTTCTGCTATGCAGTAGATGCATTAAGCTCCGTCATCATCTTTTTTTAAGTGTGGAATGATTCCAAACTTGGGACATTTTCTATCTTTTACAGACTCTTTTCTCCTGGTTTACCGCCATCGTCCCAACTTATTTCTACACAGGTTGGTGCATGAGTCTGCAGTAATATTAGTCCATGTGGAAAAAGGATCACTGCGAAGCTTCAAGGAAGAACTTTTGCTTTGACTTTTTTTTGTAATCACATTATTTGACTTATCGAATTAATTGTTTCAACTCTACTTACCGCATCCGGAAAGGAACACCAGGTCACCAGAGAAAAGGCTTGAGGGAGCACCTAGTGGCCGGCCATCCAGCAGGTAGATCATGTGGCCCACTGTGTGTCCTGGCGTAAAGAGGGCCTTAAAGTGCAAACACCCGACTGTTACCGAGTCCTTGTGTGACAGAGGGCTGACAAGACACAAAGAAAACAATGGTACACTATCACCATTGAAGACATTATATCGCACACTTGGCACCTCGGATGAGGAAATGGAATTAAATTTGTTATTATTCAGCACGGTAACTGGGAAGCAGACACCACCAGCGCAAAAAAAAAAGAAGCTGAAAATGAAATAATTACATTGTCTCCCTTATCAACAAACGCAGTTACAACCTGCACTGAAGTACAGTTTATCAGACCATAATAATTCACTTGAAGTTAGCTGTTCTGTGGTGTGTTCCTACAGAGAGATCTCTGTGCGTGCACTCTGTTCATGTATTGCTATATTGAGGAAGCTGTAACTTACTGTGTCAGGCCAGGAATGTTATCAGCTGCATTTCCATAAACTTTACATGAGCCATGAAGCCTTTTCAGTAATTTGTTTCCCCCACTGTGATCCCTGCAGATAAAAGACAGCAGCAACTGCATGCGGTGATTTGACTCGACAATTCCCTTAAACATTTAGAGTTGATTTGTGGAGAGCAAGTATATTTGGTCAAACTTGATATATTCTAAGCTCACTGGGGGTGGTAAACCTATAAAGCTTGATAGTGTACAGTGTACACACTACATGGACACGCATATTAAACAAAAACCTGAGTTAATCATTTTGTGGTTGGAGACAGTTATTTTAGATAGTGCTTTTCGAATTTGCAGTGTGTATTATTTATCCACATAATTTTTTACAGTACAATGTTAAAAATAACATTGAAAAACTCACCAATGTTTGTGCGTACACAGGATGGCTTCTAGCATCACCCCCTCCTCCTCGAGGACTCCCTAAAAGTTGGGAAAGATGTTATAACCTTCACTGCCTAGCAAATTATTCAGTTATTGAATCTATACAATTAAATATGAATAACACTCCATCCATCCATTTTCTAACGGGCTCCTCATTATCATCGCAGATTGAGCTGGAGCCGATCCAAGCTGAGTAGGACGTGAAGCTGG
The DNA here is from genome assembly GCF_024500385.1 of Phyllopteryx taeniolatus. Classification (NCBI taxonomy): domain Eukaryota; kingdom Metazoa; phylum Chordata; class Actinopteri; order Syngnathiformes; family Syngnathidae; genus Phyllopteryx; species Phyllopteryx taeniolatus. The sequence goes on along the minus strand of NC_084513.1, from coordinate 16,655,003 downwards.
TAACCAGTAAAATTTTGGCAGTGCGTGTGACTTACGCTCACTTGTGGCAGACAAACGCATTACATGTAGTGTACAGTACACCTTCCTTCACATTGTTATTCACGGAGTTGAACTAGCATTAGCGGTAGCCACAATTTTGCGCACTCTGGTCAGATGACTGTCACCGGAAAAATTAGTCCAATAGCACGCAGTTGGAGGGCGCTTGCTAAAGAAATTTATATTCAATCTAGAGTTAAATTTTCTAAAATTAACTTAAAACATTTAGTACATTAAGTTTGGTAGCACTGTGAGCTAATATGGCTATATCTGGGCTGGAGGCACAAACTCAATGTATCACTACGGGCCCAAATATCAATGTCTGATTTTTAGCATTTTTACAATACAAATGTAAGATAAAAATTAAATATAGCCAGAGGTGGGTAGTAACGCGCTACATTTACTGAAGTAACATTTTGTAAACATTTTGTAAACTGTACTTTAAATGCACTGTACTTTTGACTTTTACTTGAGTGTTTATGTGAAGGATCGAATGCAGCCCTATGGGGGGGCACAAGTCAGTGCAAACTGTAGGCCGGTCCCAAGCCCGGATAAATGCAGAGGGTTGCGTCAGGAAGGGCATCCGGCTTAAAACCTTGCCAAACAAATATGAGCGTTCATCCAAAGAATTCCATACCGGATCGGTCGTGGCCCGGGTTAACAACGTCCGCCACCGGCGCCGTCAACCTGCGGGGCGCCGTTGGAAATTCAGCTACTGTGGGTCGAAGTCAAAGAAGAAGAGGTGGAAAGCGGGTTCTTCGGCAGAAAGAGAAGAGGCAAACACAGAGCCTAGAACTGAATGTGGGGACTTTGAATGTTGGGACTATGACAGGAAAATCTCGGGAGTTGGTTGACATGATGATTAGGAGAAAGGTTGATATATTGTGTGTCCAGGAGACCATGTGGAAAGGCAGTAAGGCTAGAAGTTTAGGGGCAGGGTTTAAATGATTTTACCATGGTGTAGATGGGAAGAGAAATGGAGTTGGGGTTATTTTAAAAGAAGAGTTGGCTAAGAATGTCTTGGAGGTGAAAAGAGTATCAGATCGAGTGATGAGGCTGAAACTTGAAATTGAGGGTGTTATGTGTAATGTGATTAGTGGCTATGCCCCACAGGTAGGATGTGACGTAGAGGTGAAAGAGAAATTCTGGAAGGAGCTAGATGAAGTAGTTCTGAGCATCCAGGACAGAGAGAGTCGTAATTGGTGCAGATTGTAATGGACATGTTGGTGAAGGTAATAGAGGTGATGAAGAAGTGATGGGTAAGTACGGCATCCAGGAAAGGAACTTGGAGGGACAGATGGTGGTAGATTTTTCAACAAGGATGCAAATGGCTGTAGTGAACACTTTTTTCCAGAAGAGGCACGAACATAGGGTGACCTACAAGAGCGGAGGTAGAAGCACACAGGTGGATTACATCTTGTGCAGACGATGTAATCTGAAGGAGGTTACCAACTGTAAGGTAGTGGTAGGGGAGAGTGTGGCTAGACAGCATAGGATGGTGGTGTGTAAGATGACTCTGGTGGTGGGGAGGAAGATTAGGAAAACAAAGGCAGAGTAGAGAACCATGTGGTGGAAGCTGAGACAGGACGAGTGTTGTGCAGCTTTTCGGGAAGAGGTGAGACAGGCTCTCGGTGGACGGGAGGAGCTTCCAGAAGACTGGACCACTGCAGCCAAGGTGATCATAGAGGCAGGCAGGAGAGTACTTGGTGTATCTTCTGGCAGGAAAGGAGAGAAGGAGACTTGGTGGTGGAACCTCACAGTACAGGAAATCATACAAGGAAAAAGGTTAGCTAAGAAGAAGTGGGACACTGAGAGGACCGAGGAGAGGCGAAAGGAATACATTGAGATGCGACACAGGGCAAAGGTAGAGGTGGCAAAGGCAAAACAAGAGGCATATGATGACATGTATGGCAGGTTGGACACTAAAGAAGGAGAAAAGGATCTATACAGGCTGGCCAGACAGAGGGATAGAGATGGGAAGGATGTGCAGCAGGTTAGGGTGATTAAGGATAGAGATGGAAATATGTTGACTGGTCCCAGCAGTGTGCTAGCTAGATGGAAAGAATACTTTGAGGAGTTGATGAATGAGGAAAATGATAGAGAAGGGAGAGTAGAAGAGGCAAGTGTGGTGGACCAGGAAGTGGCAATGATTAGTAAGGGTGAAGTTAGAAAGGCATTAAAGAGAATGAAAAATGGAAAGGCAGTTTGTCCTGATGACATTCCTGTGGAGGTATGGAAGCATCTAGGAGAGGTGGCTGTGGAGTTTTTGACCAGCTTGTTCAATAGAATTCTCGTGCATGAGAAGATGCCTGTGGAATGGAGGAAAAGTGTACTGGTGCCCATTTTTAAGAACAAAGGTGATGTGCAGAGCTGTGGCAACTATAGAGGAATAAAGTTGATGAGCCACACAATGAAGTTATGGGAAAGAGTAGTGGAGGCTAGACTCAGGACAAAAGTGAGTATTTGCGAGCAACACTATGGTTTCATGCCTAGAAAGAGTACCACAGATGCATTATTTGCCTTGAGGATGTTGATGGAAAAGTACAGAGAAGGTCAGAAGGAGCTACAGTGTGTCTTTGTAGATCTAGAGAAAGCCTATGACAGAGTACCCAGAAAAGAACTGTGGTACTACATGCGGAAGTCTGGAGTGGCAGAGAAGTATGTTAGAATAATACAGGACATGTACGAGGGCAGCAGAACAGCGGTGAGGTGTGCTGTAGGTGTGACAGACGAATTTAAGGTAGAGGTGGGACTGCATCAGGGATCAGCCCTGAGCCCCTTCCTGTTTGCAGTGGTGATGGATAGGCTTACAGATGAGGTTAGACTGGAATCCCCATGGACCATGATGTTTGCAGATGACATTGTGATCTGCAGTGAAAGCAGGGAGCAGCTGGGGGAAAAGTTAGAAAGATGGAGGCATGCACTGGAAAGAAGAGGAATGAAGATTAGCCGAAGTAAGACAAAATATATGTGCATGAATGAGAAGGGTGGTGGGGGAAGAATGAGGCTATAGGGAGAAGAGATAGCGAGGGTGGAGGACTTTAAATACTTGGAGTCAACCGTCCAGAGCAATGGTGAGTGTGGTCAGGAAGTGAAGAAACGGGTCCAAGCAGGTTGGAACGGGTGGAGGAAGGTGTCAGGTGTGTTATGTGACAGAAGAGTCTCTGCTAGGATGAAGGGCAAAGTTTATAAAACAGTGGTGAGGCCAGCCATGATGTACGGATTAGAGACAGTGGCACTGAAGAGACAACAAGAAGCAGAGCTGGAGGTGGCAGAAATGAAGATGTTGAGGTTCGCTCTTGGAGTGACCAGGTTGGATAAAATTAGAAATGAGCTCATCAGAGGGACAGCCAAGGTTCGATGTTTTGGAGACAAAGTTAAAGAGAGCAGACTTCAATGGTTTGGACACGTCCAGAGGAGAAATAGTGAGTATATTGGTAGAAGGATGATGAGGATGGAGCTGCCAGGCAAGAGAGCTAGAGGAAGACCAAAGAGAAGGTTGATGGATGTCGTGAGGGAAGACATGATGGCAGTTGTTGTTCGAGAGGAGGATGCAGGAGATAGGCTTACATGGAAAAGGATGACGCGCTGTGGCGACCCCTAACAGGACAAGCCGAAAGGAAAAGAAGATTTATGTGAAGGAGCACTACTTTTACTCCGTTACAATGATCGGCATGCCGTTCGCTACTTTTATTTATCCATTCTTGCGTGCGCGTGTCTATTTTTAGACTCCATCTTCGACTTTCGCATAGGGTGCCCGTTGCGCCAATCACTAATGTCATTTGAATCCAATTCACCAATCAGACGACACAAGGCAATCACATGAGCACGGACGTAGCCTTCGCGAGCCAATCAAAATGACTCATTTTGGGGGGAAAAAAAAAAGAGTGGCACGAGCGTGTTTACTTTAAACTCCAAAAAACAACAGCTTTGTCATGCAGCTCTTCAATTGTGACTGCCCAAACTTCGCTATTTCAGCCCACTTCTAACGAGAAAACACTTTGCGGTAAGTTGCAGATGTTTCTATTGTTGTTTTGGCAGTGGCATATGGTGTCGCACATGCACACACAAGCTAAGTCTGTTCAGCAAACAGCTTCTTCATCAAATCATTTCAGTGAATAAAGCAAATAATGTTTCTGTAGGGCGGCACGGTGGTCGACTGGTTAGAGCGTCAGCCTCACAGTTCTGAGGACCGGGGTTTAATCCCCTGCCCCGCCTGTGTGGAGTTTGCATGTTCTCCCCGTGCCTGCGTGGGTTTTCTCCGGGCACTCCGGTTTCCTCCCACATCCCAAAAACATGCATTAATTGGAGACTCTAAATTGCCCGTAGGTGTGACTGTGAGTGCTAATGGTTGTTTGTTTGTATGTGCCCTGCGATTGGCTGGCAACCAGTTCGGGATGTACCCCGCCTCCTGCCCGATGATAGCTGGGATAGGCTCCAGCACGCCCACAACCCTAGTGAGGAGAAGCGGTTCAGAAAATGAATGGATGGATGGATGTTTCTGTAGGGCCTAATGCATGTGTTGTTGGTTTTTGGGCAGTTAAAAATTGAAATGGTGGCAGGTCTGTGTCGACTCCCATATATTATATATTTTTTTATTTTACTTCATGTTCATGCTATGATTTTTATTTTATTTTTTTTAAATCAGAAGTTACTCTTTTCTTATGCAAGTAAATATTTGGATGACTACTTTTTACTTTTACTTGAGTCATATTATTCTAAAGTAACAGTACTCTTACTTGAGTACAACATTTGGCTACTCTACCCACCTCTTAATATAGCATGGGCACACATACTTCATTTGTATCACGTATTTTCGTCATTATAAGCAAGGCCAGGTTTTTCCATTGTAACAACTTTACACCAGCGGGAAAAAGCACCAGGGTACTTTTTTGTTCGGTAGCTTAGCAACCATTGCCAAATATGGCCTGGCGCCATGTGTTACCTTGTGTTTTTTATTGTTACCTTGAACTTTGGTTATGTGTTACCCCATGAAAACCAAGTGCAGTGTTTAAGTGCCTTTATCGTTTTGCAACAAAAATTATACTTGGAAAGGTTGTGTTGCTTTCCACATAGCAGTAAGCTCACAATATAGAAACTTCGGAAACAGTCACCTGAACAGTTTGAGGGTCTGCTGGGTCTACAACTGCCGCGACACCAGAGGTAGTGTCAACTATGAGATAGCTGTAGTTGTCTGACAGCACAGAGATGGGGATGATTTTCATACCTGTAGAGAGGGCAAAGGACAAAATGCATACTTAATCATCTATTGCTGGATAGAGCTCTCCATTCATTTTCTATAGCACCTCATTAAGGCCGCAGGTGAGCTGGAGCCTATCTCTGCTGACTTTGGGATGCAGGGTACACCCTGGACTGGTCGGTATCCAATCACATATTGACAAACAACCAATAACACTCACATGCACACTTATGGGCAATTTTAAGTCTTCAATGCACCTAACATGCATGTTTTCGGACTGTGAGAGGTAGCTGGAGTACCTGGAGAGAACGCACACAAGCACACGGAGAACATGCATACTCCACGCAGAAAGGCTGGAGCCAAGAATCAAGGTCTGCGAGGCAGATGCGCTCAGCATTAGTCCACCGTATTGCCCTTGTCAGCTTTAACCTAAACGAAACATGTCGACATTCCATGTCATACCGGTAAACTGCACAGGCAGAACCGTGGAGTGTCCAGTCGGGTAGCGTTCCCGGGCTCTCCTCATTTGCCTCTTGTAAAACATGTAGCCGAGACTGGTCTTGGTGTACAGTGTGTACCTGGGCCAGGAACCACAAGAAGAAAAATATTACCGTTGGATGTTAATAGAAAAAAAAAGAATAAAATGTGGACAAAGTAACATGTAATACATAATTATAATACCTCTGTTGAAAATGTGTTAATATCTTACACCAAAATAGTGTGTCAGCACTACTCCTGATTACTTTAGTAGTACTACTACTACTACAATATTATTGTCACGTTACATTACTGTTTGTTATGGTAATACTGATTACTGTTCGACCTTCGGGTGTCTCAACTCAAAAATGAATACGACAAAGCATAGAGTGAGTTAGTAGCTTAAAATAGCTTCTGCGACGAACTTTAATTCTGAACATAATGTTGTTTAATGACCTCGGAGCTAACGCTAGATGTTGCTATGCTAAAACCAATCAACCAGACGAACACAGGAGATTACACTTCAACATTTCCGCGTGCTTTAAATTAGACTAAACTTACGCGAGTCGGAATAATGGCTTCTCTGTGCGAGCCATTATCTTGCTAATTACTTTCCTCCACAGTAGTTGTCCGGTGCGTCTGAAACGAACAAATAAACATAGCGAGACGAAGGATGCGATGACAGTAATCGGAAGGATCCAGTCAGGAAGCGCCATCACTTCTGAGCCAGGAACAGCGTGATGACGTCAACGCAACGCGCCATACGTGCAAAAATTAAATAGAAAATAAAATAGAAATACAAAACGGAAAGCTTTTTTTCGTTTGTTTGTTTTTAAACACGTTTTAGAGTGTATTTTAATGTATAGTATTCTTTTCTTGACACTTTCTTACTATTATTTTTATTTTTTATTTTTTATTTCAGCTCTATATGCAGTATACAGATGGTAGGGTGTTGTTAGAATCTTAGAAGAATTGCTCGAGGTCTTCCTCAACACTTACACTGCTCTGATCCTGCGAGAATGTCAGGTCTCTTTTGCCTTTATTACATTATTATTATTTGAAATAGACTGCCGCCATGAGAGAATTAGACTTTAGACCACTCCAAAAAAAAAAAAAAAAAAAAAAAGTTTTCCTCGAGACAAAATGTGTCTTTAAAAAGAATGTCTCTGTGCAACAGGAGCACCCAGCAAATGACACAGTGTTGACTGGACGAGTGTAAGTTACAAAGCACATATCCTATGACACTGAGGACATTATATTGAGGTGCACATTTTGGAGAGAGGAGAGTGTAGGAGACACAGTGCAGACAAGGCAGGTATGGAACCTCATATTTGTTCTTATGCTTTATATTAGCTTGGCAGTCTACCTTATGTACTTATATATATCGTATACTGTATATGTTTGCATAAAGGTGGTTAATCTTTGCTGTGTGCTTTTAATTGCAGTTTGACAATAACAGCACGAGTAATGAATGTGACTGATGACAATAACAGCCTGCTATCTACTGTTTAAAGTCTTTGTAAAGTGAAAATAAATGTCTTCTGAATTTGACACGCCACAGAGAAGAGTGTTGTTAATCAATCAATCAATCAATCAAATACCAGTTGTACGACCTGGAAAAATAGATGCTACAGTACTTTGTCTTTCTTATGCTTATGCATAACTACATGTTTAAGCCGGAAAAAATATATCCGCTTGCAGCCTACGGTGGCTGGAACATACAACCCCTGGCTAAAACTGTGCAATCACCGTTCCCGGAGGATGATCATTGAACTGTTTGATTTTGGAGAAAGAAGACAAATCACTGATGTGCCACAATTTTTTTTTATTGAAAATACCACTTTTCTGGCATTAAGAAACACTCAACTGTAACCTACGGTGGCTGTCATGTCAGACTTAAAAAAACAAAAAAACAATTGCCTCACTTTTCCGCCCTCTCTCCGTGACAAGTGCGCACTCACGCTGCGACGAGGCACTCTGTAACAGCCAAGCCAGCCTTAAGCCCCAGTCCACATGCTGACTGTCAAGTTGAACTTTAAAAAAAAAAAATTCTCCCTCCTCGCTAGTCCGTCTTTCTCTGTGTCACGTGCATGCACTCACGGCGCAACAACGAGGCGCTCTAAAGTGGCCACGCCAGCGGACTATCCGAAGGGAAGATGCATTTTCTGGGTGCAGGCATAGCTAGATAACCAACTGCATGTCAAAACAAACAAACCTCTGAATTGACTTTTCAGGGTGTTTAAGGTCCAACCATGACATCTAAATTAGATAATCCTCCACCCTATGAAGACGCACTGCAACATCCCAAGTACGAGCCCTACCACCTGCAGCATGGTTCAGCTGACCCGCTGCCTCCATCCTACAGTCCTGGCCCTGACATGTACGCCGGCCCTCCTGGCTACTGGAGCCAGGCCGGCATGCGGGCAGCGCCTGGCCTCTCTCCATCTGGGATGCCCACCACAATACCCACTCTGTCCGCCGGGGTGTCCGCAATCAACCCAAGTGAGGGCGAAATGTCGCCGTGCAGTGCATCGCACCTTGTTTTATTTGTGCACGTTAATACATGTTCTCTTCTCCTAACTTTGCAGGAGAAATGGAGGGTTTTCTGAGCTCGCAGTGGGAGAGTACATCTGTTCGACATGCTTTCATCAGAAAGGTGGGGGTGCTCATTTTGTACAACTGATCTTCTTATCTCTAAAATGGGGCTGTTTTGTGTGCTTGTTTGCCAGGTGTACTTAATTTTAGCAGCTCAGCTCACTGTTACCTTTTCGGTTGTGGCAATCTTTACATTTGTGTAAGTGTCGACACGATACATGCTTTAAGACCCTGGTGGGGTCATGCAGTGTCTGCTTTCTGAGTGGTCTCTATATCTACGCTTCTGTAGAGATCCTGTGAAGATGTTTGTCATCAGGTATCCTGGAATCTACTGGGCATCCCTGTGAGTTACGGAATTGTTACATTATCAGAGATTCTATCTACAGGCATACAAATTAATTATTAATCGAGGCAACTGAGTCAAAATGGAGTTCGCTATTTGGCTGTAACCAGCAGAGACGCTGTTGACAGGTTAATTTTACCTTCTGCTATCGAGTGGAAGAGCATTTAATTGATTTGTAGAAAAAAAAACCATTTGAAAATCAATTAAGTGATTTAATGATCTCTCAAATGCACTGTGGCACAGTGGTAGGGAATGACTAGTCTAAAGAACAAAATTAGGTTGTTCTATGGGAAGTTGAACATTTAAAGGCAGCATAACACCATTCAATATATCACAGCGTTGATCCATCTCCAATCCCATTAAATTATTTGAAAATACAGTACAACAATTAATTGACGTTTTATGCCCCTCCCCATTAGTAAATATAAAGGAATGCAGTGAAATGTCAATCCCTATTTGTAACAGGTTGTTATGCAAAGAAACTATTTCAGTGTTTTGTCTCTCCATAGGGTGGTTTACTTCATGGTTTACTGCATTCTCATCTGCTGTAAAGAGCCAAGGTACCATGCCCCTTAAAAGTTAGAATTGGTTATGAGTTTGTATTTATGTACTGTATGTATTCATTACAATGTGTAGGAGGCGCTTTCCATGGAATCTAGTGTTGCTGGGAGTATTTGTGAGTATTGTTGCTGTTTTTTTTTTGTTTTTTTTTCCAGCAGAGCCAAAACAAAATGTGAGTATTGTTGCTGTTTTTTTTGTTTTTGTTTTGTCCAGCAGAGCCAAAACAAAATGCAAATGTAATGTAAATGTAAAACCTATGACTTATTTCTGAGATTTCCTCTGCAGACTGTTGCCCTGTCTTACATGTCTGGAACAATCTCAAGGTTTGCTATGACTTTTTAACACCAACACACAGCACATTTTCATCATCACGTGTTTTGGTTTTAATCACCTTATGTATCTTTTTCCAGCTATTACGAAACAAAAGCAGTCTTTCTTGCCATGGGAATAACAGCCTTAGTTTGTGTAACTGCCACAGTCTTCTGCTTTCAAACCAAGGTAGATGGAAGTAAAAAGAATGTCTGTGTGGCTCAGCAGCCTGTGGCTTGTCACACAAAGTCTTTGTTGTCAGTGTAAAAGAACGCCTTTGTCTCGCATTACAACTGTGAACCGTGTTCCTTTTAAATATTCATGAGATTTTTGGGAAAGATGTGAATCCATCTTTCTGTCTGATGCAACTGAGATGAAAACAAATGTCACATCTTTGCTATAGAGAACTCTGTATCCACTCTTCGAAAGGTTTATGCCTCATTATAACACATATTCGAATGCGTCTTCAAGCCGTTCACTTTTATGCTGCCATTTGAATTGCTTCCCATCCCAGGTTGACTTCACTTCCTGTGGGGGATTTCTCTGTATTGCTGCCATTCTGCTCCTCATCATCGGGACTGTGACAGCTATCGTGCTCTCCTTCCACTACGTAAGGACTTCTTTGAGAAAGGATTCTGTCTACTCATGTTTCTCGGTGAAGAAAGCAGCCACTCACCAGGGTGCGTCCGTGTGACCAATTAACAATTCAGGCTTTTTTCTTGTGACACTGAACAGGTGCCTTGGCTTCATATGCTCTATGCTGCCATTGGAGCCATCGTTTACACCTTGGTGAGTTCCACGATTCACTCTGTTCAGTTTGCAATTTCTTATAAGTCCCTGTATAGTGAAAATAAATGTCTTCACAATTTGACACACCAACGAGAAGTTTTATTAAAAACCCTGCCGATGAATGATTACACTTTTTTTTGTTTGTTTTAAATCGAGTATAGAAAATAAGCTTTCAGTACATGAGGCGCAGAAAACAATGTTCTATCTGCTCTCAAACGCTGTGGGCGTGTCCGCTAAATGCACTCAAACCACACCCTCCTCAACGTACACAAAAATACAAGTTTGAGCCACGAAAATATATTCGCTTAAAGACTCTCGTGGGTGGAATATACCCCACCGATTCGTTGCATGCCTTTTCCACCGCACGACGAGGCGCTCTAAACCAGCCACGTCAGCGCAAAGCCCCGGTCCGAGCGCTAGCTGTGAAAGTCAGGCTTAAAAAAAAATCCTCCGTGGTTGCTCTTCCGTCATTCTGTGTGTAACATGCACACACTCACGGCCAACAGCGAGGCACTCTAAAGGGAAGTTGTGCAGTATTTTTGCGATTAAGGCATAGCAAGCTAGCTGCATCTTGTAATTGCACCGCTGATACGAACAAAGCCGCTCCAGTTCTTATATAGTGGGGGAGGGACGACACATACCAGTTTTAGCCATGCCCCCCCACACCCCCAAATAAAAATAATCAGTAAAAACTGAAATGGTGTAAAACAATTTAATGCTCTATCTCCACGATTGAGTGATATGTAGCTCTCAGTCTTTGCACACGTTTCCAGCAATTTCAAATGTATTCAGAAACCTCTGAATTCACTTTACAGGGTCTTAAATCTGTGTTTTATGCTGGGACCAAGTGAGAACACTATTTCACCTCAATGAAAAATTTTCGTACATCTTTTAGGGCCTTTTCACTTTACTTCTTTTAAGATGACTATACTCTGTTGTATTTCCTCCATGTTAGTTTTTAGTATACAACACGCAGCTTCTCATCGGAAACCGGGAGTTGGCGATAAGCCCAGAAGAGTACGTTTACGGAGCATTGTCTCTCTACATTGACATTGTTCACATTTTCCTCTTCATCCTCCAAATTAGTGGTTCTGCTGCTGAATAAGCTCTGGAAAGAGCTCAACACGCCCCCCTGGAGTTTGGACTGACATTATATTGTAAAGAATAGCTTAACTATTGTAAAGAATGTTCCATTGGTAGGAGTAAATGTTTTGTTGTCCTCCCTGTTTTGCCGCCAACACTTGTGCACTTTAGGTAATTGCTTTTCTATATGAAGTGAGACAGCTGACACTTGTTGTAGAAACCAAAAACTTCCATATGTTTGCTGGTATTTCTTCCCTAATTTATTATGAGAAAAATCATAGGAGAACCAAATGAATACAAAGAGTCAGCTTTATGGTGTGAAAAATATTTTTATGAGCCATGATTTGATCTTTTCATTTGATTAAAAAAAACACTCACCTAGTTACAGACATACTGTAGGAGACCACGATGGTTAGTTGGAGGTAGTTAGAACTTGAGACAGGTAGTCATAGTATCCTCTTAAGAGATGCTGACAAGTTGACTAGTGCAACTTTCCAACCTAACTTGAATGCAGACCTCCTCCCTTTCAACTGTTATTTGTTGTTAGACATCTGTTCACAACAATCAATAAAGTTCCCTACTGTTGCACTGACTCCAATCTCTCATAGTAGAAATTAATCCCAGTAGCATGTTCGTGTCTTTGTGGCACGAACCCATTTAACCAGCATTGTGAATTAGCAGTTTCCCATCACCATTATGTGATTTGTAATCTGGTAATAAAAAGATGGCTTGACAATTTCAAGGTGTCAGGCGTTTGGGGTCACGGGGGAACATGGAGGTCTGGCGCACGTTGTGGAGCCCCAGGTACAGCATGCAGACTCTCTCCAGGCCTGCAAGGGATGATAGTTCACTCAGTAAAGTTACACCTACATAATTTCATTAACAATATACTAAAATAATCCTTGAATGATCCTCAGAGAAGAAATGCAGATGGTTTTAAAAAAAAAAAAAAGCATACTAGTAACTTGTTATATATAATGACTTTTTAAAAAAAATTTTTGGAGCCTCAGCTAAAAAGATGCAGATGATAAAAACATTAACATTGAAAAATATGAACATGTATTTCTCACCAATGCCTCCACCGCCATGTGGAGGAGCGCCATAACGGAAGGAGTCGATGTATGCCTTGATCTTCTCCAGGTCTGTGATGTTTAAACAAAACAAAAGGTCACACGTGACTATTAAAAATCTTTCATCCACATTTACAAAAGCATGGCTCCGACAGTTCAAATTAATTTGCTTGGGTATTTCTTTATTTTTTAAAAATTGTCCCCTGCAGAGGGAGACAAATCCCCAAAGCGCCTCAAGTCCCTTAAACAGAACTACTGTACAGTATACTGTGGCTCAAGGGCCTCGTTAGATTTTTAAAACAGATAGCAGGTAATTCCTAGATTCATTTAAAAAACAAAAACAAACAAACAGTATTTAAAATGTGTATGTCAAATGTGTAAAACCGTTAACTCTAATATTAAAATATTTCATTGTCAGTTTTTATTTTAATGTTTTATATTTTAAGTGTAATGACTTTCAGTTATAAAAAACAAAAAAAAACAATAGGATTTTTTTGTCATCTATTTTTTATTTCATTATTTAAAATACTTGATTTTTTTTGATGAGATAAATTAATACAAAACAAAGAATGACATTTTAATTTACCAATTTTAGAGGGGGGAAAAGGAAAAAAAATCAATATTACACCACTCTTGATCATGTAAATCAGGGGTGTCAAACTCATTTTTGTCACGGGCCACATTGTAGTTATGACTTCCCTCGGAGGGCCGCTACAACTGTGAACCCATATAAATGAAAGATTACATCCTATACTGTAATTACATACAGCATACACAACACATTGATGGATAGCCAGTATTGAAATCAGAAGCCTATAAAAACATGTTTTTCAACTATTACATTTCTTTTCAAATGTAACAAAAAAATGCTTGCAAATAACTCAATGGTATTACACCAGAACACAATGAGCAATTTTGATTTGCTTTCGCGGGCCACACAAAATGATGTGGCGGGCCGGATCTGGCCCCCGGGCCACCAGTTTGACACCAGTGATGTAAATACTCGGTGGGTCGTACCATAGTGTCACTGTGCCCCCCCAGTTCTTACCAATCTGGTGATGCACGGCCCGTTCTGTCAGCATCTGAGCATCGTGGATTCTCTGAGCTCCAGACAAGATTTCCTCTCCACGCATGAACATGTCATAGGAGTTGGAATTTTTCTGCATTTAAAACAATAAAAATAATTTTAAAAAATGATCCGTACAATATTGCTGCACGTTTCTCACAATGAAGCAGAGAACTATAGTTACAGTATGCCTGTGCTTTGAGTCAGTGAGACACTTACAGGGTTGTTGGGATCCGGCATGGTATAGAAAGGTCTCACAGCCAGCGGGTACTTGTCCAGAACATAGAAATCGGTATCATACTGGCGGAGGGGAAAAAGATATAAGCAGGTGGAATGATGATATGGGATGGCTGGCAAATGAACACATTTGGACCTACCTTTTCCTTGACAAGGCGGCCAAGTAGCTTTTCATTTGGCGTGCTACAAGACCGGGAATCTATCAGTAACTTGTTCATTTCAACATATGGAAACACTTTTGTACAGATTCCCTATTTATGATATTTTAGCGTTGATCTATGTGTGGTCGTTTCTGACCTCAGGTCTTCCTCGTCGCCCATCTCCACCCCGGCCTCGCGCAACATGGCCAACGCCTCTTTGTACTCCAGTCTCAGAGTGGGCTCCAGAAACTTGAAAGGCTCGCTGGGGAACTGCTTGTTTACAGTTTGAATTTCAGTCTGGAAGCTGATATAAAAAGACAAAAGTTACTCAAGCCGATAATTATTCCACCCCTCCATCAATTCATCCTGACAAATCAGACCCAAGTTGAGGAGGTTATTTTGTTTGTTTGCTGCTGAATGCCACCACTAGGAGGCACTGAAACCACATGGAACATCATGTCATTGATCGTTAGGTGCTTTCTACAAAGCTGACAAATACACGACAGAACATAATGTGAAATTGTCATGATTGATCTTGTGTCATAGAACAAAGTTATGTGGCACCTCCTAACCATTCATGGTGACAATACAACAACATAGGAATGACAGATGCCTCAATTCATTTTGAAATTCACATCATCAGAAGAATTAGACAGTAAGACTTACTTGTCTCTCAGCCCCTTAAAGATCTGAACCATGGTGTCAGTGATTGAGTCGATCACCTCGTGGTAATGGTAATTGAAGGCCATCTCAATATCCAAACCCACAAACTCAGTAAGATGACGATGGGTGTTGGAGTCTTCGGCTCTGAAAACTGACAAGATCAATCCAAATGTTTAAACCATTCCTTATAATCTTATAGCTTCTTTATGTGAAATACTTGATTAAGAGGGGGAAAAAGCTATTAAAAAGGAGTGGAAATCCCTATCAGGTTTTAAACTCAGCTTTACACAATAAAAATGATGAGTTACTGAACATTAGACTGGCATAAGAAAAATAAATTTTAGGAGCAGGCTAGTATTTTCTATTCATATGTGATTGTACAGCAGAACGTAAAGGTCTTTATTTTGTTTACTACTGATAACTGGCAGGTACCTTTATGATGACTGACACGACTGTGACCATAATATACCAATAATTAGCTGCCGAACATAATTAGCCACTAATTGCTGTCGGCCATCAATAGAGTGGCGACTCATTTATGGACTTCACGTAGGTGTGAAGCTATTAAAAAGCTGCCTTCAGACAGACATCAACAATATTTTTCCAAATGGACAGTGTGTCCCTTCAGGTGAGATGCACCGTTAACTGGAGCATAAATGAAGTTTGCGAATCAGCCAAGTCAGATGGGCACGAATAGTACAACTTCTTCTCTTACTATTATTATTATATTATTTTCTATTATAGTACATTTCGAACCTGTTCTGCAGAGCATCTCAGTCCAGAATCGACACAGTTGCACCCATGTGACCCCTGAATAATAACTCAGAGCGTGACAATTGCTCCTCTCCGCCTGAGACCTATGCTATGTTTAAAATGAAATTGTTCCTCGATGGTCTTCACTACAGAAGCCCTCTGCCAGAGTGGTGATCCCAAATGTTCTCACTGTAACTACGGCAACCATGGTAAAGTATATTCGAGCCTTAGATGACCTTAAGTCCTTGGATTTCTCTTGTGGGCCTACAGAAAAAGCAAACAAAGGCCGCCCCATCCTCGTGGTGGAATATCAACCCTGAATGATTTATAACATATCAAGTTGAGAAACACTAAAGGACAGTGACACGAACAGTTACTGGTATAAAGCCTATTACATAATCAGACTACATTGTTTTTTCAGTTAAAGGGAAGGTTTGCAATTGTCAAAACAGTGATTTTTGTCATATTTCTTACAACTGTCAGTATGACCTGAGAGCAGTATTCAGCTGGAT
Organism: Phyllopteryx taeniolatus; assembly: GCF_024500385.1. NCBI lineage: Eukaryota > Metazoa > Chordata > Actinopteri > Syngnathiformes > Syngnathidae > Phyllopteryx > Phyllopteryx taeniolatus. Next base: position 16,639,169 of record NC_084513.1, on the reverse strand, counting down.
TCAGACGTGACGTGAATTCCAATCTTGCTAGCACGGCAAACGCTGCCTTTACTATTGTACAGTTCATCACACTCTTGTAATGTTGGGACTGTTGTTTTACCTGGTCCCACACAGAAGACCTTGTCAAAGTCCGCACAGATGCACATCTGTTTGTACAGCTGGGGAGACTGGGCCAGGTAAGCGCTGGTCTTAAAGTAGGACACCGTAAAGACGTTGGCTCCACCCTCGCTGGCGGCTGGAGATGGACAAAGAAGCTTTAAGTCATAGAAGACGACACTAATCTCGAGGAGTTTTGTAAATTGTGGCAGAAACGTTTCTCAAAAACTGACTAATTTGCTTCTAAAAAGATGCCCGCAAACCAGTCAGAGCCAATATTACACATGATAAGCCACACTTAGGAGTACATAAACAACTGCAGTTTCATTTGACGCAGATGTTTTTTTCTGATATTTGCATGTCTACAGAAGTAGGGTGAGGGCCCACGTAATGTCGGTTGTATGCATCATAGGTGTTGGCAAACAGGAAGGTGTGGTTTTTACAACAAGTACATTTACAGTTGCCGCTCTAATAAAGAGCGCCACGTTTGAATTCTGATCCGCCAGAGCAGTTATTTTCATTGGCCTTTGAGGCAATGAAGAAGTGAAAGTGTTGCATAATTGTGCACTGTGTTGTGTAAAAAAAAAAAAAAAAAAAAAAGAATCTTGAATACATTAGTGTGAAATAGGGAATTTAGATACTGAAATAGTTTCCTACTCCTATTAGGACCCCAACAACATGCAATCTCATTTAAACTACAGTTAATATTAGAACTCTGTCAACCATATATGTCAGCTGTAGTGGGAGAAGGAGTATAAGCATAGGAAATCATTATGGCTGGGAAAATATTTTCAGACAGTTACTATATCTTTAAACATTCTCCACATGTACTGAAAATAGAATACCAAGTCATCCATCACTCTTGATGTAAATAGTTAAGACATGCACGAAGCAGGGTCCTCCCCCCCCCCCCCCCCCCCCTTTCTTATTTAGATAAGAAGGAAGCCTGTAATGCCATAATATAAAAATGTGCTGCGGGGGCTATATTTTAGGTCTGTCATTCAGTTCGTCATTAAAATAGTTTGGTCAAATTCTTAGAGCTCCCCATTTCAATTAGAGGCAAGGAAAATGGACAGCTCCTATAAGAAAAGTTCACAGTTTTCACTAAGGCAATGCTTACATTTCACATGTGGCTAGCTAGTGATATAGAAAGTGTACTGATATTAAAACATCTCAGATTTCTCATGAGAAGATCAAAGGAAAACTGCGTGTGTAAATGTGTCTGTACCTGATATGATTTTAGGTGTCTGAATCTCCACGAAACCCTTTTTGGTGAGGATATCTCTGAAAAGTTGGCACACTCCTGACTGCAGACGAAAGATGGCCTGGCTGGTGGTGGTCTTTGAGAGACAAGCACATATAACTACAGTGAAATTTGTTGGAAAATTGAAATACACACCGAAACCTGAACGATATATCAAACCTGTCATTATGAAGGGGAAAAACTGAAACCAAAGTCCAGAGTAAAACCGCAACGTAAAAGTAATAAAAGAATACGGGCCAGGAAAGTAAATCCCCTAAACTGCGACAGTTTTAAAGAAGCTGTCAAAACATAACTGAGCACTACCCTGTAAGTACTGCTTTTCCAACCGATTTAACCAACATACTGACTTTCAACTCCAGATATTAAACAGACTCATGAATGAAGCACCTCGCCCTTTCAGTTGGTGGTCTACTTTCATTCCAGACTTTAATTTCTCTCTTCTTCCCCTCATCCTGTATAGGTATTTCTGATTGACAGGTGAAAGAATGGCGAGGTGATCATTTTTTGAAATTCAAATTACACTGATTATAAGGTTCAAGGTTTCTCTTTATTCATCTCCCTTTAGGAGAAATTTGTCTCAGAGAAAGGGATAGCTGCATAAAGGAATAGAAGCAACCATACATCCACATCACATATAAACGGCGTATACACATTAGTGCAAAAGACCTTGTCCTTTTCATACATCCACACCTTATCCGATTGGTTGTTCATGTAGATGAACTTAATTGACTGAGGAATGAATTAGCTTTTATATACTGTGTTACCTGCATAGTGGTAACTTGCATCTTTTGCCAGACCTTAATAGTTCATACTCACAGTTCAGTGAATGTCACACGTCTGACAAGATTTTTTTTTAGCCTTCTTTCACAGTCTGTTGTTCAAATATTACTTGAGGGGTCTTCAGAGACCTGACCTTGACCTTTCCCACTATTTTTTGAATCTAAGGATCAGATTTTTCTCAAAATCTTAACTGTTAGTTTACTGAACGAGCTGGCGGTCTCATATATCATTACAGATGCTATAATTTATAAAAAATATTTAAAAAAAGCACGATAGTGTGACCTCGGCAAGTCTTCTTAAAACATGGACTCGTTTGTATTTTTGTAGAAATACAAATACTACATGCTTGTGCCAGCTCATCTCCACATCAATCTGCACTCCCAGATATTTATCGGAGATGACCTGCTCTCTCACTTTATTTTTGTTATATAAATTTGTGTATGTGCTCCAATACACTTGGCATCCACTATGATTTCTTTGGTTTTCTTTGCATAATCCCTCATTGGGAATTTCAATTTACACAGAGCTTTATATATTGTGTCACACACCACACGCATCGAACCAAACCATATACATGCAGTCATGCAAAGAGAGAATTCGGAGTCAAAGGGGTACGCAAAAAGTGCTGCGCCTCTAGAGCTGCCGGGGTGGGGACACTGCCTTGCTCAAGGACACCTCGACAGTAGCCAAGCAAGCAACCTATCAAAAAATAGTTACTATTTTTTTTCATTTCGTCAGCCGCAGGACTTGAACCATGAACCTTTTTTTTCAAAGCCCAAGTTCTTACAGATGAGCTACTACCAGTAACTACTTGGGATGTACACTCATTAACTATAACAAAAAAGAGAATCTCCTGTCGGTTAAACAGACTGCTGTTATTTGTTACACTTCCATATTTTCAAATAGAGTATTACTGTAGGTCTAAATTATTAAAAGGACATTTATTGACAATTCCAGTTTATTTTACATATACTGAATAAAATAATACAATTGGATTTGACAAACAATTTAGAGGTGGGTTGTTGAAGGAAAGAATTTGTCAAAAAATGAGTGAATCAAAGGGAAAAAAATACACTTCATTCAGATAGATTTTCTTTTGGACAAATGTGATGCAAAAAGACCATAAAAATTCTTATGTCTGTAGCCCGTTTAACCTATAAACTGAACTTGAACTTAGATGATAAAATACCCACTGTGGACTATGCTACCTGTTCAACATAAGAAAACAACCTTAAAGCTGTCCTGTGCAGGACTGCGGGAGAAAGTCACTTCCTGTCTCAAGTACACCTCATGTGAGTAGGTGTCAAGGTTGTTACCGTGGCGCGTCAGCAAACTGACAGCTCGTGTACGTGTCCCTAAAGTTCAGGGCGTCACAAAATAAGACACGTACCAGACGGGACAGTCTGGAGTGTGGCGAGAAAATTTACCACAGAGAAGTTTCATAACACGTGAAATACATTTGTCTGGGCGCTCACACCCTTTCCTTCTTTCTAGTCACTTATCTGGCCGTTATTTCAAACAGAATAAATGCATTGATTGGGATGTTAGATGTTCTGGGCTCTGCTGCATTACTTTAATTAATTATATATGACAATAAGGCTGTGCTATGTAGACTAAATGCAAAAAACAAAACAAAAAAAAAAAAAAAAAAAAAAAATATATATATATATTATTTTTTTATGGTAGCCCAAAGACTAGTGCTGCTTATACATGGGAGATTTCTTACACATACACAATCTCAAATAAGGGTTGTAAGACTAATCAGACTTCTCTACTCAACAACAAAATAGCAGCTTGGTCCAACGACTTTGCACAATCTAAATTAAATCAAGTAAACCTTTTCCACTGTGCTCTAGAAGAAAGTACATTGTACATAAGGATAGTCTTTAGCAGCTACCCATTGGGTGTGTTTTATGGTCTCCTTTTGGAAAGTCTGTCTGCAAGTGTGAGAACCACTTTATAGCTTCATTGGACCGACCCTAATGTGTCCACGGACTTAAAGTGCAGAGTGTTACAGGAACAGGTGTACTTGTGATAGGCATGTATTTTGGGCTGTAGTGTGAGCGCCTTCCTGCATTGTGTATGTGTAGGAGGCACAAATCAAAACATTTCACAGCTTCGTATCTGCATTTGCTCACATAAATTCAACATCCCTCCCACACAGATGTATAGCATCAACACATTCAATCAAAAACTATTTGTTTGACGTGTTAGTTGTAATGTATTTTTTAAAAAAAAGCTTCTATTTGTCTTTATTTTGTTGGACTGTATTTGCTCTAAACCCACACCCCCCCTCCCCCCACCACCACCACCCAATCGGAGAAACAAAATGAAATTAACTGCATAAAAGGAAACTGCATTGAACAAGGTTTCCGATTATATATATATATGTTTTTTTGTATTTTTGGAAAAATAAATCTGTGGAAGATACTGGCAACAAAGCAATATTTTGAAAACCACCACTAACTTTATAAGTAACATGAATACACGTATCCATATTGAATGAGGTCAAATATACTGTAGAAGCAAGTTCACAAAGATGAAACATCTACATCACAGAAAACTCAATCATCTGCTTTTCGGGGGGGGGCAGCAGATGAACAGATATTACAACACAGAAAACCTAAAATGAAACCTATTTCATTGAAACTCACTTATCTTGCTTAATTGGGGAGACCTCTTGACAACAACTTACCCTGAGATCAATCACTCTGTTGTCCAGTTTGGTGTCCTGGCTGACTGTGGCTCTTCCCTCCTGTGGGAAGATGTAAAACACATTTTATTAAATACCAAACCAGGTGTTCAGCTGTATAGGTTATTTTCACAGACGTCTTTGTGGTCAGTGATGTATGGAGGCTTTTAGAGAAAGCAATACAGGTCATGAAAATCCTATCCTTTCAAATATCATCTGGACACAAAAGCGATTTACTTTTGATTTTATTTTCCCTATTAAACTACACAGTTTGCGAGGCAAAGAATGGTAATGGCTTTGTTCCACGTGGTAGCCTAATGAAACAAAAGACACCTGGAACTGTGGAAATATGGTAGCAAAAAAAAACAAATGGAAGAGTAAATGTTTCATCACAGGAGGAACCACAGCTTCCAGGGTCATGCATGTCGGCCTTCCTCAGAGGACCCGCTGGGCTTTGAGCTAATAGGCTGTGTAGCAACATCCTGCTCCCAACAGCCCAGCACAGAGGGACAAAGGGTTAGACAGGCGGGCAGACAGACTGTTAAGGGCTCAGTCTCCCAGGACAGCATTTGCAGCTTTCGAGCGTGCGATTGGCATGTTACATCCCAGCAGAAAACACCTGGGGATGCTGTTGCAGCTGCAGAAGTTGGCCTGGTGGCTAAATAAAAACAGGCTCTTTGCTGTTGCAAGGCTTTTAATTTTTATGGTATCAGAAATTTGATTATGAAGACAGTGGATATAGGAATGCACTGATTTATAGTACCTATAATGTGTTATTCAGATTTAAAAGCATTCATAGTTAATAAAAAGGGTCAGGCCTTAATCAACTGTAGATGAAAACGGCATTTTATTCTAAATAGATGGTTTAATTTCTTCTTTTATGAACAGTTATTATGACTTTTTCCACTTTGGATAAATAAATTGTCAGTAATACTGCATTTGAAGAAGAAAAAAACAAGAGCAGACGTTCTTAATTCTTTGCAAATTTCAGACCAGAATGCTGGCATTAGCTGACGTGTTTCATCTTTACACAACCTTGCAAAGCTGCAGTAAAGACCATGATGGAAACAATTTCCACCAGCATCAGAGACTTCAGCTGCCACAAAAATAAAGCTATTTTGTTTTATCAACCGTGAACTATTTCTGGACAGCGACATGTGCAAAACACATTCAAAACAATTTTTATTCTGAATGCTACCTCGACAACAGAAATGCACATTGAACGCAATTATGATTTGTCTGCGAATATTCTCATTCATCCAGGTCATTTCATGCACAGGGCATTGAATTGATTGCAACTGGACTGTTGTGTTTGTCTTAGAAGACGTTTTGCCTCGCATCCGAGCAGGCTTCAGTTCATGCAACAAGGCTTAGCTAGGACGCACAATTATGGTTATTCTGATTTTCACCGCCACATGTGTCTAGCACATATTATCTACAAAGAGAAATTGAAATGGTATTCATTACTGCAAGCGTAAAAGCATCTAATGAGTCCGCATTAGCACACTAAACACCCTAATTAGAATGCTCTGTGCACTGCAAGGCTACACTTTTTTGAAATCATATTCTGGGTGAGAGAGGGAACAAAAAACCTTATTCAACAGATTAAGACATTAAGGTGTAAATGTTTTAAACAATGCATCAGCCCAATTAACTTCCGCTCAAGAATACCTTTTTTTTTTTTTTTTTTTAAACCACATCCTAAAAGGAGTCGCCTAAGGTGAAAGCGCTCTACTCAAAATATGTCAAATTTCCCAACCCTGTTCCATTATATTGTACATAGATACAGCTACAAAAGCACACTCAAACAACAAAGTGGTGCTTCAGAGGTCAGGAGCAGACAGAAAAGAGGTTTCAAGATCCTCTAATCTACTGTAGCTTTGCATTTATCCTCACCTCGTCCCCTTCTACTTCAGGCCTAACAGCATCCTCCAACTGTAACGGGAGACGGGGCTCTGCCCGGCTGATGACAAAAATCTGAAAAAGCATATCAAATCATGAACGTGGAAGTTTTATGAGCAAACTTTCTTGCACTGGATATGTGCAAGTATTCTTTCCCACAGATGAAAAACAGGTTTTGTTCTACTTTGTGTCATTTCCCAGACTGTCTTCAAATGTCTGGCAAAGTGTTGAAAGGTCTTTTAATGTGTGATGTGTCAATTTATGTCTTGATAGTTGACTCTGCAACTTGGTGCACAAAAATAAGCACACAAAGGTCTATGCATGACAACTGCACCTCACTGCAGTGATTCCCAACTAGTGTGCCTTGAGAGATCATCAGGCGTGCTACAGAAATGTATCCAATTTCACTTAATTTGTCAGAAAATTACTATTTATTAATTACAGACATAGCTTTGTTCACCTATGCCAGCAACATATAGTGACAGGCAGAACAATTGAATGCTCTTTCATAAAATGGGAGAAGGTACAATAAACCTGTATATCTACCCATTACAATTTATACAGCAGAATAAGTCTTTCTGCAAGTACCTACATCAGCTTTGTGTTCAATTAAACAGGCCAATATTTCACACTGAGTAAGTCAAATTCTGAGTAAATTTAGACAAGATCATTATTATTTCAATATTCATTCTTTTGGTTGGTGGTGTGCTGGGAGATTTTTATCATGTAAATGGACAATTAATTCAATTAAAGTTTGGGAACCACTGCTTTACTGTGTAGGCAATAACATTTTTATGTGAAGGAGCAAAGTTAGAATTAGGCTATTACATTACACCAATATGCACCACAGGTAGACACTGTAATAATAGATTGTCAAACAATCTACCCTCTCAATGTGAAGCTCCACATCTTGCTGGGTACAGCTCTCGATCTTCTGGTCCACTTTCCTCACTGATGCCTCCACATCCACAATACTTTCCTTGGTGATGCTAGTGGGGGGAAAATGGGACAATAGAGACAGCGTACTAAGAAGAAAATCTATTATAATCTGTGTGGGAGGCTGTCAGCATGAGAATGTTTTTTTCCACTAAAGTAGAACTTTTGTTTGATGTGTAACGTGCCACTGAGCGAAATATGGCTTTTCAAGTGATTGCGGGGGCTGAGACCTCTGCTGACAAAAATGTATCGGCTTACATTAGCCACAAATTAAAAGGTTGCAGCGGAGCAAAAGAGTACTACTCTTTCCAGTTTCCACACATCGTAATCAGGCTGGTGAAAGTAAAAAATAAAAATAAAAAATACTGTACAAGCATTCACCACCCGAGATGTATTTTTATCTTCATGCTCATTAGGCCAGCATCTCCCTAACATCTATTTGCCATTTTTTGAGACCAGCAAGGTTCTCTCAACATATACTGCTTTTGTTGTGTTTTTGTGCTGTTCTTGCTTGTGACAATCAGGGCAACAGCAACAACAAAAAAAACAAAAAAAGTTTGTTGTTTTTTTTTTAGCTGGCGCTACCAGGCCCATTGGGAGAAATTCAGGGTTGTGTCTTGCACAGGGACAGTTTGACAGCAGACAGTCTGAGCCGGGACTTGAACCGCTGATCCTTCAGTGACTGGATGAACTGCTCTACCAAATGAGCCAAAGCCACCATTGGAAGACTAGACTGCTATTGCCCTGGTGGTTACACCAGTGTCATCAGCTGCTGTCGAACTGTCCATGTGCCATAACTAAATTTCTCCCAGTGGGACTGACACCGCATTGCATGGCAGCCACTGCCAGCACAAAAACACAACAAAAAACAGAATATGATGGTTATGCTGGTGAGCACCTTTCTGGTGTACATTGTTTCGTTTTTTTGCTGGTGCCTTTTTATTTTTTTAGTAGGCATTAGACTGCTAAAATAGATGCAGTGATTGTGAAAACTTAAGGATCTCAAGGACGTTTGTTCACGTGCATTTCTTCAACAAATGCCCTTTGCTTATCAAAGATAAATCATTTTATGAAGACCTGCTCATCAGAGAACTATTGTGAAAGACTGATCCAGCTAAAATGGAAAACAGACTAAAAAGTGTCACAAATGACATCATAATTTCTGTATTTTTAAGTGGAATCTATTTGAAAACATTAAAAAGGCATCTTATTTTTTCATATATACAATGAAACATCATTTGCATTTAATCCAAATGTAGCAGAAGGCAGTTACTATGACATTTCCTAAACAAGGCGCCATGTATCCAGGAGCTCAAAGCACTCATGACGAAAAACACAGAAGGTCAAGCAGTTCAAGACTAGGGGGGGAAGCATTTTAATCTTTCACTCCTCTTCACTCTATAACAGTAATGAGGGACAGAACACAGATGCATAGTGTCCCTTTTGGCCCCAGAACAGATGCTACCATAGCCCCTTGCCGTCTCGTCGATGTGTTAGATAAATAAATCCCACATTAATGACTTCCGCTGAAGCGCCCGGAGGCAGACAGTAATTTAGGACACATGAGGTAAACACTGAGTTAAAACAACCCAGAGAATAGGAAATACCTCAGATTATATATACATTTCACCCCCCAAGACCTTTGAATAGCATTTACCACAGGGGTGCTCAATGTGTCGAACGCGATCGACTGGTATTGGTAGATGGCATGACATCGCGTGACATAAAAAAAAAAAAAAAAAAAAAGACATCAGCCTATCATCCATCCCGTTGCTTGATTGATATACATATATAATCGATGATATTTGAATTTTTCTGACACTTAGGTCACGCACATGCGCAAACAACGCTGCTAAAAGGTAACTGCAGATGCGCAAACAACGGTGCCAAAGTGTGTCAAAACTAACAAGCTAGTCGGTGAGTTACCTCCAATTTTTATCTCTCGGTCTTTTCTCTTAAACTTAAGAAAGGGTATAAAAATTAGTGGAGTGAGCTGGACCAAGTAAGAAGACAAAAACTTACCACTTTCATGGGACGAGGAGTATTTTTTCACGATGACATTTTCGAAATGCGTAGGCCTCATCTGCCAGTCTGCCATCGCATTACCAAAGAACGGAAATGTGGAGCGGCATTTTAGGACTGTGCGTGGAAAATACGACACTGACTACGCATCCCTGGTTGATTCACTTCAGTGCAAGTCTTTGGTGTAAACTCAGGTAACGACAAAAAAAATTACATTGTTAATTATGTTGTGTTGCGCAAGATTGGCTCATGCGGTGATGCAAGGTACATCGACATTGGTGCTGAGCGGTGTCGGCGGCCCAGAATTTTAGCTCACTGGTAGCGCTCTGCGCTCTCAAACCGGCGCGGTCTCCACCCCCCCAAAAAAAGGTAGATCGCAGGAGGTTGGCTACTTGAAAAGTAGATCTTGGGGCAAAAAAGTTTGGGCACCCCTGATTTACCACTACTTCAGTGCTTGAATGTAGTTGCGGTTGCAGCCTGAGGGTCATCTAATTAAACTGCAAGTGAGAGGAGGATGACATTCAGTCTACAAAATGAGGGTTTGCCAGTATTATCATCACTGCCCTCAACAGTGAGAGGATTTACTTGCAATCCAGAGTCTTATGTTGTCAATCATAAAAAAACAAAATTTGTAAAGCAATGGGATTGATCTTTGAACCTGTTTTTAAGACTTCGATGTGTGAAATGCTTAACACTTGGACCACAATGGCTAGAGGTGACTGGGTTTGGGTTTGGGTTTTTCTCAAGCAAAACTGTGCTGTCTTGGCATCTCTGTCATCACATTGATCGTCGCAAGATATTGCACAATAACCTAACTGACCAACCTCAATGTTGCAGAAGCAAATAGAGGAAGAATAGAATTGTCTTAGTAAGATGAAGAACTAATATTCGGGGGGGAGGAAGGGATCTAGGGCAACCCCTGACATATTCCTGTACTTTTGACTATGCGCTCTATCCCAAGACATCTGTCCCTTTGGATATGTATTTAACAGATATGTGTGCCATATTTAAGGCACACATCAATTAAATATCGCCGACCAAATGAGTGTCTGAAAAGAAATTGGAGGTCTATCACAAAATGATTGCATGGAGCGGGTGAAGTAAATGAGAGGAACTAAAGCAAGGTCAGGGAATTCTGGCATGTCACGCATCTTTGTGTTCTGCCAAAAAAGGTCAAAACTAAAATATACTTGGACTTTAGCTTCCAGTTCATCAAAAAATGTTCAACAGGCCTCATAAGATGTTTCTGGGATCTCATTTGGTTGTGTTAAAACTTCTTATCAATGTTCATCACTTAATGTAATTTGAGTTATCAATTCATCCAATTTTTTATATCGTCACTGTCGAGTGGAATCCTCACATCTCCAAAATGGCTGAAATTGAAAAACACGCTCTTGCTCGAGTTACCGAACTTTGCATTGTTGAAGTTGGTATCTATGTATATTGCTATCATATAGTGTTGCGCACCAACATCAACACAACGCCACCACAAAATCATGTCAACTGCTAATTTATTTCGCAGTCATTGATTAAAATGGTAGGACATGACGCCAGCCGTCCACATCAAGGTCTGCGCTCACGCCCACTCCCAACCAGACAAACTGCCTTGAATACATTGAACACTTCACAAAAGCAAACGACTGTGTTAAATCATCTTCTCCACACTCTCTCGATGGCCCTCGAGCCATGAGTGATGCAATAAATAAAACCAAGCAGTTTGATAGCCAGCTGACCAGTTGCTTCTGCAACGAAGCATTACAGTGATCATTTTTAACAAAACAGGCTTACTCAAATGTATCTAACCTAAGTATTTTGACTTGCTGTTGTCTAAAACACAACCAGACTTTCAATCTTGGGAGATTGAGGGCAGAGGTGGAAGTTATACAACACTCAAGACAGTTGAGCATTCGAGAGTTGGTAGATTGGTTCTCAATCTTGCCAAAGCTCTTTATAGTCAATGAGTGTGTTATCATTTACACATTACCATAATACATTAGAATACGTTTGCTCATCTTTTTTAACAGCAAATAAATATTCATGTTTATTAATAACCATTTCAATCACTGGCACTTTTAAGCACAATACATTAAAATGTGTGTGTGTGTGTGTGTGTGTGTTTTTAAAGTACCGGTAGTTTATGAATTTCTCATGTAAACATAAGACATATTGTCGGGCTACCTTCGATAACTGTTAACATGACTAATGATGCTTGGCTCACATGCATTTTCGTCTCTCTACGGACCAGGTTGCTGTATCTGCCATCACGACAGGAACCACTCCATTAAAACGCTGCCAGATCCTACCCTGTTAACAGGCGGCTTTTGTGGTCAAGTGGAAAATGATTGATTTCCTCGGCCCACGCCTCTCTCGGAATGTGTGAAAATGGATCGGTGGACAATTAGTGCCCAGCATTTTCCCACCATTGTTTTGCACCTCTCTAACAGGAAACACAGTCTCTGTACTCACTTTGCTGCAAACTTGACCATCTGCTTGCTGGCACGATCTCCCACTGCGACTAATGCCTGCACGTTGAACTGCTGCTGGCGTAGCACCAAGAAACACTGCTTCCCTAAAGACAAAAACAAGTGATAATGCTAGAACACAAAGATAAATGGCTGTTATAAAGGTGCTGTGTTCATCCTTCCACAATGCAGGCTAAACCAGTCAAAAGGTGATGTATGGCTTTCGGAGTAACACAGTTCCCAATTGAATCGTTCTTGTCATCTACAGGTAAAGTTGCGAATGGAACAGTTTCTTTGAAGAGTACTGAGTGAAGAATGGGTGATTGCTACCTTCCTAACAAACACACACCTATTACAAGAGCAAAGAATTCAGCGAGCAAACTCCTGGGGAAGAAGACAGCCAGACCACCCAGGCACTTTGATGTTTGCTGCCTGTGACCAGGAGGTGGATGCTTGGGATAACAGCAATGTCATAATCCCACCACATCAGATGCACCTCATCCTAGACTGAATTAGGATGTTATTGTGTTCACACGGACATCCTTACAATGACAAGAACGACAGAGGACATGAGTGTTGGGAAGAGACCCTTGACTTTGGAAGCTATCTTGAAAGGAAATGACTAAAAGGTCACCATTTCAATCATTTTTGGCAACATGCATAGCTTGTCAAACCTGAATGATTATAGGATTCTACTGAAGTGCTATTCTTAAACACTACAAAACAAAAAATGTGTCAACAAACCACCTCAAAAGG